>NW_024609927.1:1040000-1435713 GCF_016920785.2 Ixodes scapularis
TTTGGCACAAGTTCGCCACATTAAACGTTTATTTATTTCTGTTTATTTCTTGTTTATTGGTCACGACTCACCACCCGTGACATTCTGGTGGAGGTGCGGGGTACCGCATGCCCGTGCAGCGTTCCCCTCCCAGGACCCGCAGTGCAAGCCCGACTCCAAGCTCGCTGAGAAGACCACTCAGCGCGGAACCTGAAACTCGGACCAGCCGCCGCACCAAGGGAGAGGATCCGGAGTACGGTTTGCTCCTGGGTAAACCCAAGCCGAAGAAGACGACGATGGACAACCAGTCGCAGGCCCCCGCCGCTCCTGCCGTCGTCTACCTACCCGTCGCTCCTCGGACACCGGCTCCGTTCCACGGCGAACTCCACGAAGACGTTGAAGATTGGATCGACCAATTCGAACGCGTCGCCCGCCACAATAGCTGGACCAACGAGCAACGGCTGCAAAACGTGTATTTCTCGCTCGAGGGGACTGCCAGAAGCTGGTACGAAAATCACGAGTCTTCATTGACATCCTGGGACATTTTCAAGAGCCAGCTGAAGGCGACATTTGTCAACCAGCACCGCCGAGAGAGAGCCGAAGACTTACTGCGTACCAGGACTCAAGGCCCCAACGAGAGCATCACCGGCTTCGTGGAGGATGTTCTCCGCCTAAGCGCCCGCGCCGATCCTCAGGCTACCGAGGAGAAGAAGCTGCACCACCTGATGAGGGGTGTGAAAAGCGAGATTTTCGGCGGTCTCATCCGGAATCCTCCAACAACAGTCGACGAGTTCATCACGGAGGCGACAAATATGGAACGGGCTTTGCTAGCCCGCGCCAGACACTACCAACGACACCCTGGCGTAACTACTCTAGCGACATCTGGATCCGACCTGGGCACCACCCTCCCCGACATCCGTGACCTTATCCGTGAAGCCGTCGGGGAGGAGTTGAAGAAGTTGCTACCTGCTGCCACAAGCCTGGATACGCCCTCAGTCGCCGAGATTGTCCGGGAAGAACTTCAGCAGGCGCTGCAGCCAGAAGTTCTCGCCAGCGCCGCTCCTGAACCACCGAAGCTGAGCTACGCCGCAGCTACCCGACGACCACCGCCCCCTGCTCAGCCGTATACGGCGCCACCTCGACGTGAACCTCTAGCGCCGCAGTATTCACGACGCCATGAAGATCCGGCGTACGTCCGCCCAGAACAAGGTGCTCCACGAAAGACCGACGTGTGGAGGACGGCCGATCGACGCCCGTTGTGCTACCACTGCGGGGAGGCCGACCATATCTACCGTCGTTGTCCCTACCGGCAAATGGGCCTGCGTGGGTTCCACCCGAACGACCCACGCCCGAGGTACGGCGAACGCCCTCACGACATCGAGGAGTACCTCCGACGTTCCCCCTCCCCAGTGTCGTCTCTCCGCCGTGAAGCCCGCTCCCCATCGCCACGACGTTCAGCCTCCCCAGCACCACGATCCCGCCGAGAGAGCCTGTCTCCCCTGCGTCGTCGGGAAAACTGAGTGCGGCAACGCCTGGAGGTGACGTTGCCGAAAACGACGGAAGCAAACAGCCTCCAAGAACGCCGGAGCGCTCCCACTCTCTCGACGACCCGCATTGCACCGACGCGCCTGCAACGGTGTCCAACAACCTAAACGTTGTTATCGATGGCCAAAACGCATCGGCACTCGTTGACACCGGGGCAGACTACTCAGTATTGAGTGGGAGGCTCTCTCGCCACCTTCGAAAAGTCACGACGCCGTGGGATGGACCGCAGATACGAACCGCCGGAGGACACCTCATCACGCCTGTCGGAAGGTGCACCGCTCGCGTCGAAATTCACGGCGAGACGTGTCCTGTGAAATTCGTTATTCTACAAGACTGTTCCAGAGACGTCATTCTCGGCATGGACTTTTTGTGTGAATACGGCGCCGTCATCGACCTTGGAGAAAACAGATTGACGCTGCGGACACCTGTTCCGCCTTCAGAGAAACTCCAAACTGCGTCAGCCGCCGTCCGAGTCGGTGCCGACCACGTGAATCTGCCGCCGCGATCAAGTGTTGTCGTACCTGTCGTGACCGATGCAGCTACCCGTAGCGAAGTTCTTCTGGAAGGTAACCTCCAGTTGCTCCTGGGAAGAGGAATAGGCGTCGCACGAGGAATAGCTGAACTTCAGGATGGCCGCACTGTGGTCCTCGTGACGAACTTCCGGAATGAAACGCAACACCTCACGAAAGGTGCAGCCGTTGGCCACGTCGAGGATCTCCGAAACTCCGCCAAAATCGCCGCCATTACTGATGAATCCTCGCCACCTCAGCAAGACGGTACGTCGCCAGCGCAACTCGACATCGACCCTAAGCTTCCGGACCCAAAACGACGGCAGCTGATGAACCTCCTCGCCGAATACCGTGACTGCTTTGCGACGTCGTCGAAGGTACGCCAAACAGCCGTTGCGAAGCACCGCATCATTACCGAGGACGACGCGCGCCCTGTGCATCGATCACCGTACAGAGTCTCCGTTAAAGAAAGGGAGGTGATCCAGGAGCAAGTTCAAGAGATGCTGAACGACGACATAATCCAGCCATCAAGCAGTCCGTGGGCCTCTCCAGTCGTACTGGTTAAGAAGAAGGACGGAACGCTTCGGTTCTGCGTGGACTACCGGCAGCTGAACGCGGTGACGAAGAAAGACGTCTACCCACTCCCCCGAATCGACGACACGTTAGACCGGCTGCGCCACTCTCGATACTTCTCATCGATGGACCTGAAGAGCGGCTACTGGCAGATCGAAGTCGACGAACGGGACCGAGAGAAGACAGCTTTCGTCACGCCGGATGGGCTGTACGAGTTCAAGGTAATGCCCTTCGGACTATGTACGGCGCCAGCAACTTTCCAGCGTGTTATGGACACCGTACTGGCAGGGCTGAAGTGGCAGAGCTGTCTGGTCTACCTCGATGACGTCGTGGTGTTTTCCAGCGACTTCGATGAGCACTTGCGACGACTCGGAGCTGTTCTTCAAGCCATACGGACCGCTGGACTCACCCTCAAGCCGTCAAAGTGTCGGTTCGCCTATGACGAACTGAAGTTTCTAGGTCACGTGGTTAGCAACGAAGGCGTGCGCCCAGACCCTGAGAAGACTCGCGCCGTCGCGTCATTTCCAGTGCCGACAGACAAAAAGGCCGTGCGAAGATTCCTTGGACTTTGCGCCTACTATCGTCGCTTCGTTCGGGATTTCGCACGGATTTCCGCACCGCTCACAAACCTCACGAAGGACGCCGAGAGGTTCGAATGGGTCGAGGAACAGCAGCAGGCATTCGACGAGCTGAAGCGACGACTCCAGGCGCCTCCGGTTCTTGGACATTTCGATCAGGATGCGGACACCGAGATTCACACTGACGCAAGTAACGCAGGACTTGGCGCGGTACTAGTTCAAGTACAAAAAGGCACCGAACGAGTCATCGCCTACGCAAGTCGGACACTGTCCAAGGCAGAGAGAAATTACTCCACGACTGAGAAAGAATGCCTTGCGGTCGTCTGGGCAATCACGAAGTTTCGTCCGTACTTGTACGGAAGCCCGTTCCGCGTAGTCACGGACCACCACTCGCTTTGCTGGCTTGCGAACCTCAAGGACCCGTCAGGACGCCTCGCTCGATGGAGCCTCCGGCTACAAGAGTTCAACATGACTGTGGTTTACAAGTCAGGACACAAGCACAGCGACGCTGACTGCCTGTCCAGGGCCCCTGTCGAAACACCTTCCGGCAGCAGCGACGACGATGATGACGAGTGCTTTCTAGGCGCAGTGAACACCGATGACATGGCACGACGTCAACGAGACGATCCGGAGCTGCGAGCCTTAATCGAGCACCTGGAAGGGCGCGGCGGTACCGTACCCCGTGTTTTCTCACGAGCCGTGCCGACCTTCACCATTCGGCAAGGTGTACTCTACAAAGAGAACTTCGGGAACAACAACTCGCCGTGGCTGCTGGTAATACCGACCGACCTTCGAGGGGAGATCTTCCAAGCCTGCCACGACGACCCGACGTCCGGACACCTTGGATACAGCCGGACACTGGCCCGTATTCGTGAAAAGTATTACTGGCCCAAGCTCCCCAAGACCGTCCACCTGTACACACGATCATGCCACGAGTGCCAGCGACGCAAGAAACCTCCGACGAGGCCGGCCGGACTCCTGCAGCCTATTTCTCCTCCAACTGCACCCTTCCAGCAGATCGGAATGGATCTACTTGGTCCTTTTCCGCCTTCGACGTCGGGGAACCGCTGGATCATCGTCGCCACAGATTATCTCACGCGGTACGCCGAAACGAAAGCTCTTCCTTCGGGGACTGCTGTGGAAGTTGCCAAGTTTTTCATTGAGTCCATCGTCCTCCGGCACGGCGCTCCAGAAGTTCTGATTACAGATCGCGGATCATCGTTCATGGCACAACTGACCCAAGAAATCCTCCGACTCAGTCACACCAGCCATCGTCGTACAACTGCGTACCACCCGCAGACCAACGGGCTGACGGAGCGACTCAACAAGACAATCGCCGATATGATCTCTATGTACGTCGACGTAGAGCACAAGACGTGGGCGAGGTGCTGCCCTACGTCACGTTCGCCTACAATACGGCGGTTCAAGAGACCACTGGATTCACCCCTTTCCAGCTGGTACATGGTCGGAAGGTAACGACCATGCTGGACGCCATGCTACCCCATGAGCCATCTGACAACGAGAGCGACGACGCCCAGGCGGTTGCTCAACGCGCCGAAGAAGTTCGCCAGCTCGCCCGACTCCTGATTCAAGACCAGCAACGCGTCGACGCCGGCCGCTACAACCTTCGTCGCAGGGACGTCCACTTCCAGCCCGGAGATAGGGTGTGGGTATGGACGCCCATCCGTCGCCGCGGCCTCAGTGAGAAATTGCTGAAACGATACTTTGGACCCTACAAAGTGCTTCGTCGCCTCGGTGATCTTAACTACGAAGTCCTCCCCGACGGAACGCGCCCATCTGCAAGACGTCAGCCGCGACCCGAGGTGGTGCACGTCGTCCGGCTGAAGCCGTATTACGAACGATAGAACTTTCCACTCTCGTCGACGGGTGAACTGTGAACTGCGGCTCGCGATTCTGCTGCCTTTTTGTTTTGGATTTGTTTTTGTTTGTTGTTTTTCGTTTTGTGCTGCATCGGGACGATGCACTTTTTAAAGGGGGGGATAATGCCGCGCGCAGGGTCACGGACTTGTAGAAAGTTCTCGTTCACTCTTGCTGCGGACATGACTATTGTTCATCCCTGTTTTTGTTGTTCTAGAAAGTGCTTGTTCATTCTCGCCCCGAGCGCGCTACGCTCGAACCTTCTCCGCCGAATCTTCGAGATACTGACTCACTCTAGATAAGAGTCCGCCCGCGACCTTGTCGAGTCAGTCTCGCCCCAGCGCTCGATTCTGCTGACACGCCGACTTCGACGCCCGCGACGCTCTGCTTTCTTCTGTTTCCTTCTTTATTTTTGGCACAAGTTCGCCACATTAAACGTTTATTTATTTCTGTTTATTTCTTGTTTATTGGTCACGACTCACCACCCGTGACAATATGACCCCCAGAAGTCACGTGACCCCCTGAGGTCACGTGACCCAATGAAGTCACGTTACCACCCTAAGGTCATGTGACCCCTTCAGGTCACGCGACCCCTGAGGTCACGTGACCCCCTTGAGGTCAAGTGACCTCAAGGAGTCACCTATCCCTCAGTAGGCTTCCATCTTCCTCCTCAAGAGCTGCGCTCTAACCGGCGTTACAGGGCGTCGGGATTTCGGACATAAACCAGCCCCAAAACGCTTTGGATCCATTACAACGACCTCGTCCACGACGGAAAACCCGTTTGTGCCAGAGCAGGGACTGGGCGGGACGGGGGAAACGCCGGCTGTGCCAATGGCGGCCGATTTCCCGCAGACGGGTGGACGGATGGGAGTATTTTCAACTCCCATTTCGTCTTGCGGCGTGTTTTCACACAAGAATTCCAGTTTAAAATGGGAGTAAAATCAGGTGATGTAACTTTAATACCCCGTCCCTTAGCGACCAGACTAAAGTTGTGGATTCTAGTTTATATACTCCCATGTGCGGGAGTGAATGGTTTAGGCTTGGGAGCCGAACTACAGTAGCGGAACCACGCGGAGCTGCGTCGACGTTTTCGACGTTATAGAAATCGCAGGAACAGCGTTCAAGACACTCAGGTTTTGCTCCCTGCTGCCTGGGTGCCTTGCGTGCTGAGTTCGGTTCTGTTTTCCGATGCCGAGTGCCAACCGGCGTTCAACGTGGTTCTGTATTTCTGCGTGTCAGCAACATAGCAGCAACATCGTGGTGGCAGTGTTGTGGGTTGTGAACAGAAGACTGGAATTATCACCGATGTGACCGTTTGTTCGCGTATAAGTGGTGTAACAAGATGAGATGACGTAAACTGTCTGGCATTGATGCCACGGGTCGGGCCGTGATAGGAGAGGGTGGGTTGTCGCAGGTTGACATTCGGCTTTACATATAAACGTTTAAGACCACTTGAGGAATTAGGTGCAGTTGATCGACGCCCGGATAGTCATGTTGGAACGCTGGTGAGAACAGTAAGCTCCTATCGTACAGTGGCCAATGTGACTGTCAGTTATCTCCTCGCCGAGAGCGATTGCGCTCTAGGGAAAAGACTCAACAGCACAAAATTACGACGGAAATTACGTATATTTTCAGTGTGGAATTTTAGCATTAAAAAAAAAAGTAGGTAAATTCGAAAAAAAAGCTACCCTTTATTTTGCTATTTAAATATACTACTTTTCCTCGAGAAACTGCCCTCCAAGTGGCGCGCTCGGATGCGTGCTAGAAGTTTTCAAGGTCGCCACGGCGTAGCTCCGTACACTTAACATCTGCCGCAGGTCGCGGCTTTGACTGAATTCAGGTTTATCGAAAAGCGATTTCTCTCTCCGTGAAGCATCACTTACTGCTGAGTGAATATTCGTTCTACAGAGATTAATACGAGACGGCAATTGCAGCCAAATAGAAAAAACAAACGCTACCATAGAAATACAGGTTACTACGTGACATACGAGGAAACAAACTAATGGCTTCGAACCGCATTGGAGCGGCTTGATTTTTTGGCTTCCAAATAATTACGGCATGATCGAGCGTTTACTTTTTTTATACGACATTCTTCCCCTGAGCGATTCATAATATTCTCAGAGGTACGACATTGCTGAAAAAAAAATGAACATGCTGGGAATATTTTTTTATTGCTTAGGGAGTTACCAAGAAATTCCGTACGTTCAAAACGACCAGTGTAAAAGACGGAAACGCAGAGCTCGAGTGTAGTGTTCGGGTTAGTGTGTCGTTGTATGTGTATTCGCTCAATGTATGTTCAGCTGATGCTTGTAGTATGCGTAATGTCTCGACATGTGTGTATAGAAGAGGTTGCATCCGTTCCCGAAGATCCGGATGCGTAATGGTGGCCTGAGGTAATAAAATTTTTTTTTTTTTTCTAGAACGTAATTGGGCGGTACCTAGCGCCACCTAGCCTAGCTACTTGCAATTACTCTGCTTGACCCTGCCATCTGGTGCCAAGCTATTTAACCTTTCTCACGCTACGCGATCAACAGCGGCTACAAGTTTGTTCTTTTGAGAGCGGCTTTTGGTTTCGCGGGTTGGTTTTCGATTCCTCCGTGATGTGCGGTTGACAGAGGAATTGTGACTCGAGGATCAGCAAAGGTAAGACGTAAAGGGCACGAAGTAACTGGGTATCGGTTCTCTCCGTTCAACACCGCAGTGCTGACGACGAGAAGACTGCTTTCGAAACGGAAGTTTCTGTACCTGCGGGGGGAATCTGGCCTCGGAAATAAACACAGCTCGCGGAAAGCTCGTGTTAAGCTTTTATTTGCTGCTCCTCTCGTCCCGTACGAGAGACGTAGCGTCCTCGTTAAACCCCACTGAGCTCGATTTGCTCGATTCAGGGCCGCCATAATGAGATGCAGGCGACGGAGGAACTATTTTCTCCCCTGCTTCAGGGACGAAAGTTGCTCCCTCTCTAAGCCCAGTTACGAAAATGGAAGATGTGGACTTATATAAAAAAACAAAACAATATGGATATATAAAAAAATGGGCAGATATGGCCATATCAAGCACCTCAGTTTATATAAGCCTTATCTAGCCAGATCTGCCCATTTTTTTTATATATCCATATCTGGGTCTGCCAAAGAGGGGTATATCTGCCTTTCATATCAGGGTGTGTTTTTTGTTTTTTTTATTCTTGCAGATTTGTTTTTAGAGAAAGTCATGAAAGTTACACTTTTGTGGTTTCTGCGATTGAGTTATACGCCCAGGGGGACATTACGTGGGGGCTAAGTTTTGCGATTACTCGGCTCATTAATTAAAATTAACTAATTAACTTTTCAATTAGTGAAAACAGACATACGGTTCCAATAAGAAGCTTGCTGGGCGTTGTCCAAAATCCCTAAATCAGTCATTTTCAGAAAGTCTTTCAGCGCGTGAGAAGCGCACTAAAGTTACCACTCGTGGAGCAGGTACAAGGCTAGCGGTTTCGGTGAGGCGCCCGCGCAATTTTAGTCTTTTATCTAGCCCCAGCCTTGTACCTGGTCCACGAGTGGTAACTTCAGCGCAACATTGCGCTTCACACGCGCTCATTCTTCCTAAACATTACTGGTTTAGGGGTTTTGGACGACGCTCAGCAAGTTTCTAATTGAAACCATATGTCTATTATCACTAATTAAAAGTTAATTAATGAATTTTAATTAAGTAGCCGACTTATAGCAAAGATTAGCAAACTACATAACGTCCCCCTGGGCGTATAACTCACTCGCACAAACCGCAAAAGTGTCGCGTTCACGGCTTCCTTTAAAACAAATCTGCAAGAATAAAAAACACGCACACACAAAATAAAACCGGTATCCACCATGCTGGTAGTTGACTCTTCGACCCTCCACAGCGAGAGCAATGGTAAACTGTGCCGCGCTCGGCTGTAGCAATTACCCGGTATCCCGACGTTCGTTTCGGCGGCATCAACCGCGAGACAGAGGCTCCGTTAAGTTAGAGAAAGTACGAGTGGGAGGAGAAGGATACCTCCGGCGGACGACCGAGTTTGCGGCACGCATCTCATAGCGGCGAGCAACGGCACTTTTCTACCGTTGTTTATGTTCGCGCACAACTTTGCATTGGCTTTTGCCCATTCGTGGAGCAGATGTCCTGTGCCTATCGTTACATAACGCCGTTTCCCCGCTTCGAGCGCACCTTCGGGGTTCCCGGCCGAGTACGGGCGATTTGTCGCGCCGGGAGCCCGGCCAGACCGCGATCGGTCGGCGGCGGTCTTGCGCCGCCGACCGATCGCCGCCGACCGGCGATCGGTCGCCATGTGCAATAGGTCGGCGAGACGCCGCCGTCAGGGATGCCGTCCGCGAGACGGCAACCCTTGCAAGGAGCGAGAGTATGTAGGCAAGCCGGTTAGGAAACATCATAATATAAAGCCTCAGTCAATGAGAGTTGTCCGTTATTTGATTTATCCTCATCTTAGGGCTTAGATTATGACGGTAACCTAGCATTGTTTAGCAGTATTTCGCAAAATCGTAACAATCTTTCTACAAGCGACTCGTAAAGCCGCTCGTCAAATTTTAGAAGGCGTAAGTAAGTCTTTGGTGTTGTTCTTTGGCGACACGTCAAAACTTTGTCGGCGGCATATCGAAACTTTCTGCTTGTAGCGCAATTGCACCAATGCCGAAACATTCTGCACAATTATTCTCCCGGCTGCCAGGAGATAGACACGGTCTAAATCTAGAGGTAATCTGGAAGAATACATTTAGGAAAACGATCAATTGTCGCTAAGTAGGTTGCAGCGCACTTACGTTGACGAGACGCGACTTGAAAGGTGTTATCCGAGGGAGACGTCGACACGGCCACGGCAAAACCACCACTCGAACACAGAAACGAGAAGCTGCCCGTGAAGACTCAACACGATGTAGCACAAGCTGTCGTTTGTAGAACCGAACACTAAACGCATCACAAAAAATTAGTGTGCTTCTTTGAAGAAATCACTTGCAGAAGCAGACATATACGCAGCAGCCACAGAGGGCGAATTCACACGCCAAACTAGGTCCGGCTAAACGCATTCCGAGATCGGCAACGGCTAATGCGTCATCCGTCAAACCACGTGACCACGCAACTTTTACAACGCTTTCATCTTAGGGAGAGAGAGAAAAGTATCAAGGGAGAGGCCAAAACGGGGTTTCACGAACAAAAGGCTTATCTTACGGGACCGCAACGGGAGGATTTGTCACTTGTAACGAAGGTTGACAGTGCAGTGAACGCTATAAGTGGCCTTGGGCGCCAGGCAGGTGCGATGTCCTGCTCTATCACCAGATTTTAGACTGTAGTCACGTGACCCTAACCGGAAACACGATCGGCCTAAAACAGGCGTAGCGTCTACCCTGCTGTCGATACCGAGTGAACATACAGCTCTATGAAATCCAGCTTTTGAACTTACCAAAGAAGCTGTCTAGGTCGAAAGTTGCCCAAAACGATGCGAGTTTGAAGATATTATGTTTTACGCTGTATAACCCACATTATAATTTTAAATGAAAAAATAAACGCGACTATTTTTTTGTGCATGATGTCGACAAATAAATAGATAAATGAATATGTATATATATATTTTTTTACCAATACTCTTAAAATCATGTGTACACATTACGTTTGCGTTTATAAATTTCAAACTTTTTTACGAACGAGTTACACATAAAAGACACCGCGGACAGCACATCTTCCGACTTTCAACACACGATGAATCGCCGACGCTCGCACACGAACGGATGTGATGCTGCGCGAACGGTTTTTCAAAGAGCTGCGTATTGTACTCTGGGCGCAACGGCTTCGCAGCCGTTCGAAGGGAAAAGTATTCGGGAGGACGAAGTAGCGTCTTGTATCTTGAGTAAGCTAACGGTTTGTGTTTACCCGCTCAATTTAGCGGGGAAACATGAAGAAAATTAGTTTCACTACCAGGTTTTGCGGGAAAATTGACGTAACGTGACATACGTACCAATTCAATTTCTCGCAAAGTTTAGCGGAGCGGTTACACCGATGGCGACGCCGACACCGCTTAACTCGGAAACGGGTGCCTAAAAGCTGCGACTAAAATCCATTACTTGATTAACTCGCGTTCCGATCGCGCTTCGTCATATTGTCACACATCAAAATACAACAAAATTTAATTTGTCTTTCAATTTTCAAAATGCGCAATTGATTAATTGGTCCAAATACCTGGAATAACTTCACTTTAAGGATTTTGACAATAGTTAACCAATTACGTGGGGCTCATGCAATATAAATCAATCAACTAGTGCCTTAGCGAGTACATATAACTTGTTGCTTGCACGACCGAAACGGGCCCATATATCATTATCAGGGGCTATATTTGCACGCGTATATGGCGATATACGGCCGTCTTTACGCACTTATACGGCCACATCTGGCAGTATTTGCCCACCTATATGGCGAAATACGGCCGTACTTGCTCCCATATAATGAAGAATACAGCCCTATTTGACTGCTTCGATTATCATATCCGGGTGCATAGAAAATATATCAGGGCCATATCTGACATTTTCGTACGGGAAGGAACATAGGTTACAAGACCGTTCCTCCCCTTAGAGAATGGCCGAGCAAGCCAAAGAAGAGAGGAAACTGTACCTGAAGGGTCTTCTGCTAACAGAGGAAGACCCGATACCACCAGGGTTCACGAGATGGGAGACAGTTCGGCTACGGCGAATCAGGGCCGGGACGGCACTAACTCCGACGAAAAAAGCATCCTTCGGACTGAAGGACCACGAGGACCCAACGTGCAAGACATGCACAGAGAGATCCGTGGCAACGACGAAACACGTGCTCTGGAAGTGCAAAGGCCTGGAAGACTTTAGAGTAGAGTCATGGGACTCGCTACCCAGCGAGAAAAGGCCCACGAACCGTGAAGACTGGACCCACCCAAGGGACAGCCGCAGCAGAGAAAAGAAATCCTGCACTCCCTGAGCAGGTACATTAGGGACTCTGGGGTCCATCACTTCATCTAGATTTATTCATTGTCACTTACCCTTTCCTATAAATCCCTACATCCCTTTTCCCTCTCGCCTCAGGGACACCAACGCATAGACGAGTGAACTTTTCATTAAATAAATACATGTTCATGTTCCCCTTAGAGAGGACTATTGATACCTTCTTTTCTAAGAGTGTGGGATTCAATTCAAAGTGTAGATTTGCATGCGACATACGAAACAGAAATGTCTCGCGGACTAACCGCTCATTCACACTGGAAGCGGATCCGCGTTCGCAAAGCGGTTTCGAACGCGGTTGACATCATCCAGTACAATTGTACGCGCACTCGATGACATCAAGTGCGAGTGCAACTGCACTGGATCTTTAAGGCCTGTTCACACATGCAGCGGAGCGCTACAAGCTAGCACTGACCTCGCGCTACGCGCGTGCTGACAGGAGTGTTCACCAGCTTTGTATCGTACTGTCAAGACTGTTGTGCATGGCAGACGATAAGCAGCTGACGACACGTGAGCAGCGCTACATCGGCGCTTCCCTGCATGCGAGAACCGGCCTTTATAGACGCTTTACACACGCGCCAAATCACAGCCGCCATTTCTGAACTTCTCTTGTCTTTCCCAGATGCCGAGCCACGAAAGCGGGCGTTGGCAAGCACTGATCTCTATTGTAGTAAGCTGGATCGCGGACCGCGGCCTCGGCAGCTGGGGCCGAGTGTCGCCACCAGCGGCCATTGATTGACACCAGCCAATGCATGGGACTCTATGGGAAGAAGGAGAAAAAGTGTCGTTTCCCCCGTTTCTAAGCTGTTGTCGGCATTGCAACTTTTTGGAAGCTTTTCAATAAGCCCGTCAAATAGCCTTCTTACAACTATTACAATTGACAACCCTCGCAGTTCTTATAAGTAAATATTTTGTGGTCGAGAATGACTCTGCTGTAGTGCAGCTCAATGAGGCGAGAGTTACCTATAGTTACCGTGGAGTCAGTGCCGGTTTCGTTGAGTTGGGTTTAGCAAACAAGCTCGAAGGTTTTGCTACGCGGATTTCGCTTACTCCCGGAAAGCCGCTGTCGAGGTGAAACTTCTTTGTCATTCATCAACTTCTGGGCTTCCCCAAGGACGGTTTCATTGACCGCAAGTTCCTTTGTTTACCTCACTACGAGAGCAAGCTTGCCAGCACAGCCGCACGTGCACCGGTACGTTTGATATTTTTAATCGGCGTTCGAACGTTTCACAAAAACCGATTCAATCTCCAAACACCCGACATAAGGATCGCAGCAAACCATAAAATACTTACCTTCGAGCACAGCGTACATGCTTCAATATTCTTACTTTTGTGCGTTTCTCGCATAGACTTGCGTGTATTGCGTGGTGTCAAGCAATGCAATATAGCTCGTGTGCAAAGCGTCTATACAACTGCGTTCGCAACCGCTTTGCGAACGCGGATCCGCTTCTAGTGTGAATGAGCGGTAAGTTATAACCAGGACTGGCAGTCAATTTTAATCGAATAATTAATCAATCGACCTATTGCTATATTATCTAAGCATCAAGTATAATGAAGGGAATGGTCCACTCACCGCACGCGCACGTCTTCCCCGTATAAAAGAGTCAAAGTAAATAACCAAAATAAAGCGTCAATGAACGCGCGTGCCAGATGCCATTTGTTTTAGGCGTTTACTTTAGGACAGTTACTGCTGCAGACGCCAACACGTGCGACGCGTGGAACACCATTCTCTGCATTCTCCTTGATGGTTGGGTAATTTAGTAATGGGTCTATTGGCGACGTGAGCGATCGAAAGCGTTGCTGTGGTCGGCCCACCACAATTGGCCGAATGCTGACTGTGACGTCAGCAAAGCGTGTGTCATCAACGGAAATAAGAGGGATGTAAGAACTTCAATTTTGACGGTGTTTGGCAGCGCTGCTTTGAGAGCGCTATGATTTCAGGCTTCAGCCATGCCCAATACAAACACCATCGAACTTGTTGAACACAAAGTAATGACGCCACGAAAGGTAACCAAACGAGGGCTCCACCGGAACATCTCGTCGCTAATAGGCTCAGCTGAGCTAAAGGGACAATCGCATGGCGTTGAAGTGGCTGGGGGCACATATAACCTTCTCCACTTTGTTTGAGTGACACATCTCGCCCTTACAGTTTACTTTAGGTCAGATCTTCACCTAAAGTTTGCCTTCATACAGGTGTCCTCATACACGTCTGTGTGGTGAAAGCGTTAAACTTTTACTTTTTTGTTTGTCAAAATTTGACCGATTAACTGGTTAAAAATTTTATCGCGATTAAAGCATTAATTGATTAATCGGTAGGTTTTTAGGTCAAGTGGCCAGACCTAGCTATAACCTAACGGAGGAATACATAAGCAAACGTCCCTGTGTGAGTTGACATTGTCTCGTTCAGCACTTTGAAGAACAATGCAGTAAGCAGGCACGATCTCTTGCGTCCTTTGCACCAAGAGTAGTTGCTCCCTGCGGCGGCGGCTTGGAAGGTGTCGCTGTTACCTTACCGCTCCTACAGCGCTTTAATTTTTCCTGAGAGGCACCTCCTCCTCGCGGTGTTGTCCTCTTTGCTCTGGCGTACACTCTAAGAAAAACGTTGGCCTCAAGGGACTAATGGCAGCATTTGGTCCTCTGAACTCCCAATTGCTCCCCGAAAGGACCATCTGGTTCCAGCTAGGTACCGTGCGCAAAAGCTGGGGACTAACTCCGCTCGACTGGGACTAACCGATAGGCGTGCGCGAGCAAAAGCAGCCATTAGCCCCCTCAGACAGGGTGCATCTGTATGATTTAGTCCCCGAAGGCAAACGGAATGTTCGCCAGGAGGACGAATCTTGTCTTGGGGACGGTCGCTTGTCTGGGGGATCGGCGCGACTCATCCCAGGATGGCTGAAAGTGTTGACAAAACCCGGACGAAACTGGCAAATTTGTTTAATGTGCCACGAACGTTCAGGCATTACATGGTACAGCTTCGCGCGTTGTGCGAATGCGAGTTAACGAATGTGTTGTCTCTACTTCACCCAACTATCTCTTCAAAAATGATCTGTTGACATTTCACAAGTCCCATCTACGTAATTTGTCTTCGCGCAAAAAGTCAGCATTTATCCAAACGCAACACTTTCGAATAGTAATACTTTTTTTTCTTAAATGAAACTTAAGAGTTTTTAGAAAGCGCGCGTTCAGCACCGGAGTCCTGCAGTCGGACTTCAATCGGTAAAACTGAGTTACTGAGAACAAGTCGAGCCTCGTCTCTGCGTTTCCCAGTAACCAACCTTCACTGGTAGTCCAATGTCGAACTCAAAATCCGCAACAACACAGTTGATGCACGGCACGTTCCACTTAAAAAGCACATTCAGGGGCAGTATCTAGACCTTCATACGATCGTCGTCGCTGTTTCAGATAACATTCCAGATGAACAACGAAGAACGCACCGTACCCGGATCGTCATCCATGGAAACACCCTGCTAATACAAAACAAATGCGAACTTAAAAAAATAAAAAAAGGCCCCCGAGAAAACTGAAAAGAGAGAGAGAAAGAAAAAAAAAGGTTTGCTTGTACGTCACTTGACCGGCGTGTTGAAAATGGCGACCTTCGACCACCTCCCGTTCTTGGGGGCGTCCGTGTGTCCTTGAGTCGTGTGTAGTGGGAGGGGAAAAGAGATTTTCGTAAGCGCGCCCTTCCCCCTCCCACCAACCGCCTACCCCGCATTTCTCGCTCACGCGGTGGGTTGGACAGATGGGGCAGAGAGGGTCCGTCGGGAAAATGGGAAGGGGTCTTTGTTTGAAGAGACTAAAGGCCGGTTCTCACATGCAGCGAAGCGCTGATGTAGCGCTCCTCACGTGCCGTCAGGTACTTATCGTATGCCATGAGCAACAGTTTTGACGGTGCGATACAAAGCTGGTGAACGCTGCCGTCAGCACGCGCTTAGCACGAGGTTAGCGCTATGCTTGTAGCGCTCCGCTGCATGTGTGAACAGGCCTTTAAGCGTGTTTCACATGCAGCGATTTCGGCCCTAGAGCGACGCGTTTTCTGCCGTCGCGGCGCTCGTGCCGCTCAACCGCTGGTGCTGGCCAGAGCGCCGCGACGGCAAAAATCGCGCCGCTCTAGGGCCAAAACCGCTGAATATGAAACAAGCTTTAGAAGCTGGTCGTCTCCGATCATTGCAGAATCCGGTTTGGATTGGCAGTGTTGCAACACTGCACTTGATCTGTTCTGAAGTCACAAGACAAGGGAACTCGAATAAGGTATGTCAAAGTACTTCTGTTTATGGTATATTCATTAACTGCGGCTTAAGAAACTGTTTTATTTTGAGCGCGTTCTCTAGCTTCCAAAGCGCGCGCCTTGCTCTATTCTTTTTGGCACCATGGTTGCTTATTTTGTTATGCATGCAGCGCAGAGACCTGATATTCAATCGTATCGAGCAAGACGCCAGTTCTACCGATGGCTCATTTTTGTGTGTTTTGCAGACCTAGCGCTAAGCGCGTGCTGGCGGGAGCTTTCACCAACTTCGTATCGCACCGTCAAAAATGTTGCTCATGGCAGACGAAAAGCAGCTCACGACACGTGTGCAGCGCTACTTCAGCGCTTCGCTGCGTTTGAAAAATCGGCCTTAAGGGGACCATGAAATGATTCTGAAATTGAATTTCATACACCGATCGCCGTAAAAGGTGAGAAAAGAAACACAAAAATAGGAAACAAAAAAAATTCTTCGCTATAGAACTTTTAAAAGAACACTGGACTCTTTTGCGCCTTCTTTCCTTTGAAAGCTCTCTGCCTTTTCACTGCGATGCATCCGCGGAACTGCAGCACGTCAGCCGAATCCACGTCGCCTATTGGATAAGAACCTACCTCACCAGCACCGCGATCATAAATAATAAATAGCCGGCGAATGTTTCCTAAAAGTTTTGTTAAATAATATTCAGATCCACATTTTATAGCATAATTAGAGATGTTACGAAAATTGCCAGATTTGAAAATGCTGAGAGCCAACCGCCATCTATCGTGTGGTAAACGAAGCAAGAAAAAAACCCTACTGCGCTTGCGCCGACAGCGTCGCTCAGTTAGTCGCAACTACTAACGAACGTTTATTTTTGTACGTGTTCTTCTCGCGCGTCCCGACTTCAAGCAGCAAGAAAAAAGTAAAAAGTACTTGAAACAGACCACGACGAACAAGAACGCTGGATCCACAAACACCCGAGAAAAGTTACAACGGCCACGAACCCACCTACCCCGACCAAGCGAGAATGGAGGCCTAGTAGGCACTCCGACTCGGCGCAGCGTTGCTTCAACGGTACTTTGCCAAGACCGTCTGCCCACGACCGGCTGGCGTGCTGAATTTAATATGCCCGCGCGACCTTTGTGGACCCTTCCCGTATTGTGGTTTGATCGCTGACCTCAATCTTAGATTAAGAGGTGAGGGCAATCTCTTCCCCTTGTCATCTCCTTGTTTTCCGAGGCAGTGGTGACGAACACTGTCGTCGAAAAGGGACTCTCGTTGAGTCTATCTTCGTGTTTTGTGTGATATAAAGCTGAAATAAACGCCATGTGGATTACTTTCGTAACACGGAATGTACGTTTTGTTATTAGTCGAGCTATGTTTTAGATCGACACGACTGCACGTCACTGTCGAGCTATAACAGTCCGTGCGAGCTACGTGCAATGCCGGTCCAACATTGCTTTGCCGAGTGTTACGTCAGTATCGTGTTGCAATCGTAAAAGATCGGTCCCGAAGCGCTTACCAACAGCGCGAATACATCACTTACATCAATCGCGCGCGTCCGCTCCGAGTGTGGACAGGTATTTACGTGGCACTTGCTGACACTGTCGTAGTTCAAACGTATATTTTTTTATCGTCGGCTCGCTCCCGCATCTCCGAGGCCGCAAAAAACGCCCCGACAATTTGTTTCCATCTACGTCGCTTTGCAAACGACTGGCACGGGCCTCCTTTTACCAACAATGACAGTTTGGTTGACCCTTCTGGGGTCTTAACCGGAAGACTCGCCGCACTTCCCAACAGGCATACCTGGCGTATGGGACTAGTCCCATGCTGTCGCTGTAGCGCGACATATCTCACTGAATTTCGCTCAGCTGCGATGTGTCCATGGCTATCGCGGCAAAAAGAGGCGCCGATTCAGAAGTACGTCGGTGACATCAGCGCCATCAGCGTAGTAAAACCTACCGGCGCACCCCCAACTCGCCGCCACTAACGCTCCAATTCACCTACTGCCGAGAGAACTTCCGGTTCCTCTCCCGGAGCACGTCACCACCGTCAAAATTACGCCGCAACTTGTTTTGCTGTCAGTTGGAGAGAAAGAAAAAGTCGATATTTCATTAATTTTTTGTGTACAAGTTAATAAACCGAGACGAAAACGGATGCCTATTCGGCATTCAGTGAACGTTGAAGGTTTAATGTAAAAGCTATCTGGCAAAAGTTAAAGGGTCATTTCATGGTCCCCTTAATGGAGACATTTATTCGATGGTACAGACATTCTCGTTGATGGCGGGAGCTCGTTCCGTCACTTTCAGGCATAGTTTGAGCACGCACGCGCTGGGTCTGTAATTCGCAGCGAACGGTATACTAAAAATATAATATTGCCCTGGTCTCCTGTCAACAGATCGCATGTTAGATGCGAACCATTGTAGCACCTTTGTAGCCTATTTGTTATTTTATTATATGTGTGTTATATCTCATACTTTTGTTGAGCGATCGGGTATGTGACGCTGCCCCTGTTGCTAGTAGGGAGTTTTCGTAGACCGCGCTGCCCCCTCCGCTAAGCGTTCCGCAACGAAGAAGTGGCTACTGCGTCTGCGCGCCGATAGCCTTGACTGTGGAGTTTCCGCTATCCTAGCGGGTTGCGGAGGGCATTGCGGGACGGAGAAAACGATCTACGAAAACTCCCTAACAACACAAATTCCTCACAAACAGGCCAGAAGCTGCCGGTGCCCCAGTAAACGGTGCTTAGACCGCGATGGCTTGAACACTGAGACGGCTGTACAGCCGTCCCAGTGTTCAAGCCATCGTCGACGCAAGCGCACTCTTCGGAATTCGGCCTTATCGTAAAGTTTACCGCTCAGGAACTTCGACTACAGTCATCCTTGAATGCGATGTGTATCTACGAGGCAATAAAGCTAGGTTTAACCTGAACTGCACAATTTCGTTTTGGAGATTTGTGGCTCGGGACCAAATGTAAAAAATAAACTTTCAGTCCCAGGGGTCTAAATCCAAGGGCGCTACGTTTAGACCCAAGGATCCAAGTGCAACGGCTTAACAGTTGTCCTCGGGGTTCATTAAAACGGTGTAACAGTTGGTCCCTGGGGACCAAGTGCAAGGGCCTAACAGTTGGTCCTCGAGGTGCAATTGAAACGGTGTAACAGTTAGTCCCAACGGTGCTAGTGCGAGAGACTAACCGCTCATTCACACTGGAAGCGGATCCGCGTTCGCAAAGCGGTTGCGAACGCGGTTGTATAAAGATTCAGTGCAATTGCACGCGCACTCGATGATATTAGGTGCGCGTGCAATTGTACTGGATCTTTATACAACCGCGTTCGCAACCGCTTTGCGAACGCGGATCCGCTTCCAGTGTGAATGAGCGGTAATGGAGGGGCGCAACTGCTACTCCCCTTCCCGTTAGTTCCCGAGGGGACTAATAGTTGTGGCAACGCACTTCTTTTTTAGAGTGTAGAGTTGGACAAGTTTCTAGAGTATTTAGACCCGCAGGTCATGAGGCCGGCTGCCTCCAGGGACTTATACGAAACACGTCTTTCTCTTCACTTCCTTAAGAAACCAGTTTGTATAGACAAGTATTTAATTATTGTAAGCTGAAACTTATTAATTAGGGGCCCACTCACAACAGTTATTTTAAGCAGGTATATTGCACACATTTTCTATCGCAGTGGTCGGGGAACTGTTGTTCAGGATGGCTCAGGCGGTGTCGGGCATGGTATACGGTCGCGCCTTTACGCGGCTAAGGAAGCCCCATCGCTCCCAGGCAAGAGTGAGGGCCTTAGGGAAAACCGCTCTTTAGACCGGCTATACGAGAACATGGCAGGGCAGCACTGAGCATCTCGCTTGATTTTATTGCGAAACACTCATTGCGGGGAATTGGAAAAACGAAAGAGAAGCGCGAGGAAACTTCACGAGATGTGATCTTGGGTCGGCTTACTAAAACAGCGTCTCAGCTGACACTGAGGGAGAGGAAGTAGTGCAAAGCACGGGGCGCGCCTCTGTCTTGAGACGCGGCTTGAGTCCCACTCAGCTCGAGCGCTGGCTTTGGCATTGCTTTCTTTCCCACAGTCTCAGCTGAGATGCTGTTTCTAGCAAGTCTACCTGGCTGCTTATAATTAGTTGCAAGAGACAAGAATCATGGTTTGTGTAAAGCGCAAGTGGAAGCTTGACGTCATTGCATTATTAAACAAACACCATGAAAGTTGATGGTCTGACATTATTCCTATTTCGATAAATGAAATAAAAGTTAATCCAAAGAAAGATGACCTAGTGAGCGGTTCGCACACGTGCAACGCTTTCGATAGAGCACTTCATGAAAACGGGGTTTATTGGACCCTTTTTCTGGGCCTCAGATTTGAGCAACGATGACTGGCTGTTTATTGCCTTACCCTGAAGATCACTCGTTGCGGTTTGCATATAACACTCTCCGTAAGTTGCCTACGAGTAGAGTAACGTTAAAACTGAAAATATCAAATCCCTGCACGATGGCAAACAAAAGAGAACCAGCGGCTATCATGGAAAGCTGGAACCAAAACAAAAAAATTAATAAATGTCTGTTAAAAATCTTGGATTGAAGGGAAAGAAACACTCCGTCGTCACCATCATAAGTAGTCAATAACCCTTCGTGGTGTCGGAAAATGGCGGACAGCATTGAATAGCTTATTTATTAGCGGCGAGATGTTTTGTTGGCGCCCTCGTTTGGTTAGCTTTCGTGACGTCATTACCTTGTGAAGAGCAAGTTCAATGGTGTTTGTAGTGAGCATGGGAAAAGCAGGAAATCATAGCGCTCTCAAAGTAACACTGGCCACACAGTCCAAATTGAAGCTCTTACATTCCTCTTATTTGTGTCGATTTGATATCCTTTTCTGACGTCATAGTCAGCATTCGGCCAATTGTGGTGGGCCAACCACAGCGACGCTTTCGATAGCTCATTTCGCCAATAGGCACTAGGTGTTTTCGAAAACTTGCTCGTAAACTTTGTAAAGCGCTTCTCGTTTTTTTTTTTTTTTTTTTTTTTTTTTTTTTTTTAGCAAGATATAATTGTGACTCACTGCAAGAACGAGGAAGTGGAGCCATGAAATAGTTGAGAAAAGAATTATCTGCGTCATGAAGAGAAACAGCTCTACTTTGCCTGAACTTCACCACCTCGAATTTCAGCCACCTTTGAAAAGATGGCGTAAGTGCGCGTCGTCTGCTACAACATAGGTCCTTTTTATTATTTAGGACAATTAGTATGCTTTCAAAAATTTCAGTCATAAAAAGCGATTTTAATTAGAACAAGAAATGCTTCAATTAAAGAAGTTTTGTTTAAATAGCTGTTCTCTACTTTGAACCTGGTTTCTTGCGTATGGAGTCGAGCTTCCATATAGTCCCAAGATTTAAAATTATTTTAAAACAATTTTAATATGAATACAAAAAAATCACACTTACAGTGAACCAGCTTATTCCCTCTAGCATTCAAATAAAAATAATTAGATCAGATGCCAGAACGCTGTCTGAGAAAACCAAGAACGCGTGAAGAGAATTCTTTGATATTTTATCACAAAGAAGATGTGTTTGCAAGAAAACGTCTAGCGTTGCACTTCTAATATTTCGTATGCTGAGTTCCTATGTTTACGAAGACTATGCCCTTAAATGTCGTTGCTGCGGTATGATGTGAAACTGAGGTACGAGACTTCAAAATCACATGAAAAAGGCTCTTTTTGACTAAATATAAAAAAAATATGAGTGGGCCCCTAATTAATAAAAATATGTATACTTTGAACTAGGCGAGTTCCTCATCTACTCAATAAAAAAATAAGAACGCGTCTTGGATGCATCACAACTATAGAAACTTGGAATGCGTAGAGGTATGTCTTTAAATATATTAAAACTTGCACATTTTGTTTTCTTATTGTGCGTCAAGTTTTGAAGAATGCATATAACATTTTTCACTAAAGGAGTAATGATGAATTGGCAATTTATTTGCAAAAAGAACAAAATACGTGGCACACGCACAGACGCGACATTTGCCCCGCAAACAGGAGCGTTAGCACAGCTACAGTGTTCTAGAGAGTGTAGTGGCAAGAGCAGGGGCCGCCGCGTGAAGATTTTGAGCTTAGACGACACCATAGGGCTGCTGTTCTGAGCCCTAGGAACGTGCCCCCGTCAGCTTCGTCGTCGGCGCTGCTCGGCGTGTACTACTCTGGTTCGACTGGAGCTTTTCGCGACGCACAACAATTGGTAATGTGAAATATTGTAGGTTTTTCTTTGGACTAATGACTCTAGATTGTGTGCTATCCTCTAGTTTCATTATTCACGTGTTTTTTATGGAGATCATTTGATTAATTTCGACCCCCCCCCCCCCTTCCCAGTACTGTCAGGTTCTTCAGTGGCGCTATCACTTGGGCTGCACGCTTAATAGCTGCGAAAGACACCATGTGATGCTGATATAACAAGAAAAAAGAGACTGATAAATTTCAATAAACCTCACTTTTTTTAATGGTGAGAGGAACAAGAAACTGGTGTATTGTTTTTTGTCCTCGTGTCGCTGATGCGAAGACCAGCGTTGTGTGAGGAGCAAGGCCGACCGCTTTTGGGAACGGCCATGGTGCCACTGCAACTGGCGAACATATAGCAAATTGTCTTTTGCAGAAGGCAGTCTATGAAGGAAAAATACCTTGATTGGGAGTACATGAAACATTAGAGAGCTTTAGTAGATCGTTCTAATGACTCCGATAACGATACCCGATACTCCGCCACCGCCTCCCTTGCGCATGCATAGTATCGTTATCGCGGCTATAGGAGGTATCGGAACGATCTACTAAAACTCTCTATTAAAATACAATATGAACACAAACTTCAACAACTCCTAATATGAAAAAATAAAGATGTATTTTCAACTGACTGCTTTTTGACCTCTTAAAAGTGGTGATACACTTCATCGACATGCATACACAGCAAGCATTTGACAGATATCCAGCAACATACTACGCAAAAAGACTACAATATAGTCATAATATATTGCGGCATAGAATCCTAACCACTTCGCTATTGAGGATGTGCAGATAGTCCCGAAGGAAAAGCGAGGTTCGAAATGTCTCTCGCACACCGCTGATATCTCGGCGAGGCGTTCATCTTCTCGTTCAAGATTTTGTTCTAACTGTAGTCTGCGCGACTCCTCCTATGGCGCATGAAACAGCGACGGCTTACGATCGCTGGTGCTCCGGCTGCCTTTGTTGACCGGGTAGCCCGACTCGCATCCCGGCGCGAAGCAGTGTGTTCGTCCGTCTTTGAGGGGCGAAGCTCCTTAGGGGCTAGCCATGTCCGTATGTCGGTCCGATGTCCGGCGTCGGGTGCTCGTGCTCACGAGCACGTGAGCACGTGCTCCCGTGCTCGTGTAAGGCAAAAAGAAACGCATCTCCACGTGGCGAATGATGTTGATTGGGGCGAAGCTCTGGTGGTGCTTGTCTGCGTAGACGGTGATCCGCAGCCTTCCGAGCCTTTCGTTCGTTTTCATCCACGTCAGAAAGAGAATAGAGAGTTTTAGAATAGGGGGCTCCAACGTTTTGGAGAACCCAACGCTTTGGGGTACCCCACGCAACGACACCTCACGCAGCGTGCTTATAGAATAGGGTCTGTGACGCCATCCGCCGACTGAGGCTAACTTAATTGCAACTATTAAATAGAAAATAATAAAAAAAAAAACGCACAAAACATTTACAATTGTTGTACTAGATGGGGAGATCGGTGGCCGAGTGGACTAGCGCCGCGGTGGCTAGCGCACACCAGCTTGGAGCACGCGGAGCGAAAGCTCGCGCTGCCGAATAGGGATCCTGGGTTCAGTCCCCACCCCTGCCCGTTTCGACCTGGATGAGCATCGTACCGGCGTGCGGTCGTGTATCACTGCTGCGTGATGCACGTTAAAGACCCCAGGCTGGCGGTTGTACCGCACTTGCTAAATTTATCATCTACAGCTGGGAGACTCGTCGCCCCTGTGAGGCAGACCAAGTTCTAGGCTGTATAAACAAAGACACAACCCAATTTTTTGTTGTAATAGTTAATTCGCTGCCGGTAACCTCTAGCAGGCCACGAGGCCAGACCAGAGAAAAATGAAGTAGCTCGCTCATTCATGGTTTGACAGTCACGTTCGCACGCGCTTATCATTCCATTTATCTCCGACTCAGCTCGACGGTACACCTCTGATCTACTCAGCGTTTGTGCCGGTTTTATTTTGATAACGCCCCGTTTTTCATTTAGATTCAGGATCCTCCCTCAAGGTAGGATTTTGAACGAGCATGTTGCGATTTGTTTTTCGATATTTTCCTGAGCGGCGCTACTATCAGGCGTTCTTTCATTTCTCAGATTTGCAGAGTACCTTCCGCTTTTTGGTCTTGCAACTTTCGAAGACAACGACACGACTGCGGAAATGGGTAAGATTCGGCGCGCGTCAATGCCTCTCAATAGCCAGCTCTATAGACCAAAAAAATAATTGGGGTTGTGTGGATATTTACGCAGCGTGATGTTGGTCAGCCATTTCAGAATATGCGACGAAGATATCACTGTAGATAAGCAATTTAGCCAGTGCAGTACAACCACTAACCTGGAGCCTTTAACTCGCTCCACGCAGTAGTGATAAACGACCGCACGCCGGTACAATGCTCATCCAGGTCGAAACGGCGAGAGCCACGTGGGGATTTAACCCAGGATCCCTTAGGCATGCAGCGCGAGCTTTTGCTCCATGTGCTCTGAGCCAGTGTGCGCTAGCCCACTCGGCCACCGATCCCCCTCTATATACCATGCATTTATGTATGTATGTATTTATGCGGCGCTTGCTCTTTCCAACCAGTTTCTACAATGCGAAATTTAGAGCGCCATCTAGTAGCGCGCCGAGCACTACGTCCGCCATCTTGCTAGTGGCGAGAAAACGAAACCAGTGACTCGACCGGCCAAGTCCCCATGTAAAAAGCCACCGCGCTACATGCGAGAGATGCGATGCACTCTGAAAAAAAAAAAAAAGAAAAACGGGTGTCATGGGATACACCTATAGGGGGTGTAAGTGCTTGTCATATTTACTACACCTCTGAGGGAATACTTGTACACCCCAAATATGGGAGTATGTGTACACCCGTTGGTGTGGTGCACATGCACAACTTTTTTTACAGAAATCTCACTCGAAGGGAACACAGGTACAACCTATTCAATGTTGTACGGCTATACCTCTTTCAACACCCAATGAAATGAAAGGGAACACAAATGCACCCTACTCGAAAGTGTACCATTGCACCGCTTCTAAACCCGCCTCACTCAAAGGGAACACAGACGCGCCCCGCTCAATAGTCTACCATTACTCCCCTTTCTACACCTACTGCTGTCAAAGGGAACACAGGAGCACCCCGTTCAATAGTGTACTGTTAAACCTCTTTCTACACCCATTGAATTCGAAGAGAACACATATGCACCCGATTCAAAGGTGCATGGTCACACTTTATGCACCTACTTGATAACTAACTTCATAAACCTACTTTAGACATCAAGGAAACCATTAATGTATGCGCCACGGTGATTGCAAAAAGGTAGGTAAACGGACACACGGGATTGTTTTCAAATCTTATAGAAGTTTATTAGACAGCTTATTTTGTAAACAATTACAAACTTGCAAGCAATCCGTGATATGTGAAGAGGTGCGAAGAAGCTGTTACACAACTGAGAAAATTACTAGGCAAACAAGAACCGGGGGTGAGTCTTAGGTAGTGTCTATTCTCCAAGCAGCCGTCAGAATTATTTCCACTGAATTCCAGTGGTAGTCGCCCTTCATTTATCGAACCACGTTTCATCGGAAGCTCAGATTAGCTTTCCTATATTAGCTTCTCTTTGTTTTTCTTGTAATGAGCCGCCCCAGAATGTATCCGCGAAGTGACGTGTACGGGTGGGACAGGTGGGTTAACATTTTCGCAGACTTGAACGAAGTTCAACTACTCTACTCAAGCTACTGTAGTTTAACCACCTTTCCGAGTACCTTGGTAACTTTCAATTGCAACTTATTTGGGTAATTAGTAATTAAATTTAACTTCGTTTTTCAGGTACATCTCAAATTACTAACTACTTTCGAGGTCTAGCGCTAATTTTGCTCATCACAAAAGATTGAGCGCAGAAATGAATAAGACGCTGGCAGATGAAGTGGCATCCTCGAACAAGAGACCCCTCACATTCCGCCGTAGAAACTGCGTCGCAGGCGTCCTTGGGCCAAGGTGGCGACAAGGAGCCAAAACATTACACCGGCGCACATGAACGCGAACGCAGGAAGAGATGCTTAAAGGGGCCATGAAACGAATTCTGGGTTGGGATGAATGATTTTAAATTAGGACTTTACTAATCGCATATCGTTTAGTTGGCCAAAAGAAAAAGGCTAGAAAGTCAAAAGCCAGCTTTTCGGTATGAACATTTGAAAATATAGCGGTCTATTTTGTACCTTCTTGCCTTCAAAAGCTCTCCGCCTTTTCACTATGATACATTCGCGGTTCCAAAAGCGCGTCACCGGCGCCAAACTGACGTCAGCAGAGCCCAGCTCACGCATTGGACACGAGAACTGCGTCACTCGGACGTATGCGCTCGTCAACAGTCAATCCGTTAACGAATATTTGGATTCGCGTTCGTGGCCAATGAGTGCCCAGACGGAACTTATCGTCACTGGGGAATGACAAGTTCTATGGTGTGCATAAAAGGCACGGTGGAAGCTAGGAGTCATCGCACCGGTGCGGAAGGAATGTCACGACCATGAGATTTCACAATTCGCATTTGAGTTGAGGTTTAAAGTTAAGGAGGAAGAAGTAGAAAAATCGTTTCATGATCCCTTTAAACAGTCTTGGTCCGGTATTGACCTAATCCGGTAATGCACGCCGACGCCGCGCCTCCAGCTGCAACCGTGAAAGGCGGGGACACTCCGAGGGTTGTCGTTTTCATGTTGTCTGCCTTTAGTGAGTTCTGACTCAAGTGGTTTGGGGTTCCTTGGGAGGCACCACTGAAATGACCTCGCAGGTGGGCGCCTGTTCAGCCTGACTCCCCCGCGCACAAGCGTAGGCACGGATAATCCGTTGATGGGGCACGTTCCGCTTCCAGCTGCAACTGTACGAGCGACGATGCTTGTTCGCGTAATGCTAGGTGACCTTCCGACGTTCCACGCCTCTTTTTAATGATTTACTTGTCAGGTGTGTTTGGCGCGTCAGGACACCGTAGTCGCCGGCGAGGATTGCGAGTGACCTTGGGAGATTCCTTCGTTGGACGCGGCGTCAGTGGCGAAGTATACTTCATTTAATTTTCTGTTAAACCAAAACAATTTTTTTTTCAGTAGCATAAGACTAGCATTGCAACGAGACGCGCACTCGTCCGGACGATCTTATTGTCGTGGCGCGAGACTTGAACCCTTGGCGCTCACGTGCACTCGCTCAGCGTGCTATCCGAACGTCGTGGGAATAAAGAGAGGCTATTTATACCAATCTCAACTTGCCGAAGAAAAAAGGAGAGTTTGTTATAAAAGACATTCTAGCCGAAGCAAACCTCACATGTTTCGTCATGGACACCGAAGATGCCGGCACCCGCTTACCGGACCCTGCACAGCCTGTTTCTGAAAGTCAACGCCGTCGTTCCATCCAGCGTGTCGGTGGAACGTCTTTTTAGCTTGGCTGGGGACATCTTTTGGAGGAAAAGGGGGGAAACTTTCCGATAAGAACTTTGAAAGTCAATTGCCTATGCGAGCGAATAAACTATTTTTGTAAAAACTTTGACCTCATTCATTTTAGGCTCGCAGGGTTTTTCACGGATTAAAACTGCTGTTCATTTTGCTACCACAAAAATATAAAAAAGAAACTTCGAAAGTAACTCGCTACTTTTTACAGTAGTTAGGGGTTTACTCAATTACTATTAAAAAATTCGTAATTTCTACTCTACTCCAATTACGTTTGGCGTCGATACTCAGTAAGTTAACTTAACTACCTTTTTTGAGTAATTTGTACATGTCTGCATTTTCGTAATGAGCCGCCGCAGACTGTCGCCACGAAGCGGCGTGAACGGGTGGGCTGCGTCGGTGAGCACGCGCACTCAGAGATACACGAGCGGCAAAATGTCCCTACAGCGTGCATTTCGCGTAATGAGTGACGATGAAACGTTAGTGTCGATGAAACGTGTCTACAAAACGTGTATCAACGAAAACGTGTTTTCACAAAACGCCAGGAGAATAAGAAAATCAGTATTCTACCTGCGGTTGTCATATGATTGTAGTCAGCTAATGGCAAGCGACTGCCGATAGAATTTTGGGTAAATTATTCTCCCGGCTGCTAGAAAATAGACACTGCCTAATTCTATAGGTAATCCGGAACGGAACGGTCGATTGTTCCAAAGGAGTAGGTTGCAGAGCACTTACGATGAAAACACCGGCCTCGAAATATGTAATCCGAAATATATGTCGACACGGGCACCGCAGAACCACACGGACACAAAAAACGAAAGGGAAGTGGTCCGTGAAGATTCAACACAATGTTGAGTCCCCCCCCCCCCCCCCCCCCCTCCAGTAGTTTGCCGAACCGAACACTCAACTCATCACATGAATTCCTGGGGCTTTTCTGAAGAACTCACTTGTTTCCGATATACGCGTTGGACTTTTTCAAGCACTGGAAACCTTGGTACACTCGGATACGTCGTCGCGGACGAAATCTACGGCAGCCCCGCTGGTCGCGGCACAGCACACAAGAAACTAGGCCGTGAAGCACCGAGATCTAAAAAAGCTACTACCTTATCGGTGAAACCTTAACCTTCTTCCATGCTTTCAGCTTAGGGAGAGAAAGAAAAAGAAAGGAGTATGAAAATTCCAGCCCCTTCAAGGCCAAAAAGGGGGTGCCCTCGCAAAGGCTTATCTCCAGGGGCAACCCAACAATGAACACAACGAGAGGATTTGTCACTTATATCCTCTTGAAAGTTCGACCCAATGTTAATAGTGCAGTGGATGCTACCCGTGGCCTTGGCCTTCAGACAGGTCTCGTGCTCTGCCTTATATCTAGCTGGGAGACTGTAGTCACCTGATCCCACCCGGAGACCCGATTGGCCTGAAACAAGCATATCGTCCACTCTACTGTCAGTACCGAGTGAACAGGATAGCTCCATACTTCCTAAGAAACTGCCAAACCCAACAAGTGACCCCCAAGGGGGAATCCAAGCGCAAGCTGATCAGGGCGCGAGGCTAGCGTGGGGGTGCACTAATACACCTAAAGGTATTTAAGGGAGAAGAGGATGCTCATTGTCGGTGTACAAATACACTGGCTGGACAACGGAGGGTGCATCTTTCAGGAAAAGGGTGCATGCGCGCCCGGCGCACTCGACTACACTTTTTTTTTTTTCTTACAATGCGTTGCTGCGTTCCGCTGCGGATGCTGCCATAGACCTTCAGTTCGTGCTTGACGAGAACCCAAACGTAAACAGTGTTCACAATTTTTTATTTATATTCTTTCACGTGAGACTTGGCTTTTGACAACAGCAATTGGTGCCACCGCAAAGAAACATGCGGCCGTTATCCCGAGGCTTCAAGCCATTTGCAACATTTGAACTGGGGCCGAATATTTTCACGAAATTGTACCGAATTTGTTTAAAGGGATACTTCAACGAAATTTGAAATATTTCCGTCGTGTTCAAAAATAGGTTGAATATGATCCACAATATCCGTAAATGACAATCGCACGTTTGTATTTTGATCCTGGTGGCTGTATTTTTCGTTCTAAACGGCCCACTCTAGCAAGCGCTCGGAGAAGGCCCAGCTTAGAGCACGTGACATCCAACGCAATCGTGACGTAGGTCGTCTCAAGACGAGCAAAGCTACGGCGAGGCTGACGTCGAGAGGATGGCCTAGTCGTTCCAGCCACCGAAGCGGCTGCTTTTGTACGAATTTTGAGTGACGGGTTAATCTTCTATAATCTTCTAGGGGGACAATAGCGACTTCTGCGACACACAAAAGGGATTCTCGGGAAGAGGGGAGTTCCTCCTTCCCCCCTTGTCTCGTCGTGGCCGGAGACGAGACAACCTCCGTCACTAGCTGTCAAGGTTCCTAGACGAGCATTACAAACGAGGCGTTAGCGACATCCACCAGGTGCTCTTTGCTAATTGTTTAATTCGTTTTAAAATTCCTTTTCGAGACTTTTTTAACAAGATATTGGTATGTTCCATGTGATACTGCTCTTTTGAACACATATAGACGAAAAAATGAGCGCCGAAATTTCGTTCTAGTATCCCTTTAAGAACTTATATTTTTTTACGCACATTGCAGAGTTGGCCTGTGTTTTTCTTGATGCGCAAGCAGCTCAATGTTTGCGGACGAGACCAAGGCTGATAAGCGAGGCAAAAAGATGACAGTTTTAATCATCTACTCCACCAACCATAATTGAAGATTTATACGGTTAACATTGAAGAGAAAAATATATTTGCACCACCAAGCTCTCAATTTAATGTCACATATTTAAAAAAAAATACTTTGGAAAGCAAAAAAAACAATCTAATTTCTTTGCAACGATTTCCATACACTTGATTTGGCGAAGGTTAACGAGATTTGTAAACCAGCCCTAAAAATAAACAGGAGAGTTTGTTAATATAATATTCTTGAATATATAAAGCGCGGTAATGTAGAATAAAAAACAGAACAGGACACGGACGACATGTCTGTTTAACAAATATTAGTTAATAAGGCAACATCCGTCAACTGTGCTTGAGGTCGATGAAATCTGAAACCATTTTGAGCCCTTTGCAACTCCTAAAAAATAGTGCCCAAATCACAGTTTTCTTTAGTAAAACACAGAGCATTTCACCCCAAAAATGTTCGCCAGTAACAATAAAAAAAACTAACATTGAGTCGCACGTACGTGCATGGAGCACTCTACCGCTAAACAGTACGACTTCGAGCGTATTTGCATAGACAAAAAAAAAAGGAACCTTTTTATAGATGAAAGGCATGACGCATACAATTTGCATACAATTTCTATGTTTGCAAACAAAACTTTATATATGAGTTCATATTTCATTTTCTTACAAATCCCTCCATGCTCAGAAATTCGAAAGTAGGGTGAAATGTTATGTGCTAGCATTTTTTACAAATATTGATTGATGGAAGTGTACAGTAAAAAAATCAGTTAGTCTCGAGTTTATATCTGGCAACATGAAATCAAAATATAGTGAAAATGTTTGACAAATATTAATGACATGCTGCTAGAACCTGTCACATGACCATGTCAACCTGAGTAAAATATTCATTTGAGAAAATGGTGACATGCACAAAAAGTCACACACATAAAGAGGCACATCCCATAATAAACCAGTCCGAAACATCCCATACGAAAATGGCCTATGGTCGCATATGGAAAATTCAATGCCAGGCTATCACCCCCTGTAGCTTTACATGGTCGGCCTTAGAAATTTATAGATACAGCTACAACCAGCTATAGAAAAGTTTAGGGCCCTGTGTCTAAAGACTCAGGGCTATGTTTCAACAACAACAACAACAATAATAATAATAATAATAATCATAATAATAATAATAATAATCAATAAGTTAGTGTTTTAACAGTGTCCAGGGACATCCAATTGTTCGTCTTGCCGGGCGCAGTGCAATAGGACGCACAAACAGACGCTTGCGCGCTCGCAGTCGCACTCATACACGCCCGCACGCACGTGCACATGCATGCACACGCGCAAACCCACGCCCGCGCGCAGACGCACACGCACGCACAACCAGAGACGCACACACGCATGCTCGCGGACGCATCCACACGCGCGCGCACGAACACGCACGCGCATGCACGCACACACACGCAAACAATTACGCCGAAGGAAACGTTGCTTAAGTTAGTTTCGGTTTCGGTTTACGCAAAAAAGAAACAACCTAAAGTTTAAATAAACCCTAAGATTTACTCACTTTCTGTAATGTTTACATTATTATTTTAAGGACATTCTTATTCTTACTAATATACTTATAATTTGCTTAGTATCGTTCTAAAAAAATACAATAAATAGAAAGGAAAAGAGACTCTTGAAAACTGCGCAAGACCATCGCCCCATCGCTATTGCAATCAGCTTCCGTTGGATTTCCAGAGGCTTCGGAAATCTCCTTTTTTTACGTTTTAGCCGTTGTAGTGGATATTTTAGATATCTTCCTTACGAATACCGTGCTCAAGAATATCAATCAATGACTGAGAGCTGCGAGACGCTGCGTCCTGCTAACGCCCGTAAGTTTAGAACCGCCCATGCACGACTCGTGCAAACGCCGGTAAGCAACTTTCTTTTGTTTCTGCGAAGTGGGCTGCTGTTTCAAACTTTGTCGTGTACCGTCTGCTTGCTAAGCTATGCTTGATTCTAACTATGCTTCTGCCCTGTGTTATCTCGTTATTTGAAAAGAGCGTATCTTCTTGAAAACCTGTGGCTCGCACCGCAGTGTGATTCCCGTGCGGCGGAACCGTGGGCATGTTCTGGGCGCCGTCGTGCGGCGCTCGTCCGTCGACGCTTGTGCGGAGCGTTCAAGTGCCGTCTGACGGCAGTTCAAGCATTCAGTCGCCGTCCCGAAGTGTTAATCACAGGTTATGCTAGTTCTGACGTCTTGTCACAACAGCCGCTCGCCACCGATTTGTTTCATAAAGCGGGAGTGAGAAGAACGTTACAAGAGCGAGCATGCAGCATGATTTTTTTGCATAAGCTAATGCCTGTGCGTAGAGACGCGCGGTCTCTTCGTCATATTTCCGAGGGTAAAAGCGCTGAAAACAACAGACAAACAACGCCCTGTGTTGTTTGTTTCTTTTACTTGTCCATTGTTTTTATAGCTTTTACCCTCGGAAATTAGGTCTCTTCTGGTTTACCGAACCGGCACATTTTTTAAGTTTACGATTGTGCGATGCAAAAACTAAAAGGGGTTTAGATGTCACGTTTTTTTATAGTGGCGAAAGCCCTTACAAAAATCAGAGCAGCTAGAAAAATCACAAACATGAAAAAAGGCGGAAAAAATTAATGTCAAAACTGAATACTTGATGGAGTTCAAAAACTACCACCGTACCAACTCGCCCGGTTATTCTTTCTGTCAAAGAATAATAGCCAATAGTAATAAACAAATAAATGCCAACTATTAATTGGCTACAAAGTCGTGATTGGTGCAGTGCAGCCCTACGCTACTCTACTCTTTTGATGATATCAGGTAATGTGTAAATGTATAGGGCAGTTCATAGCAACCATCTATGCCCGACCCGTTATATTGAGTTTCTCTTTATATAAAAGTTATATGAAAAGAAGTGCTCTTCCTAAATTAAGCCGCACCACTGAATGTACAGTGGTAATCAGACTTGTCTATAACGCGCGAGAGTGCTGCTTTCTCCGGGGAGCGCTAGACTGGTGGCATTCGCGGAAACTAAGCTAGTCACGTGGCGCAACATGGAACGGCCCGCTCGAGGGGTGTCCTGCCCACTCTATCAGCTGGAGGCAAACGCGGAAGGCTGCTCACAGCCCGCTTCACCCTCGCTTCTGGCCGCTTATCTATGCGCAGTCCTGTTGAATCCGGTCAATTGATATACTTTTGTTTTTTGCATAGTAGCAAGCCTCATACCAGCTTGATAAGCGATAAAAGTAAAGTGCTTTATGATATATTTTTGTTTTTTGATGACGACATCGTTTATACGCCTTCATGTTTTAGTTTGTTTATTGATGGAGCAATGACGTTTGTAAAATGCGTGCGAGCAGCCTTCCGCGTTCGCCGCCAGCTGATAGAGTGGGCAGGACGACACCCCTCGAGCGGGCCGTTCTATGTTGCGCCACGTGACTAGCTTAGTTTCCGCGAATGCCACCAGTCTAGCGCTCCCCGGAGAAAGCAGCACGCTCGTGCTTTATAGACAAGTCTGATTACCACTGTACAATAGCGTGCAACGTTTATGTATGTTCTTAGCAAAAGAAAAGTATGCATTAAAAAAAGGCCAATCATTTTGTTTCCTCTCTGTTAGAGCGTCTTTCACGTACACGCAAAATGTGGGTGTCTACGTCTAAAAGAGTGGAATTGACATTTCCTGCAGGGCTGGAAGGCCTGACTCAGTTTGGCTAGCAGCTTGAAACCTATGGGAATTTGGGGAACTGAACCGCAAGAGTGAGGGTGGCTACGTTTACATGGATGGGACAGCAGCGCATCGGATCCAGTCAGCGAATCGGATCCACTTCAACCACTACGTTTACATGGATTCGGATCGACCAGTAGCGGCACCTCGTGTCGAAGGATCACAACGCAAACCTCGTGACCTTCAGATTGTTTCCGAGGTGTCCGGTTTGCCTAGCGGCATGCAAAGCAAAGCTCCCGTAATTTCTCGCTCGAGCACTCGATCCGATCCGCTAGCGTATACATGGAGAGTCTCGATTCGGATTGACCATCTCAAACCACCCCGTCCCAGCGGATCGGATTGGATCCGATCCGATTCGATCCGAGTTGTTTACATGGACCGATTCGATTCGTTAACTGGATCCGATGCGCTGCAGTCGCATCCATGTAAACGTAGCCAGAGACACCCGCCTTGCACTTCCTGAATGATGGCACCATGAGGAAGGTGGAGCTGCCCTAAACTGAATGCAATAGCAGGTGGGTCGTTCAGGAGAACCCATATACAGATGATACCAAGCAGAAAATTATTAATAAATGTGTTATTAAAAACATGGATTGTGAATGGCACGGACAAGGAGGAGATCAACACAGCGCTGTGTTGTGTTCATATCCTCTGTTCCCATATTCTTCATGATTTCTTTTCAATAATTCGCTACTAACTTGTCCAATCATCAGCACTAGTCAATAAAAGTATGCTGTTATTTATTAGTATGCTTTAACACCGTGCTTGCAGTTGAATCCTACAGTCATTTATTAACAAACAAAAACGAGGGTGCAAGCTAGCTAAACAGGCTAAACACATAATTTATTAAAGACGGGTTCTCTGAAGGATGACAGAAACGCAGAGAAGTATCAAACACAGCTGTGTATTAATGGGCAAAAAATGAATAGGCGACCCAAAAAAAGAGAACGTAGGGAAAGACATGAAGTCAGTCTTTACAATTTCTCTTCTGCTTGCCACCACTTTACAAGGGGAATTCCTTGTTGGGCCTTGCAGCGTTTTACTGTTCACAACCCCTGACACACCCAAGGGCAGTAAACATAAAAAAGCAACCTACTAACATTTGGGCAAATGTGATTGAACAAACAAAGGGTTGAAAGCCTAGGTTGAAAGCATTGAGCTTTCAACCTAGGAAATAAAAAAACATGCACAACATCAAGATTAAAAAAAAAACAGACGGACGTATCACACCTGTTTCTAACAAAAATATAGGCGAAGAAACTTCTTCCACTCGATGGCAAACCACAGAGAAGGCACTAATAGATTTCTAGGTTTCATCATTGTTAGTGATTCTTTCTGTATACACTTGTGGTCACTCTCTTTAGTCAAAATTATTTCATCATCACCATTCATTAAATCATCACAGTTGTGTTCTTTAAAGGGGTACGTAAACAAAAATTGAAATATTCAAATTTCGTTCGGAAGTGAGTCAAGCATGACGGATAATAACCGTAAATGACAATCGCACGTTTGTATTTTGAACGACTGGCTATAGTTTTCGTTCCAAACGGTGCACTCGAGCAAGCGCTCGAAGAGAAGCGAACGGAGAGCGCGATGCGTCATGGGATATCCGGCGCTATCAAAAACAGAACGAAAAGATTCCCCGCGTTCGTGGAGTAGCAAGGCAGGCGTGGTTATGAGCTTTGTTCTTGGTGGCGTTGTCAGCGTTGTGGTGGTGTCAATAGCATCAGCGCGTTACAACCGAGCCGTTCGAAGTACCCGTGGCGTGACGAGCGTGTGGCTGGCCCACGTGGGCTGGCCCAAGGAGCACGTAGCTTCCATAACACTGTCAGCTTAGGGCTGAACGGGATGGGGAAAGCAACTTTTGTTCGAGTTTCGAGAGACGGGCTAATCTTCTAAGGGGAGAATGGCTGTTTCCGGTTGCACGAACGAGGGTCCGAGAATGAGGGTAGTCCTTCCTTTCCGTCTTCTTGGACCGTTTGGTACAATGCGCGATTTGTGAGTTGAGCCAAGAGGAAAGCTAAGAAAGAAAATGTTGAAATTCCAAAGGGCGGCGCTGCTCCGAAGGAATCTGCTACGTCACGACTATGTAGCAAGTTCCTCAGTGTTGCTAGATTACCTCCCAAATAGGCTCCGCATGCATCCACCAGGTGCACATTGAGAGATCGTTTATTTAGCTTTAAAATTAGTTTTCTTGTGCCTTTCAACGGAAGACTGGTCTTTTTGAGGTTAGGGTTCAACATGCAACACATTCAAGCCAGAAAATGAGCACTGAAATGTCGTTTCCCTACACCTTTAAGGCCACACAACTATTACATTAGATCACATGTTTTGACACAGCTGAATACAGATCGTTATTTTTCTGCAACATTCATACTAAGTTCAATCGGTCCTTAATGCAGGGTTTTGTCGCATGAAGTGTTCTATGAGTCGAGCGAGAATTTTTAGCGGTCCTTTGGACATGTCGTGCTGTCGACTTATGTATTACTGGCTTTTCTTTGTTACTTTGTGGAATATGGCAGGCGGTATTGAATTTATTGCAGGTCCCAGCTGCACCAAGCGAGTAGACTCACCGTCAAAGACCGCAAGCCGCTATCTTTAAGCCGCGCAGAGGGTTCTATGAGGGGAGCAATCATGTTTGGCAGTCTTTGGTACATGCAGTGCTGGGGGTTTACGTAAAACTGGCCTTGTCCGTTTGTTCCAGTTTTACTTCAGAAAAAAGTGGAGCATGCACCCGGTATTTATTATATTTATATTATTAGGTTACAAATATAGGGTGATTTAATGAGGAATGATTAGATACAGGATGGATAGTAGGGGCGACATTCGTCCGGGAACAGTCCGAGCTCTCTGAATGCTCGTCGAGCGCGCGCCACTCTGCGGTCCCACTTCTTCTTCCTAACAATATTCGCCCCGTCGGTGCAGGCACCGGTTATCTGGTGCGTTTGAGAGGCTTACGTATCACGACGATAGTAAGGTTTCATACGGCTTATGTGGACCACGTCACAAGATCTTGAACGATGGTCAAGGGGCGGGGTAACAGGCGCAACTTCGTAGTTGTTGAAAGAAAGTTGACGGACGACACGGAACGGGCCGACGAATTGCTTGAGGAGTTTTTGAGACTTGCCGGGTGCGCGCAAGGGAGTCCACAAGAGAACTTCGTCGCCGATGTTGTAGGTGGTAGGCAGATGACATGCATCGTAATGTAGCTTCTGGTGCTGCTGCGATTCCTGGGTGTGCATGCGAGCGAGTTAGCGAGCGTCCTCTGCTCTGGATGTGATCTCTGCTGCGGACGGCTGAACCAAGGTGTCAGGTGTGTAGGGCAAAATGGTATCAAGAGTTGTGAAGGGTTCGCGGGCATAGAGGAGGTAGTATGGAGAGTAGCCGGTTGTAGACTGCCGTGCCGTATTATATGCATATGTTACGTAGGGAAGAATGATGTCCCAGTTGGTATGATGGTCAGCAACATACATTGAAACCATGTCGGCAAGTTTGTGGTTCAAGCGCTCGGTCAGTCCATTTGTTTGGGGATGGTAGGCACTTGTGACTTTGTGGACTGTGGAAGAAAGCCGAAAGACGTCTTCAAGGACTTGAGAGAGAAAGGGAGTGCCACGATCACTAATTATAAACTGGGGAACTCCATGACGCAAGAGAATGAAGTGCAGAAAAAAATTAGCAACTTCATCGGCGTTGGCGGCGGGTACAGAAGTGGTCTCAGCATAGCGTGTCAAATGATCAATAGCTACAATGATCCACTTGTTCCCGTTTGTCGACAGAGGAAAAGGACCGAGAAAGTCGATTCCTATACGTTGGAATGGTTGGTATGGTTGCGGAATCGGTTGTACACACTAAACATTATAACACCCATAATCGTGTAAAAAGGATGTAAGTTAGGAAAAACACCCTTCTTACACTTCATTTACACGATATTTGAATATCGGTGGGTGTAAAAAGGGTGTGCTGATGTTTTTCATCCCTTCCACACCCTTTTTACGACCTCGCTTATTGCGATGGCGTCTGAAATCGTGTAAAAAGGGTGTATGGGCGAATTTTACGCCCTGTATTAACACGGTGTGAAAGGGGCGTTATGGTGATGCCAGTCTAATACACCCATGATTTCATATCCGTTAATGCTTATTGCTTTGCTGAAACTGTTGCTGATGTACGGCGGTATAAACATCCAGTATAATTAATCGCTACACGAAGTCGCGTATGGTTAGGAAGTGATGGAGTATAGTCTTTGCAACTCCGATCGAACTCTTCGTCCGAGAGGAGCCGAAAATTACGTGTCGCGTGTGCGTCAGTTTCATCAGTTCAACTTCGACTTAAAAACAAAACATCTCCACTCGCAAAAGATGAACGAAGACGTGTCAATATACAACCCAAACAGCACACAGCATTGCGCCGATATAGGATCAAATATGAAAAATTGCGCCGTTACCATTTTGGTCCAGCCAATATCTGTGAAAAAAAGGATGGGTCGCGGCGACGCCATCCTGACATACCGTAGGCGATGCCGTTTTTGGTTGAGCGTCAAGATTCCCGCATGAATGGCCTATGCCGGCGAGGTATGTCTATTTCTTAACCGCCTAAAATCCGACGTTAAAAAAGAAAAGAAAAACAAGATGAAGCAAAACGGAATCTGCTTACTTTTAACCAGAGAAAGACCTCCTGCGCTGAACCACTTAACAATGTATGGGCCGTGGCGCCCTCATTTCGTGTAATACAAACTCACCTGACTGGCCCTCGCACTACTTATAGCACCTTCACTGAGATTTTATTTTTGTGTGTAGTTCTAACGAAACAATTCCGCAAGACAATCGAAAGTGACGAATTTATGACACCCCGGCTATAGTACGCGATCCTTAGTTGACACCAAAATATCTAGCCTCCCGACGCTTTTTTTTTCCTTTTTTTTTCTTTTTTCGTACGGGTGAAATTGCATCTCTTGTTTCATGCGTTCGAATTTGTTTTGTGTTATTTATTTCGTGATTTCGCGGTCGGCATCAGAGCACGCACGCCACTGCATGAAGCAAGTCCTGACGTGTCCCGTTTTGCGACCCTCCTTGGGCAGCCCAGGTGGCTTATACAAAGCCGCAGAGGGAGATTAGCTGCTTTGTCCACCCCTCTTTGACCTCGTCTTCTGATAAGCCTCCACACCTTCTTTTGTGTCTTCGTGTGACTGTGAGCGAGTGCGAAGGCCGCTTCTAGCAAATCAGAGGGCTGGTGTGTAACACGTGACCGTTCTCCGTGGGACAGGGACGCTTGGACTATAATATGTCACGTGACTCGCTCCGACGCGCTGATGGGCTCACTGGGGCCGAAGTCTTTGCCGTATTCCAAATTACGGTGAGTGTACGGGCCACGTAGGTCCGGTTTCTAAAAAGCTTCCGTCAGGCGTCAGTGTTCTTCTGTTTTTCGTGCGTTGCAGTCGCAGCCGTGGTTTTTCGTCTTGAACGGCCGGAATACGTTCATACTAATTTTTTGGTAATATTTGTGAATTTCGTCGGAGTCCATAGAATTATTGTGCTGTGTTTGTTGGACGCGTTTCGACAAAGAACTAACTGCTCGTCGGCGCTCGTGAGACTTCCGCTGATTGTGATCGACCGCCTTCATCCTCGACATTGTGTTTGCGTAGTTTTGTGCTGCCCTAGTCGGATTGTGCATCTATCACGACAGAGAGCTGCTCATCGGCGACGGCGAGAGTTCCGTTGAATGTGAGCAACCGCCTTCATCCTGGACGTTGTGTTTGCGAATTTTTCTGTGGTGCCCGAACCGGATTATGCAACTATCACGGATTACATGAGATCGGTGTTTTATTTGTAAGTACTCTGCAAGCATGCTTCTGGTAGTAGTCCTGCTTCCGTCTCAATAGACCATCTTACTGTTTACAAGCATCAACTGCTGCTTACGCCTCAATCAACTCCCGGTCGTTCCGTCTCTGCCAGCCTGTCGAGTTTTGCCTACGTCAGCAGAGCTAGAAAGCTTTAAAGTAGGTTTAGGCGAAGGAAAGCCTTATTGAAAGTTTGAGTGCATTTATTTTAAGCCTCTAAGAATTTTGTAGCTTTGTCACAAAAACTTAACACTAGGTCACAAATGCCAGCATTTGAGGTTTGACATGGGTTTCTCGCGAATTCGCGAAAGAAGAAGATGAGGTCCATGCACGTTTTTTCTGGATTCAAAAAATAAAGTGTTCCACATGTTTCAATTTGTTAGCCATCATTTCTCCGTAAATACTTTTTGATGAAGTGCTGTGTTACACATTTAGTATAACTTCTTGTAGCTGAATGAAGTGAGAGTTACTGCGCAGGCGAGCTGGTGAAGGATCATGGTGAAAAAAACCCAAGACTAGGACAAAAAATCGGGACAACACAACACGTCTCAAGACATTTTGAGACAGTATTGTGTTTTCCCAATTTTTTTGTCACTAGTCTCGGGGTTTACCCACCATGCTCTTCTAGCTGCAGTACACGTTTTTGGTAGGGTGTACTGCTGCCATCACACCCTAATAAATAGGTGTAGAGCAGAATCACTCCTTTCTGTGTAGGGTGTAAGGGATTACACCGGTTTTTGAGGGTGTGAGAAATAACACCATTTTTCTAGGGCGTTTTTGTACACCAATAAGGGGGTGAGTTGTGACCCATGCCATTTACACCAATAAGGGCGTGAAAATGTTTAGTGTGTAGTCTACCAGAAAGCCTGGTGGTAGGTCTTTTCTTCGTCTGGCAGTCGTGACACGCCCGAACATATTTGTTGATGGTGCGGGTCATGCCCGTCCAGAAGTAACGACTCCGTATGCGGAAGTACGTTTTGGCGAATCCGAGATGTCCGGCTGTTGCGTCGTCATGGTTAGCTTGAATGACATCTTTTTGTAGTTGTCGGGGGATAACCAAAAGCCAAGCGCGTCCGTGGACGTCATAGTTCCGCCTATAGAGGACTCCATTCCTGAGTTGGAATAGACGGGCACGGCGTAGAATTTGCGCAGGAGGGTTCTGATATAAGCCCTGTAAGTGGTGAATGATGGGGTGTAAGGAAGGATCAGACTGTTGTGCGGCAGCAATGTCGATGTAGTCTAAGACGGCCGTTGTTCTGTCGGGGTCGGCTGAAGGTGTTCGTTGCGACGCAGGGGGAAGTGGGCATCTTGAAAGACTGTCCGCGTCGAGGTGTCTTTTGCCAGATTTGTAGTGCACCGTAAATGTGTAGTCTTGTAACTTCAAGGACCAGCGTCCAAGACGTCCGGAAGGGTCTTTTAACGTTGTTAACCAGCATAACGCATGGTGATCAGTGACGTTAGTGAACTGTTTGCCATAGAGATAAGGGCGGAATTTTGAAATTGCCCAAACAACAGCCAGACACTCGCGTTCTGTTATACTGTAGTTTCGCTCGCATTTTGTAAGCGTACGACTTGCATAGGCAATCACACGATGGACACCGGAGACGTTCTGGGCCAACACAGCGCCGATGCCGTGGCCGCTGGCATCTGTGCCGATCTCTGTTTCGGCGCCTGGGACGAAATGATCAAGAACTGGAACGGTCTTCAAGGCAGTCTTGAGGGCTTGGTAGGCATCGTGTTGTTCGCGACTCCATTGGAAGGTTGCATTGTTACGGAGAAGTGAGTTCAGGGGTTCAGCGATGTGGGCGAATCCGGGTATGAATTTCCGAAAATAGGTGCAAAGACCGAGGAAGGCGCGCACGTCTTTCAAATGTTTGGGCACTGGAAATTCGGAAACGGCTTGTACCTTGGATGGGTCAGGGCGAATTCCGTCAGCGCTGACAATGTGACCCAAAACCTTGATTTGGCGTGCTCCAAAGACACATATTTTGAGTTAAGCTGGAGGTGAACTAATCGAGAGCAGTCGAGGACGTGCTTTAGCCTGTCCAAATGTTGAGAGAATGAGCGGGAAAAAACAATGATATCGTCTAGATAACATAGGCATATTTTCCAGGTGAGACCACGCAGCACAGTGCCCATCATTCTTTCAAATGTGGCTGGGGCATTACACAAACCAAAGGGCATGACGTTAAACTGATAGAGGCCGGCGGAGGTAATGAAGGCAGTTTTAGGTTTGTCAATATCCGCAACGGGTATCTGCCAATAGCCACTGCGAAGGTCCATTGAAGAGAAGAAGGATGATCCTTGAAGAGTGTCGAGAGTGTCGTCAATTCTTGGTAGAGGGTAGACGTCCTTGGAAGTAATTTTGTTTAAGCGTCGGTAATCTACGCAAAAGCGCCAGGTTCCATCTTTTTTCTTTACGAGGACTACAGGTGACGACCAGGGGCTTGATGAGGGTTCAATTATTTTCTTGCGAAGCATATCAGTGACGTGTTCGTGAATGACCTGGCGCTCTGCCGATGAAACTCGGTAGGGACGACTTCGAACGGGAGAGGCTTCGCCCGTTTCGATGTGATGGGAGACCTCCGACGTCTGCGCAAGGGGTCGATTGTCGAAATCGAAGAGGTCGTCATATGAAAGAAGAAGCTGGGTTAAAGCTTCTTTTTGGCCGTCAGATAAGCGGGCGTCTATCATCTTCGCAACGTGCATGTTGGCGTCCGGAGGGGCTGGCAAGGTCTGAATGTTAATACTGTCAGAAAGGGGTACGAAGTTGTCGTAGATATGAGTAGTGAGCGTAGCCAAGCGGGTCCCACGGGGTACAATTTGGGGTTCAACTGAGGTGTTGGTGATGAAGAGAGAAACCTGTCCTTGAAGTGTGTCGGCGATGCAGTAGGGGATGATGACAGGCTTCTTTGTGACAAGGCTGGCGATGGGCTCGATAAGACCGGAGGTGCATGGAAGAGGACGGTTCGGCATGAGTGTGATACAGGAAGCCGAGAGGGGAGGTAAGATGTAATCACCACTGGCATGAAGAAAAATGGGGTAAGGTTCACAGGCGGTGTCAGTAGTCGGCGAAGAGTTCAAGAGCAATTCCCGGCTGGGGCAGTCAATGGTCGCGTCAGTGGCCGAAAGAAAATCCCATCCCAATATAACGTCGACGACACAATTTTCGAGTACAGTGAATAGAATTATGTAGGAAGTACCACCGATCTGAACCGGCATAGTGCAGTGACCGAGAGGTTGTACGAGGTCACTGTTTCCCATGCGAAGGAAATGTCCAGAAGATGGTGGAGTTAGCACTTTGTGAAAACGGCGACGGAATTGATTAGAAATGCAGGATTTTGCTGCACCTGTGTCTATTAAAGCTGCGACTTTTTCTGTTCCAATTTCGACGGCGATAGTGGTAGGGCCAAGAGAAGGAGGATTTGGGGCTGTTGACGGGGATGCAGCCTGACCTCCTGTGTCACGACAGGCTGCGTTGTTTAGTTTGACGGTGGAGATGTGGCAGTGGCATCAATAAACGGCGAGACAGAGCGGCGTCGAGGGTAGGGGGATGAGGACCGGCCACGCCGAGAACCAGGAAAAGGGGGAGGACTCCAGTTGCGGCGGTCGTCGGAGGTGCGGCTGGGGTTGTGGTCGTTGAAGGGTGGGGTAGAAGTGGGGTTGCGACTGTATGTCTCGGACTGAATACGGCGGCGGCAGTAGCGAATAACGTGGCCAGGTGAGTGGCAGTAGAAGCATACGGGACGGTTGTCTTCGGTGCGATATGCCTCAGTTCTTCGGGGTGGTCCGTAACGTCGAGGAGGTGGGGAAACGTTATTCAAATGCTGCGCGGGGCAGAGGTGTGGGGATGCGTGCTGCAAGGCGCAGATGAGCGGCGAGAAGGCAGGCGGCGGGACGTGAGGGCAAGGAACCGGTGCGAAGGGGCAAAGCGCAGCCCGAAGTTCATCCTTGATGACTTGCTGAACACTAGAAGTCTCGGTTTGTGGGCGTGAAATGTCGGCGGAGGGACGAAAGGAAGCCACAAATTCGCGTAATTCTTCGCGAATGATTCTTCGTGTAAGAGTAGAAAGCTCACCGGCGGAAGATGGGGCAGACACTTCCGGGAGGCGTTCAAACGAAGCGTTGAGGATCCGGCCGCTTTGTAGCTCTTCGTACTTCTTACATTCCGCAATGAGCTGGTGTACGGTCGGAGGCGATTTGGGTGCGACGACGGAAAATAGTTGCTGGGACAACCCTTTGAAGAGGTGCTTGATTTTCTCGTCCTCTGGCATAGCTGCATTGACGCGACTGCAAAGGCGGAGTACGTCTTCGATATAAGAGGTCGAAGATTCAGAGGCGGCTTGGTACCGCTTGGAAAGCTTGTCCTTGGCATGCTGTCTGCAGCGTTCAGGTGTGTCAAAGACGTCCGCAAAGGTGGCTTTGAACGCGTCCCATGAATTGATTTCGGTTTCGTGGTTGTCGAACCATTGTAGTGCTGTGCCTTTCAGGAAAAAGACAACGCTGGCGAGCTTGATCATGTCGTCCCAACGATTATGCTGACTCACGCGGTCATAATTCTTCAGCCAGTCTTGGACGTCCGAATCAGGGGTACCGGCGAATTCGGGGGGGGTCACGTTGGCGATCCTTGATGTGTAGAGGCCGCTGGTCCGTTGTGTTGGCGTTCTCATCGGGCATGGTTGCAGAGGTGAAGCGGCCGCTGCGCAGCTCCAGGTCAGATGAGCGGAGGGGAAGGTCGGGGATTTGCTGTACCTCCACCACGTATTAGGTTACAAATATAGGGTGAGTTAATGAGGAATGATTAGATACAGGATGGATAGTAGGGGCGACATTCGTCCGGGAACAGTCCGAGCTCTCTGAATGCTCGTCTAGCGCGCGCCACTCTGCGGTCCCACTTCTTCTTCCTAACAATATATACATAAATACAAAGCTTTCTATTTTGATTCAAACAAAGTTAAAAAAAAAGAAAAGAAGCTGCGTGATTGTTACTTGGATGTTCACTTCAATGTGTATTTATGGGGCTCAGAGGACATTACATAAGGGAAAAAAAAGCCTTAGCAGTATGTTATTCAAAACTAATTAACCAAAATTTTTAATAATGGTTTTATGGGGTATGTTTCAATTCTAGTTTCAAAGGCAGTGAATATTAAAGACTAACACAATTGACACAATTTGCGAATGGCAACAAGTTTCGAAATATTCAGTGCTAAAAATCTGCCTTTTCGTCGCCCAATTCCAAAATCTTGAGCTCAGAAGGCCTCAGGATGTCGTGCTGACGTGGTTGCTTCGGGTGCACCTTCACTATCCTGGAAGTATGACGCCGATGCTTCCGCCAAGGACACTCTGTCGAGATAGTGACGACGTACCCGGTATGACTAGGTCACTCTTCTGCCCAATATTAACGGCACGAAATCTTGAGCTCAAGCTGAGCACGGTTTTTGCATCCGACATTAAAAACGCAAAAGTTGGACAATTAATACCTCCAAGCCGCTTGGCTATTTGTGAATGGTTTAAATAGGGATAGTCTTTAATATTGTCACGGGTGGTGACCAATAAACAAAAATAAACAGGAATAAATCAACGTTTAATGTGGCGAAGTTGTGCCAAAAATAAAAGGGTACAGACGATAATAACAACAGAGCGTTGCAGGCGTCGATGTCGGCGAAACCGCAGGATCGAGCGCAGGGGCGAGACTGACTCGACAAGGTCGCGAGCGGCGTCTTATCTAGAGTGAGTCACTATCTCGAAGATTCGGCGGAGAAGGTTCGGGCGTAGCGCGCTCGGGGCGAGAATGAACGCGCACTTTCTAGAACATCACAAGCAGGGATAAACAATAGAAGTTATGTCCGGAGCAAGAATAAACGAGAAAGTTCTAGAAGTCCGTGACCCTGCGTGCGGCAATATTGACTGGTTTTTAACACTGCAGTTGCAACATGGTCCATAAAGCCATGAATTACAAAGCTAACAGATTTTGGTCAATTAGTCAACGTACTGTGACAGTTATCCCCTTTACTAATGTCCGCCGAGTCCCACGATCACGCAGTGAAGTAGACATCGATAGAACTCTCACGGCCTTTTTTTTAAATTTTGTTAGCTTTCAAATAGAATGCTGTGCAGAATGTATACACGTAAAACGACTTGTAGAATGTAATCATGCACATAATTGTTACAAAACTTTGCTTTTCACCCAATTAAGTATTGCATTTGTCATTGCAACCTTCCAAACATAATCAAAGCATCCAGTTTGGTACTCAAAGTGTATTCTATTCGGCAATAAATCAACGGACTACTACTTGGTTCGCCTTTGGCTTCATTGTGAAAATATTAGGCATGTGCGAATCATGGATTTTGGCTTAAAATGGATAATAATTTGAGCTTATTAACTTTTCAGTTGAATGTCATTAAGTTTCTGCACCTCTCTCCAAGCCCGTGAATTCTGGGTCCGTTTACATGAAGTCATCCAGCAGCCGCAGGTTACCTTTTGGGCCACCGAGATTGCTCTTCTCTTAACGCAGACAGCTCATTGTATATTTTGTCAGAACACCTTTGTCTGTCACGGATTCGAGGTGTGCATCAATGTGCAAACGCAACAATGTATCATAGCTAGCTGTAGAAATATATTATCACGAGCAGCTTTTAATATGTAATCACCCCCTCCACTGTTGAAAACCGCAGCCGTCAACCTCGACACGCTGCATGCTGGATTTTTGCTGCACCGGTTAGTGTTCGGACGGGGGAGTCGTAATTAAATTTTTGAACAAAGTTTGCAGAAAGGTATGTGGTTGAAGAGATGTTTTGTGAGCCGTTTTAAAAGTGTATAATCCACTTTTCTCGCCAATACTATCAGGTTAATTTTTATTTTGCTTCCAGAACGAATGATAGAAGGTTTTATGGAGGCATGTTTTCTTTTAAATGTTGGGCACTTTCTGTGATAACTAATGCTGACCTTCTGTAGACGAGGTGCTTAGAATTTAGCTGTGCGAGTTCCTTATCCATAGTCGTCTTCCAGAACTTTATAATTTTCTTTGTACGTAAGCAAGAGGATAGCCTCTTCTACTGAAACGTTTGCTTATTTGCCGTAGAGTGCAAGTTCATTCTGTAATATTTTTCATTACATGTTTGCAGATAGCATTCTTTATTTCATTGAATGGCATACATTGTATTTTCTATTTCTCAAGGTTCAATAAATGTTCAATTTAACACATTCTAATTGATGTCATAATTAGCTTCAACCTAATGAAATACTGCTGTGGTTCAGTCAAGGGCTAAACCACCCCCCTCTACCCTGCTTCCAATTAGTAAACAGATGCGCGTAGGAGACAAGTGAAAAGCGAAGCGTGTTGCCTGCAATCCTCTGAGACAAACAAAAACATGTCACTTGATCTCCAAACAGGAAAGCTCTACATGCTTCGTTTGTGGCAGGCCATGATGTTCACAATGGTTCAGCCGTGCAGTGCGATGCTTGGGGCCACTGCTCGCTCACTCAGAGTTCGAGAAAAGGTGGTGCCGTAGCCCTTCCCAATTGCCCACGGGGTTATGATGTGGCTTGCAAGGAGCTCTTTTGTATTACTTCTTCATGAAGTGAGTTGTGTTTAGTGTGACTCATTATTTCTTTATCACATGCCTCGTATGTAGTGATGTGGCAATCCCTCTAAGTGAAAAAGTGTAAATGTGTTCAGTCAACATGATAAGCTGTAAATCATATAATAATAATATAAGAATATGCAATACCATATATGATTTTCGTACAATTACAAGTTCTGATATGTGTATTGGACACATTCCAATGAAATGTTCACTGGGGTCTATACTTCCTTTCACCCTTCGTCCGAGCGCGGCGGACGCTACCAGCCAATCCAGCGTCGATAGAGCGTCATGTGACCTTGAACTCCGCATAACCAAAACGTTGCATGATACTCTCCTGGCGCCAGATTGGCTGAGGTGGCCCAGCATCCACTGGGCCGCCCCAGCAGGTGCCCATTTTATGCCAAGCACCCTTTACCAAGGGCGTTACCAAGCACTCTTTGTGAAGGGTGTTTGCCTGAACGCCATTAGGGTGTTAGTCCAGGGACAAACTGATTTACACCCTTAAGTGTGTAAAAACCTTTACTCTGTACTCAAGGCTTTTCTTTCCCATTAGTGCCAGTAAGTTTGTGTAAAGTGAAAAATATTGTAACTGAACAGTAGAGAGTTTTAGTAGATTGCTCCCATGACTCCGATAACGATACCCGATACTCCGCCACCGCCTCCCTTGCGGATGCATGGTATCGTTATCGGGGCTGTCGGAGGTATCGGAACGATCTACTAAAACTCTATTGTTGCACTGTCCCTTCACCTAAAGTTACTTCTTTTTATTTTTATTTTTTACTGCTGCACTACCGGGTGATCTTAATGGTGGGACAACATACCATCCCTGAACCCACGACGACTGGAATGGTAGTCGCAACCAGCGTCGTAAGACTTAGTACTCAAAAAGTCCAATAAATATTGAGCAGCCTTGCAGCAGCTTCGCGTGTCATTACTATGTAAGAGTTTCTGGGGTTGAGTCCTCAAACTTGACCGTCCGAAACTCTTGACAGTCTTCTGAGGAACACCCAAATTTTCTGGCACTGTGATAAATTATGTATTAAGTGTATAACTACAGCCACTTTCGGCCAGTGAGTGGCCGGAAGTCAATGGCCAGTGGCTGGCCAAACGTGAACGGCCAGTGGCTGGCCGAAAGTGACTGGCCAAAGGTGAATGGCAAGTCACCGGCCTAAAGTGAATGGCTAGTCACTGGCCAAATGTGAATGGCCAGTCACTGGCCAAAGATGAATGGCCAGTCCCTGGCCTGAAGTGAATGGCCAGCCACTGGACAAAGGTGAATGGTCAGTCACTGGCCTAAAGTGAATGGCCAGGCACTGGCCTGAAGTGAATGGCCAGCGACTGGCATAAAGTGAATGGCAAGTCACCAGACGAGGACGAAAACACTTCTATTGCCGAGCACTTTGGCCAAGCTTGGGCCATCGAAAATCTGGTTGGCCATAGTACACTTCCCAGCGATGGCCCATTCACAACGTGCTGCTTGGGCAGGTGTCTGGTAGCGGCTGTTTCCAAGTTCCAAGCATCAACAATCATGATCAGAGCGGCCGTTTTATGCTTCGATTTTTTAATCTTTTTTTTTTTCTGGATTGTTTTTATTATACTTTATTAGCAGGCGAGTAGGCATGCCATTTTATTTCACCATCAGTAATGTGAGCTGGTCTCTCGGCAGTTCTGATTTCAACACCGGTCTGAACGTTAACGATCGTAGCTCTGACCATTTCGAAAATCGCTTTCCGTAACTACGCAGCAAAACAAATAATAAAAAATTATTTAGCTACACGCCAGCCCTATTTATTGTTAAATAGCGTTTTCCGCGCCTTTGTTTGAGTAAGATACGTTATTGATGGGGGACTAGCTCTAACATCGAAGCTATCTTATCTCGTCGTGTTGCCGGCCCGAAATTCGCTCACCCAGCGATCTGGGCAACACACGTTGTCCAACACAAGTTGCTGCTGTTCTTGTTGCCGAAAGGTGTCATACCGATTCAACATTTTAGTTGTCGTCCATGTTGTCGTGTTGTTGCCGCGATGTGACAGGTTTGTCGGACAACACAGGAAGCGAGCAACAAGTTGCCCGACTGTTGGACAACGTGTTGTGTTGCTGTCGCTATCGTATTGCCTCAGTGTGACAGGGCCTTTACTAAAAGGCATTGGTACAACCAATAATAATTCGGTGCAGTCGCTAAAGCAATATTCACAAAAACAGCTCCTAGAGGAAATGTTATCGCTTTTCAACTTCTACGGGCGAGAAAGAGAGGGGGAGGGGGGTCAGCTAAACGCGTTACAGCGGTCCGTCCGTACGTAACGCTAGGCACAGCGAAATTTAATGTTACGTGAGACGTAAGTTCAATTTTTTTTTGGTTACGTCTGACGTGTTATCAGAATGTTTTATTAAATAGAAACAGAAAAGATAATGAAAATTGTCAGTTGTTTGTGTCCTATTATTCTAAAAAAAAAGTATCCTAAATTTAAGAAAGAGACGTGCAAAGCAACCTACTATAATCTTTAGAACTCTTACAAATATGTCAACAGCGAAAAATCGGAAGAAAATGTCTTCTCCTTTTAAAAATTTTCAAAAGAAAAATTCTTCAAAACATTCTTCCCAACTAAAAAAAAAATATCCGGGATGTTTTACTAAAATATTATAACTATTTATACTTTTTATGAAATAATATAAAAAAACAATGTCAATACGTCTTCTTTTTTTTCAAAAAAATAACCTACAAAGAAACGTAATTACAACTTCTTTTTCATTTTTCTATTAATAAGTCTGCAAAAAAAATATTTCTCTTTCCTTTTAAACTTCTTAGAAAATAACGTACAAAAAGTCGTTAAAATTTCTTTTAAATTTTTTTTTATAATATAAATCTAAAAAAAAAATTTTCCTAGTCTTTCTTTTGAAAGTTCTTTGTCAATAATTAAAACAAAGTGCGTTTATAAAAGAATTCAGCAGGATCACAGAAAGTCGGTAAGAAGGCAAAAAAAAATGTTGACACCTTTTTTTGTAAGGGCTATTAGCAATATATCAGCGTCACCGGAATGCTGAGGAACTTTGAACACACTGCATATTCTTTCCAATTGTTATTTTTTTTTAGAATCGTCGTTTATTTCTACAGAACTGCTGTGGAACACAGGTTTGGGCCTGAAATATAGAGACGTTAAACATCGTTCAATGATGAACAAAAATGCGCTGACTAAATCAATTTCGCTTTTACAATGTTATTAAAGGTGCATACAATTCGGTACGACCAAAATAACAAAAGTGTTTTATGTTATTTTCCGGTGAAGACACCAAATACACGCACGTTTTCCAATACAAATGTACACGCGCACCTCAAAAAGTAGACTGCTTGCTTTCTGCTTAAATTTGCGTCACGGAAGTTTCATAGGCACTAGCTCCAGTTGAACCTCTATCGTAGATTATAATATCAATATTTTTGAACTCCTTTTTTTACGTATGGCCGTCCCGTAGTCTTCTTCCCCATGATGAAGTTCTTATGGGATGGCCAGTGTCATCATGGAAAAGAAGCGTCTTGTTTATTAGCGGCGAGATGTTTCAGTGCCGCCCTCGTTAGGTTACCTTTCGTGACGTCATTACCTTGTGATCAACAAGTTCGATGGTGCTTGTAATGAGCAGGTGGAAGCCTGAAATCATAGCGCTCTCAAAGCAACACTGCCAACACCGTCAAAATTGAAGTTCTTACATTCCTCTTATTTCCGTCGATGAGACATCGTTTGCTGACATCATAATCAGCATTCGGCCAATTGTGGTGGGCCGACCACAGCGACCCTTTCGATCGCTCACGTCGCCAATAAAGGAAGGCGAGATCGCCGTTTCTAAAGTCAGCAACGGCAGGCGCAACCTTCCGCATGGAGTCTGCTGAAATGAATGTGATAGCGATAGCCAAAAGGTGGAAGCACCATAGAGTAATATACACAAGGTAACGAGCGGGCACTGTCATAGGCCCCAGCGGCACAGAAAGACCAGTGACAGGTAGCGCTCCTAGCGGGCGGTATTAAGTATAAACTGATTCCGTTTCCGGTCAAGTTAGTTTCGGTTTCGGTTTGGGCGTTTCTGCTCCAGTTTTTTCTCCGGTACCCTTCTCTCTCTCTTTCCTCCCCACCTCGTTCAGCTCTCGGGAGCTCCTTGACTCCCAAAGCCGCTGTTTTTTCTTAGTTTTTCTTTTTAATACTGACGCACTTTTGCTTTATTTTTTACGATAGAGTCCGTGCAAAATGTGTCAAACAATATTTCAACTTACTTCACAAAGCTGAAGTATATATATTTCTTGTTCTTTTTCTATTGTAAAGCACTGAAGTTACACAATCGCCGCGTTGACTCCTGGCTGGTGGAGCATTTTGGGGTCAACAACAGTAAGTGGTTCGAACACATTTTATTGGACCAGATTCATGTATACATGATTTATTTCAGAAGCTCTGTATGTTTTATACGAAAGAGATCGATACTTAAAAAAATAAATGAATATGAAGGACTTCGGCATATCGTACACTTCGTAATAGATTCTTAGCGGAACCAAGTTAACAAAACCTTTCCACGGAGAACATGCTGTATGATACATTCACTTTTACGCCGACTCGGGTACGGGAAGTAAGTGCAAAAATAAATAAGACATCGCTATCATTACCAGTCATAAGAGTATAATAACGGTGCAAAGCACACGCCGGATAGTACAAATTCCCGATTTCTGGCAAATATAAAAAACACCAATTTGCATAGCCTCAAACTCACTGCGGGCGAGCCATTACCAAACAATGAGAACTCTATTCGAAATCTGAGAAGATTCGACGTCCCTAAATATTCCCCGAAATTGTTCAGAAAAGAAATATGGGTTCAGAAAAAAGCGGCTAAAAAACTATGGACAGTGGATAAAAAAGTGCATACATTTCTTTCAAATATTTTTAGCCTCTATACACTATTTCCTATCGAAATTTTGTAGAAAGTGGACAAATATTTTTGTTAGGGAGCCGTGATGCACATTCGCTGGAAAAAGGGGAAACAGATATTTGGAGAGCAAGCTGCACCGCCCACTTAATAAGCACTTTTTTTTTGTTTGGCAACCGCCTCTGTTAATACACTATTAACAGTTAAACCTGTCTCGTTCTTACTAGCCACTGAAGAGGGCAACCGAACTTTGCCCAAATTCCGGTTAAGAAATCAAACATGTCAACACAAGCGTATTCTGCAAAACAATTTTAAAAACCCTTTGTGGTACTCCTCTGGGCATAGGCTAAAACCACCCAGACCTCAAAGTGTGCTATACAAGTCGGCACACATTCCTCGAACATGTGCCACACTCTCTATTATGGGAAGAAAGTGATTTTCTAGTTGCTGAATGAAATGAAAGGCAGCTTGTGATGGTACTACTAAGTTCCCGAAGAATTTTCCAGGCACGTGGTATGCTTTAGGAACAAGACAGTACTGGTGAGGCGTGGTCAAGTTATTAGACTCATCCGATAGCAGCTGAGAACAGCCACAGCTGTAAGTTGTCTGTTCAAGCAAAAGCTTGAAGAAATAGCCCCAAACTTAATAAAAAAGTGGACGAGTCATCAATTATGTTAGACCTGATGTCTGATGCCAGCTCAGAAATATCCTCTAGTGGCGGGAAGTTATCAATTGGAAGACATTCCACAACGTCTGTAATTAAACTTTCATGGTGCGAAGATATTTGCAACTCCTTTAGGAGGTCAGCCTTGTCATCCTCTGCGTTTTCATTGTCCGACAGTTTGAACAGTTTCTTTATCCAGGGGTGTTTTAGTCCTGAGGTGAACTGATGCACATTTGGGTTTGTGTTGCAGCCCAGCATTTCTAGTATATAGCTCCAAAAACGTTTTCAAGTGTGTCTTGCGGCAGGCGTCGTGTAAGTAAGAACTTGAAGTCATGGCTGCTTGAAAACTCATCCCAGAGCATGAGGACACGTTTTATAGTAACTTGCCACCCAATGATGGCTTATGGCTGCCTCCTACTTTGGAACTGCCATGCTGAAATCGATCCAAGTTACTGGTGAAGAAAAACAAGTATTTCAGATTCTCCCTTCAGAATGGCATGACGCAACTTCTGCCGTCTTCTTGAATTTTTTAGCTATTTAGACAATCAAAAAGTATGCACATCCTATCACAGAAATAGGCTGTAGCCATGGCTGCCTCAGGAAGTTCCTTGGCATGAACAAGGGATATGATTGCAAGAAAGAGTGAGGCACTCAGTACCTGTGGGGCACAATTTTCTTCCATGTTACAGAAAGGTTCTTGAAAAAATGTAACTCTCAGTAAGTTTCAGAGCCAATTGCAAGCTCATCTCATGGATAGAACAATAAAGTTCAACAATAGAAGACTACTCAATGACCTCATTTCCAATGTAAAGTTTGTGGGGTTTTGGAGATTGCTCTTGGTTGTTTTGGGAAGGTCCGGAACATCAAAGACAAAGTAAACGTGTTCGTTGTCAACTTCAAGAAATGGCTTATCACCACACACACCAAGCTTACGTTTGAAGCCCCCTAACCACAGACTACAGCCTTTACTGTGAAGCCAACAGTCTTAAAGGGGCGATGCATTGATAATTGTATTTTGCGCAAATACAGCTTAGAACGAATCCCTGACGTTATTGATATGTGAAATACCCGTTCGTTTTCACCACACGCAATCGAAATCGCAGAAAAAAAATAAAGAAAAACGAGCAGAGTTCACCCCCCTAAACTCGCAGCCTGAACAAGTGGCCCCGTGATCTGGAGCCGATTATATGCCACCGATGTTGATCATAGCCATGCGCTGGGGTTGGCATGGCACAGGACACGCGCTGAGTTCAAGACATTGTTATGGTTCGGCTGTTGTCGTCATTGCAGCGATTGGACACAGGACACTACCCGAATGTTTCTCGAGCTATCGATTATCACGAGGTCAAATCGAGTGTCCACGCCATGCTCGGGTCCAATTTATGAGCCGTATTCAAATATCGTCACTGGGCGGCACTGCTACGGCCCAGCTACGTCATCAGGTTTTTCGAAGGAGAGATGAAATGAAAACTCTCGGTTTCGTCCTCGAAATTCCAGGGCGACAAAGGAGTTTCTTGGTCAGTGGCGTTGCGTGCGAGTATCCTTGAGTCCCACTAGTGCCAGTAAGCTCGTGTAAAGCGAAAAACATTCCAATTGAATATTGTTGCACCGCCCCTTTAAGCTCCAGAATGAGAGAAATGAGGAGACTGCGTTAAGCAGAAGACGTTGTTGGAGTGTGCACAACAGTGTATGCAAGGGACTAAACGCACCTGCTGGAAATTTCAGACAGCATAACAACCAAGGCTCTATCTGCAATGTTAGAGGTTCGTTCAACACCGTCATCTGTAAACCCATGGACAATGTCGTGTGCAGGGTCGTAAGTTAAATTCTTTTTTTAAAACAATCTCATCGAAAATCAACATGCACACACGTTCAAGTGCAGCCAGACAGCCCGGCAGAAACAACAGCGCGAGAAGCTCGAACCGATCGGCTCCACGAATTCACGCCGAGCATGCGAGCACGCGGGCGGTCATGCGTCACCTTGATTGATGCAAAGTCGACCGAACATGATGCAGCAGAAAGCACAGATGGACGGCACGCACAGCACAGACGAACGACGCAGGGACGAGCAGAGGCCATGCAGACTGATGCAGAGGCGACGGCGTGCAGGGGCCCTAAACTCGTCAAACACAAAGTTGCAGACGAAAGTTCACAAAGCGCACTGATTGGACGTTGGCGAAAAAAGCGCGAAGTCATCGTCATGATGGACCAATCGGCGTGCTCCGTCAACTTCGGCCCCAACTTTGTGTTTTACGAGTTTAGGTGCCCAGGCAGGCAGGCCATGGCAGGCGCCATTCATCACGTGGTTTTTGTGATGTATTTTATTTAAACTATTTAGTCGTTTTAAGTACTTTAAACGATTTTAAAGCATTGTCATTTAAAAAATAAATACTTTTCACAGAAAGAGTTTTAATTAATTTTACCCAAATTGCAGAAAAGCGCCACGTAGCGGAGGGTGTTAAACGCACTATCTGGGCCGCGAATCGGCTCCTGTGTCCTCTCTTTACGTTTACTATATTACTCTATGGAAGCGCCGCTTTGAAGGTTGTCGCTGAGAGCGGGAAGCGTTTGCTTGGCGAACACTACGCGATTTGGACTAGGCTTGGTGCATGCTCGGGCCTAAGAATACAATCAGTTTTAGCCAAGTGTGGCGGAAGGTGAACGCGAGCAGCGCTCTTCCCGAATTACTAGGTTCATACCAATGCGCTACAGTACTTGGAATTTGGAACGGTGTACTTAGCGTCCTATTCCGCCCACGCACCAAAATAGACCCGACGTGGCAACAAATGACGTCACAAGGGCCGCAGATAGGCTGCCGGATGTCGCGATTCTCGTTGTTCGTCGAAGAAATGCTGGCGAAAAGCAGGAGCTGTCTTCGCGGCGTCCGGACTCCTGGCTGCCAAAGTGTCTGTTGGCTGTCCAGCTGGAGATCGAAGTTCAGCAGAACTGGCGTCTGCCCGGCCGACGACAGCATGCCACTTCTATGGCTATCATCAGGCGGAACTCGAGGAACCACTTTTTTTTGGAAGTGGAAAACAAACCAGATGGAGACGCACACCATGCACCATTCTCAATCTACAGGGTGAAACAAGGAGACGGTAGGCTCTTTAGATCGAAAGAAAAATTCGGTTTCTTAACCTATCGCGCTACGACTTTGTGCAGCGTTGCCCACAGATGGTGCTTTTTTTTTTTTTTTTTGTAAGATTTGCAAAGAGCGAACTTACGTGAGGAAAAAGTAAACAAAGAAAAAGGCTTAGCTCCTATGGAAACTCAGCGACGCCACCGGTCTTCAAACCACACGATGCCGTTTCGCACGGGACACAAGAGATGGCGCAACGAACGCCGCTAACGAACGAGCATACGGCGCCGAGAGCCGGCGCATTTAGCAGACAAGGAACTGCAGTTCCTCGTGGTTACCGCGCCTGTTTTTGTTTCTGCGACTGTCGCCGCCTGCGGAATGTGCGTCACTTTTGAGTCGAAAAGATTGTCTGCTAAAGACGCTGGCTCTCGGCGCCGTATGCTCGTTCGTTGGTGGCGTTCGTTGCGCCATCTCTTGTGCCCCGTGCGAAACGGCGCCGTGTTGTTTGAAGACCGGTGGCGTCGCTGAGTTTCCATAGGAGCTAAGCCTTTTTCTCTCTTCACTTTTTCCTCAGGTAAGTTTGGTCTTTGCAAATTTTACAAAAAAAAATGCACCATCTGTGGGCGGCGCTGCACAAAGTCGTAGCGCGATAGGTTAAGAAACCGAATTTTCCGGTCGATTTAAAAAGCCTACCGTCTCCTTGTTTCACCCAGTAGTGTTTCCGTTTCGGTAGCACATGGCATTCCGATGTAGTCGCTGATTTAGTTAGATTCATGCGCTGCGTTCGTGCATGCATTCAGCGACCATTGCAGAACTTTATCTCACGGAAGCAGGCGGCGGCGCGATGATATCAGGTGCGTATTCGGGTTCTTTGGCAATGCTTCGTTTTGGGTCGGGCGTGAAGCGAAAGAGTTTAAAATAGGTAATTGAAGGAGACGCCATATTTTTTTTCATCGCATGATATGTTTACGCACTTTCCTCCACAGACACTTTCCTGGCCACCATGCGGATTTTTTTTGTTTTTTAAACATGGAAGAAACTAGCCAAACTCATAGGTTCCTGAATGTATTTATTATGTCATCATGCACATTTCAAAGGCTGTTTTAGTGCAATTTTACGATCACCTATGGTGCTGTATTACGATGGTGCCGATGCAGCATCGGAGATTCATTTAAATGATAATTTATAATTTGTGAAACTCATTTAACAATTTCCTGAATGAGATGCTGCCATGTAAACCACGTACAATTCGAGGACTTACCAAATATTATACTATATTTGTACTGCTGATAATTAAACAAAAAAAAAATCAAGTTGTCTCCATTGTGTCTATTGGCATAAAAAACATTCGTTTTAAATATTACTCTTAATTTCCTTCCAGCAGGCGAGGCCGACATGACGTCGATGGGTAAGCTAGCGTTTTTGTACTTGTGTATTATGTTATGGCATTGAATCATGCGGCTCAAAGTAGTTCACAATTTTTGAACAATTCCCACAACTCGCATAAAGTGACGATTTCATGCATTGATTAGAAACGTTTGCAAAGTTTATGTAGTGCATTTGCGTTACCATATTGTCTTTGAGTAAAATTTATAAACAAAAAAATGATGTCACTACAAACGCTTTGAGAAGACCTGACAAAGTGGAAGTGACTGTTCGCCACGACACAGAATCCTAACCCTACAAGATCCCACGACACAAAAGCATGGGCTTGAAAAGTACCCACGACAGAGAAGCGTGACGTCGACTAGACCCGTTTATGAGGGACGTGCCTTCACAAGACTCCACGACTCAGAAACGTGGCCTTGAGAAGAGCCTACGACGCAGAAGCGTAGTCTTGACAAGACTTCCGTTCAGAAACCTGGAATTCACAGGGCCCCGCGGCGCTGAATGGTAGGCTTAATAACATTTCAAAACACAGAATCCTTGGCTTGAAAATATCCCAATAAGCGGAAGCGTGGTCTTAACACCTCGAAGCGTCAGCGTGGCCTTGACATGGACCCACGATGTGGACGCTTGGCCTTGACAAGCCCAAAGGACGCAGCTGACATTAAGGCCTTCACAAGACACCCCCAGGCGAAAGCCTAGCACTGACAAGACCACTCGACACAGAAGCGTTGCCTGGACAAGACTCCGACCGCACCTGAACCGAAAAACGAAATCAAGCTGGCACTACTAACACTCCAGAATCTGCCGTTTTCCTATCTCTTAGATTGGTTGTTAATTTGTTGACGCTGTTTCGAAGCCAGGGGATAAGACGACTGTAAGAAGGCATAAGAAAGCTAGAAAGGTGCCCCCGTACACCGTAAGACGAGAGCTTATTAAGGAGCGTTGTATGATTAAGACTGTCGAATGCTTTACTAAAATAAATAAAAAGCCCCAGCGTCAATTGTTTCTGTTCTATAGTACGCAATATAAGGTCCTTTTGAGATGATAATGCACATTCTATGGACTTTCCCTTCCAAAATCCGAATAGACTACTTCCATAAAGCCCTGCATGCAACACGGCGCGCGTTGCACTCTGGGAACTACTCGGCCAGGGAGGAAAGTGGCATGGTTTCGGTTTCGATCGACACGTCGACAAGAGGTCACACACAGAGCGTGGACTATTACCGGCCGTTATCTCATGCTTTCTGGTCCCAAGATTGTCATTCGTGGTCTCTAAACTAACCTAAATGCCCAGACCTCGAAGCTTTAGTACACACTCGAGACGTATAGCTTGTCTTAACGCATGCTTGTTGTATTTTTGTACTTGAGCCTTTCTGTTAGCGTTTCGAGTTATGTGGACGAGGCAGTGCTGGGAATTTCGACGCTGCGAAGCTCGGGGATCTTGCCTGTGTGCGAATCAGCAAGCTGTAGCAACCAGTAAGTATGCCTAGATTGAGCTCGAGCCTTTACATTAGTATTGTTGAGCAGGAAGTTTGTTCCGTGCGTCCATAGACAAAATATAACTTTTTGCGCTTACTGTTTTTCTTAATACGCCTGAGTACGCGAGGTAAATCTTGGAGGCGCCATTGAAAAGCTCCATTTGAACATACTCCTCATCTCTTATCTGTACTGCCCCGCAGCACTGCACGAAGTGAAGTTTCCACGCGCTTGCATTCCACTAATAGTCAACATCGCGCATGCGCATTAAGTTATGCCGCAATCATATAGGCACATTCGCACATACAAACCGTTTTAAGAAAGCAAAAGTAGAGCAGTTGTGTGAAGAATGTCGCACCGTTCGCCGCAAGGGCGCCGGACGGGCACGAACCCCTATGCGGTGCGCCAAACGAACGAAATTATTCAAAGCGCATTTGACGGTTGCTAATGTCAATAATATTTGTTATGTGTTTGCTTTCTTCCTGACTGAGTATGCCGCGATAATTTCAGACGCACTGTTCAGGCACAGATCTTGGGCGTCAGGGGAAGTTAGTCCAAAAAGGCTTAGAGAGGAGTAGGGGACGCTTGTTAGGGCCACCGTCCTAGCTAGCCGATCTCAGTGTTTGCGAAAACTTAACTTTCTGTCAGCATAAAATTTGAGTAGGAGATATGTGATGACACGAGGAAGACATCATAGTCACCTTTGTGCAGTAGTGAGGTCGAATTTGTTGCGTTTCCTTAAAAGTTCATGCGGCAACACTGGGCTCAACTTTGATAATCCTGTGAAGATGCGGCGTGCTTTTCGCCCAATGAAGTAACAAGAAGCGGACGTTTGGTAAACAAAATACGTGTAGGGCTCAAGTGACCAAATTTCAGTTGTGGTTCACTGGTACTAGACGGGATTACTGACATTGAGCTCAAGCACTCGTGGGGTGAGCTGACTAAGCCACGTCTTACTACGTTTGCAGACGCACGGACAATATCCGGTGTTTCGGGAACCAAGGAAAGTGCCCCGGTTTTCGTTTTGTATCGCTGGAGAATAAGTGTGTTGTACATTTGTAAAAAGTCAGATAATCGAAAACGCAATCAGCGCGTTCGGTAACGGCGTGATAGCATGATATGACCCTGCTCACTCGAAACCGAAATTGAGTGGCCAACTAGTTCTCAGAGTGCACTTCGTGGTATTTTGCCGCGATGGGGCGCGTCGGTTTTTGAAGAAGTCCATTGAGAGCAACGAGGCAGGGGGGCTTAGAGCGATAAACCGGGGTTCCGGTATGCACTCGAAAGTGACCCCCATAAGGTGGCTGCCATTCTACGCCAATTTGACCACTCGTCACATGACCGAACCAAATGCGTGACGTCTCAGGAAAGATGACAGCGCCTATGCAGCGGCTGGCCCCAGCTGGACAGGAGCTTGTCGGATGCTTTGTTGGTTTTCGTTCGTCTCGGCGAGTTGATTTCAGACGCAGAAGCCGTCATATGAGGCCGATCGACAGCGACTTCAGAGTTCAGCGTGGTGTCTGACGTAGGTACAAGGTGAAAATACGGAGGAACGGTGTGCATTTCGCTGGTGACCGACGGCGATATTGCCACGGAAGAGACAATCTGCACTACGTTGCTCGCACCTCGGATTGATCCGGATAGCATTATGATAAAATTTAAGGCGACGTTTCTGTGCTCTCGTTGACCGTCGGAACCTTCGAGATCTGCAGTAAAGCGTGTGCAATATATTTGGATACACAGTTTAGCGACGGAAATTGCGTGAGTCGTGCTTGGCAGTGTGCAATCGTGGTGTCGCTTCGATCAAATGCCCGAAGGCTCACTTTGGTTGTGCGGTGCACCGGAGAGCTGCCTTGCCGCTTGTAGTTCCCGTGCCGCGCTAAATGATACTGTGCTGCTTTCCAAATTGTTCCGGCGTAGACGTGCACTTTTACGGAGCACAGGTGCGCGGCGCGCCGAAGACCTGCCTTCAAGCTGGTAGTTCCTGTGCCGTGCTTTAGGTGATGCTGTGCTGCCTACTAAATTGTTCTGGCGTGGACGTGCACCTTCACGGAGCACAGGTGTTGCAGTTGGTATTGATTCCGCTGGTCTGTCGCACGTTTCGTCGACACCAAAGTTTCAACACTCGTTACGCAAGCTGTATGGACATTTCATCGCGCGTGTTACCTACCCAGTCCACCCATTCACGCCGCTTTGTGACGGCAGTCTGCAGCGGCTCATTACCAGAAATGTGGTCTCACATAGATTTCAGTTCAGCTCGTCCACGGCAGTCGCCAGACCCCGAAGGAGAGGATTTATTCGGACAGAATGCCACTAAAGCAGTGCAGCTTCTTAGTGGTCAGGATATACTCTTTTTTGTCTGTTTTGTTATATTGTCTCGGATGCTCGCTCCAGTCCTATTTTCTATCAATATTTACTATTCTGGAACGTTCCAGGCCATGCTCAGCTGTCATTGTATGTTCTGGTGGAGGTGCTGCGCACTTTACCCATAGCCCCTCACTCTGTGTCTACCTTGGCGGCTCCTCAGCCGAGTTGCCCGATAACAAGACACGGGTGGTACATTATCCCGAGTCTTAAACACCCGGCGAGCCGTGAACCAAGTCCTATCCTGAGACCGGCAGCAAAATTGCAAGACGAGCGAGTACCACAAGGGCGAAACTCGGAAATGCACCACGAAGAACTTGAAATCCAAGCCAGTCGCTCCTACCAGCAAGAACCACCGGAATTGGGTCTTTTGCCAGAAAAACCGAAGCTAACTAAGCCAACAATGACAACCCTGTAGCAGCAAACCACGTCCGCTCCCACCATCGTTTGCATGCCCGTCGCACCTCGCACTCCGATGCCATTTCACGCAAGGTGCACAAGACGCCGAGGGCTGGATTGAATATGACCGTGTCGCCCGCCACAGTAGGTAGATGCACAACCAGCTCCTGCAGAACCTATACTTCTCGTGGAAGAAACTAGGAGACACTGGTTTGAGAACCACGAATCCTCCTTAACGTCGTGGGAAGTTTGCAAGATCGAGCTGAAATGCATGCTCATCAGCCAACATTGACAAGAGAGAGCCGAATTCCTGATTCTGTCCAGGACACGGCCCCAACGAGAGTGTCACCACCTTCGTGGAGGATGTTTTGCTTCTGGTCGAGCACCCACGCCAACCCTGATGCTACAGAAGACAAGAAGCTAAGAATCCCATGTTCCTCATGTGAGGGACAACACCTTCAGCAGCCTTGTCCGCAACCCCACGACAACAGTCGAAGGGTTCAATGAAGCTTCCAACATTGAATGTACACTGCAGGCCTGAGCATCTCACTATTAAAACTCCCCAGCGTCGCGACACTCGAGTCGTCCAGCGGCAACTTCGACGCCCGCCACCAAGGCATCCGTGACATCATTCACAACGGTGTCCGGGAATAAATAAGGAAGCTAGTTCCTGCCATCAGTTGCCCGGCTTTAATTTTCATCGCCGAGATTTTTTCAGAAGTTCGACAGCCATTTCAACTGGAGTGTTCTTTGAGCGAAGCGGTATCTGACGAAACTAGGGCGACTTATGCCACAAAGTCACAACGGCCACCACCCGCTACCTGTTACTATTTAATGCCAATTCAACGAAACACCCCAACGCCGAAGCATTCCTGACATCGAGAAGAACCAGTGTAGGTCCGCGCTGAGCAAAGTACACCGAGGAAAATGGAGGTACTGCGAATGGCCGACCGAAAACCACTCTGCTACCACTGCATGAGGCCGACCATGTCTACTGGAGGTGCCCGTACCAATGAATTGGCCTGCAAGGGTCCGTGCCGAACGACCCTCGACCACGTCTCGACGAGCGTCCGGGGAAGATTGAGGATTATCTTCGGCGGTCTTTGTCCCTGGTGCCGACATTACCCCGAAGCTCGTGATCTACTTCATCTGGACGGGAGGTAAGCACGACAAAGCAGGTCAGCGGCAATGCAAGGAGAGTTGATCCGGTGTCGGTTGTCGTCCAATGACAATACCTAATAATTTGCTGACACTAATTATCTGTGTCCACGCCACGAAGAACACAATTTCCAACTTTGAGGGACAATTCCGCTCAGTGACCTTAAGAAATAGAATGGTTGGTTGCTCTCAAAAGTGGACTGCAAGCATCACGAGACTTCACTCTGCCAAACAAGAATTGCGCAAGTTGCAGTGGTCGTGGGATGCACAATAAATCTTCATGACGAAATGGAAGTGAAATGGCTTGGATAGCAAACAAACATTGTTGCCAGCTATCAAGTCAACGGTACAGCAAAAGGCACAGCCACATAACCAATACATGCCCGAGCTTGCTGAATTTATGCAGAAAACTACCTGGAAAATTTTGCGGATTAGAAGCCAGCCCTGCAGCCTCAGTTCATCAGATGTCAGTGGGCGCACATGACGTATGATTACAAGACGGCATCAGTCGGTTAAAGTTGCTACTCGACACAACTTAACACCGACGTGCCAGGAGCGTCATCCCACAACAAGGTCCACAGGAATTACGACTGAACGCCTGACAGGAGACTGTCGCAGAAAGAACTCGTTCTGGAACCATTAACTAAGAATCAATAATTATGTAATCCTGTGGAAATAAACATATTTGATACACTGACCAGATAAGCCTATTTCCGCTTGCCTTTACGCCTTAAGAGTTTATACACCAATAATTGTGTTCACCACACGCGCAGGTCCTTTTGAGGACACTCGCATCTCTGACCCTTCAATATTAATTAATGGGACATACCAGACTGGCAGACTTGTTGCATTGGGCTGCACTCATTCCACTTTTCCTGAACACACCTCTGAGCATATATTTTAATCGTATGTGTTGATGCATTGTTATATAGCAGGGCACTTCCCATACGTAGACCCTTTGCAGAACCCCATCAAGCAACACAACTGTTACATTAATTTTCGGCGTAAAGCACACAAATGGGCCCCAGTTCACGTCAAATGCTCATGCAGCATTCGAGTCCAATAGGCGCTGAGCCGAGTTCACAGAGATGGCGGACGTAACATTCTTGTCGAACAAATGACCAAAGTATGAAAGCCTGGGGTAATTAGAGTAGTAGCTACTGTAATTTGTTTCATCACAATTTGGCAAACAGCAAAGGCTACAGTCTCGGTGAGCCAATATGCACGTTGGAGAGAGGCACATGACAACATGTCATTCAGAGTGCTCGTCTGCACAGATTTGTCACACACCTTCGCTCTGTCTCTCTAATTGGCTCGAGGGGGCTGTGGCAGTTGTCCTTTTCCAGGTTACAATGATACAAAGTATAGGCAACCCATAGTTTTCAAAAAAAGGCTATTGAAGAGACCGAAAGGAATGGTCAACATATTTGAACAAGTCTGCTCTTCAGGCAAGGGATGAACACAAATATGAATCGTCTTATCCAGGTAATTATAACAAGTAAATAATTGACTGACTAATACAATGCACTCTTGATGAAAAAAAGTATTGCTGCAATAAATCCTACGAAAGAGAAAAAGGTGCAGCTAATCTATATATATATATGCATACATCAAAACAGTTGTTCTTATTGCAAGTCGAATAGCTTTGAAGCAGGTGCCTGCAAGGATTTATTCATCCCCACACTCAATAAAACATCATCCTCGTAGCCTAATATAAGTGTGCCCTTCGCACTCACCAAAAAAAGGAAGAAAGGCGATCGAATGTAGAATCGTCGATTAGCACAAAGGGTTAAAGATCGCAGGAGCTTCCTCGCTAAAAGTTGCTATGGCTATTCGGTGACGCAGGCCTGAAACAACTTCTCGTCGGCCCTAACACGACGTATACCTTTAGCGTCAATTCATAGACATTTCAACGCTCAAACAAAGCTAAGAGAATGCGAAAAACTATGCTAAAAGCCCTCAAAGTTCTATCGATCCTCGAACAGCTCCCTGATCCGAGCACCGGTAGGGCGATACGGCTGATGCTGTTTCACAGGTATTAATATCCAGGTGATCCAGAGCGATCTTGCGCAAAAAGAGTATAAAGTCTCATTCCTTCATATTTTCACATTATACCTGCGTCAACGAGCACGAAAAAGCCCGAAATCGTCGGAAAGCCGCTGCACATCACGGCTGCCGCGCACCGAACAAACTCGCATCCGCCAGCTCTGGGCGCTGCCATCTTACCTGCGACGTCACGGCTCTTTTGAGGTCACGTGACGAGTGGTCACATTTGCGTAAAACATGGCGGCCACTGGGGGGTGCCACTTTCGAACTTCCGGTTTATCACTCTAAGTCCCTGTACCTCGTTGTGTAAACGCCACAAAATAATTTTTTCTATCCCTTTAGAAAAGATGGGCAGAATAGGTATCGGTCTATAATTCGAAAGTCTATTTTTGTCCACTCCCTTATGTAATACAGAAACTTTTGCGAGATTAATGTGTTTTTGGAAATTGGCCAGTTGGACAAGGCCAAGTTAAAGATATAAACTAATAATAAGAAAAGACATGTATCACAAATTTAACGGGCTTTGCTTGTATGTTATCTATGGCACGACTTTTGCTATTACTCAGTCCGATAAATACACGAAACACTTCTGATTCGATCGTAGGTGCCAGAAAAATAGTTTCATTTTCTTTTTTTTACGATGAACGAGGACGAACTCTCATTGTGTGCTTTTGAATTTATGTTCGTAAAGTGGCGGTTAAAATGCTCCGAAAGCTGTACCCCTGAAGCGGTTTCACTCGCAATCGTAGGTGAATCTATTTGTTTCGTATCTTTGCTGTGTTGAAGCACTTTGTTTATCGATTTCCATACAATGACAGGGCGCTTTTTGTGCGAGTCATGGAATCAATGTCTTTGATATTCTGGTTTAGATTTTTAGAGCAGATGTAAGCTGATTGTGATACTTCTTGAAAATTGAAAAGTCCCCGACATCTCTTGAGAGAGATGTACGCCTGATATAAGCGATTTTTTGTTGGCATCATTTTTAAAATTGCTTGGGTCATCCTAGGTTTACGTATTCGGTTTCTAACGAGGACCGTTTTATACGGAAAAGAAGTGAGATAAATAGATTGCGACTTCTATCACTTGAAATATGTAGTTTTACGTGTACATCTTCAATTATTTTTAGTTGGTGAGCCCGAAATTCCCTCCATGGGTAAGCTGGTTTCTTCGTACAGATTTCTTGCGGCATTTAGTTTCGCCATTCGAAGTCATGATTTTTTTAAGAGTCTAGCAAATTGAATCGGAAGTGACCACGCTAGGCTTTCATCAAAACAAACTCGCGAAGCTGCTTTACAGCAATAGAATTCGTTGATTGGCTTTTCACTAAAAATTTACAAACAAAAATACCGCACGAAACAAAATTATTGACAAAATACCGCGACGGGAAAGCATGGCCTCGTTAAGAACCCGGGACGCAGAAGCCTTATCCTGACAAGACCGCACGACCCAGAAATACCTAACAATAAATATTATTTGCTGTACATTAACTCACAAACTAAAGAAGGCAAGGCCAGGCCCGAGCATAAACTTATCGCTCCACACCCGATAGGGAATTTTCGTAGGTGTTTTTCACCGTCACACAGCGCTCTGCTGCAACCCGCTACGATACCTGGAACTCTGCAGTCAAGGCCATCGGCGCGCAGGTGCAGTGGCGGCTTCTTCGTTGCGGAGGGCTTATCTGGGAAAAGAACACGGTCTACGAAAAATTCGTTAATAAATATCTGCATTTTCGGACAAGAACGCCCAACAAGACGCAGGGTCTTTTACGTTAGTCCTAAGACGACATAAAGGCGAAAGCCCAAGCGTCGATGCATTAAAGACGGAGACACTTCCTTTTTTGACATCATTCGCTTTATAATCCTTCTTAATTCCCATTGGTTACTCTTATTCTCTTTACTTTTTCTTAATTCGCATTAGTTCCCCTTAATTTATTTTGATTCACGTTAATTCGCTTTGTAATCCTTCTTAATTTCATTGCCTTTAATTCGCCTGAATGATCACCTAAACGTTTTGGTACCTTTCGTGTCGCCGACGTGTTTTCGCTCAAAGACTTTCAAGGTCGACTGAAGGATGAGACATATAAGGCTTTCGCCTTAATAATCGCGAAGCAGGAAGCGCGAAAATGAGAAATAACGCCCCCCGATCCGTCAGCTCTGAGGGCCTATTAGAGCCAGATGTTTCGGTGTTGCCTTCTTAAAACAGCCCCGAGTGACGGCGCTTACAGTGCGCCGTCGGCGAAACGTGGAAGTCCCAGATGCGCCGCGCGAGACTCGAGCACATCTTAGTAGGACCCTCACCCGTCCACCCTGGTGCATTTTCATTAGTTCTTAGGGGCCCTCCAGGTGGAGCAGCCTGGGTCGATGGCCACGCGTTCCGACGTTCGGGTTTCATCCCGTACTGACTGTAAAGTCGCCCAATTTTTCAATAATATCAAGCGAGCGTCGACCGCCGGACGGACAGCGCTGAGCCGCGGAGAAATGCGGCGTCACGGGAGAGATGAGGCGCGTGCGCACAAAGCTCTCTCCGTTACGAGCGTCGTCTGCTAGGCTATTCTGTTGACCACACACAGTCCCTGTTCCTTATCTGCTGGCATAGCTGACCGCCTTTAAGCAAACATCTGAACAGCGCTTGCTTGCGTGATATCGTGATAGTGCTCACGCGTGAAAGAAACCGCGCGACGTCTCGTTTGATATATATATATATATATATATATATATATATATATATATATATATATATATATATATATATATATATATATATATATATATATATATATATATATATACCCTGTTGGAAAATCTCGATGATGGAAAGACGACGGAAAAGGCTCATACAAGCGTAACCGTAATATGGGACATCCTATACAAGCGAAAAAGGCGGCTCCAGTATAGTGGAATAAGGCGGAACGATACAGGTGGGCGGAACCATACAAGCGTGTCGTATTATGGGACATCCTATACCAGCGTAGTGGATATAGGCGGAACCATGTAGGCGGACGGAACCATACATGCATAACGTAATATGGGACATCCTATACCAGCAAAAAGGCGATACCAGCATGGTGGAGCCATATGGCTCCAGCGTGTTGGTTTCGCCTTTTCACTGTTGTACAGGGCGATTTAGTTTTAAGCTTTACATATATGTTTAGAAAGGTCGTGAAAGCTATATTAATGCGGTTTGTGCAGGCGAGTTATACGGCCAGGCGTACGCAGTATAGGGACCTAGTCGTAACGATCAGTCAGATAATTAAATACAATTTGTTAATCAACTTTTTAATTAGTGAAAATGAAAATATGGTTTCAATTAGAAACTTGCTGAGTCATTGAAAACCACAAAATCAAGTTTTTTTTAGAAGGATATAATTCAGGGGTAGCGTTTTATGCATTCTGTAAAAAGCTTTATTTGGACGAGTTTCTAGGTTTCAGTTTCAAATCAAATCAAATTTATTCGTTGTCACATTTTACATGACAACAGGGACTGGGGCAAAAAGCTGCTAAAGAGCAGCTTGACAAGGGTCCCAGCCCCCGTACAGTTTGCGACAGCTTCAAACAATTTAACGACTAAAATTTAGTATACAACTACACAGTGTACAGAGACTAGTACACACCAATGCAGAAACTTGATTTATACAATACTAAATTTGTTGAAAACATATAGACGAAAAACACACAGGCCAGTGAAAGAAGAACTCGAATAATTAAAGCAATGATACAATCGTACATGAAATAATACATCCAGTTCATAACGAAAAATATCAGCAGTATTCAAAAATCGCCTAGAAAAGTAAGTTCTTTTAATTCCCTATGTGATAGTGATTCAAAATGGCGACCTTTCCTGTACAAACTATTTAACATGGTGGACAATCTGAAATGGAGCGTCTGATTTAGGTAATTTGTACGCGTTGGGCGAATCATCCAGGGTTCCTTTTGTCTTAGGTTGCGTAGGATGACGCGATGTTTTAGGTTGACTAGTTTAATAAAATGAACATTATTGTGTTGAAGAGCCCTGCGATACGTTGACAGAAGCTTGTAAGGATACATTTGCTCAACGGTTTTGACATTTAGGGATTTAAATAGTGATTTAGTTGGATGAAGAAATGGAGTTCCTGAAATTGCACGTACGGCCTTCTTTTGTAATAGATGCAACTTATTCAGATTACTTTTTGTTGTGGTGCCCCATATCAGGTTACAGTAATTTAAGTGAGAAGAAATTAATGTATTATATATAGTTAATTTAATTCGAGTAGGAAGTAAACTTTTAAATCTTGTAAGCAGGCCTACATTTTTAGATATTTTTGCTTGCATGTAGTCTATGTGTGCATTCCAGCTCATATCATAAGAAAACAACACACCCAAAGTTTTAATACAATCCACAAACTCAATTTCTTCATTGTTTATTGTAAGATGAGGTAGGTTATTTATTTTCCTATTTTTGGGCCTAAACAAAATAGCTTTGGTCTTTTTACAGTTTAATTTTAGTTTGTTGTTAAGCGTCCAGGCGGCGATTTTTTTTAGCACTTCGTGCACTGTAGCAATAGAAGTAGAAAGATTGTTATGGGAGAAAAAAATACTTGTATCATCAGCGTAAATTATCAGCTTTACATCATCGCTTTTGGCCACATGCACAATGTCGTTTATGTATAGTATAAATAGCAATGGGCCTAAAATGCTACCCTGAGGAACACCCGATTTGATAGAAAGCCTGTCCGAATGAAAATTCAGAAAAGACACGTATTGATTCCTATTTTCTAAGTATGATTTTATGAGATCGAGTGCTACGCCTCTTATTCCAAAAAATGGTAATTTGGCAAGTAAAATATCATGATCGATGGAATCAAAGGCTTTTGAGTAATCAAGAAAGACGCCTAGTGTCATCTTTCTTTCGTCAAAATCTTTCACAATTTGTTCTTTCTGGTTTAATAAAGCCAATTCGGTAGATCGATGTTTACGAAAACCGAATTGCGCATCGGAAATTAAAGCGTGCTTATCAAGATGTGTTATGAGTCTATTGTGTATTAGTTTTTCAAGTGATTTAGAAAAGACAGGAAGGATTGAGATGGGCCTATAGTTATTTATGTCAAGCCTATCACCACCTTTATGAAGAACACTAATTTTGGATACCTTCCTTCTCAGGGGAAAACAGCCTGTTTCTAATGCGAGGTTATATATGTATGTTAAATATGGTGCAATAATATCAATGACGTATTTTATAGGTTTTACCTGCATGTTATCAGCGTCGACGCTTTTGCTATTTTTAAGATTTATGACGGTCGAGTAGACTTCTGACTCATCCGTGGGGAATAGGAACATCGATTTCGTATACGATACTGGCATGAAATCTAGAACTTTGTTTAGGCAGGACGATGACACACCAGAAGTACCAACATTTACAAAGAAATTATTGAAAGCATTTGCCATGTTCACTCCTGTTATTTTAATGGAGTTTATACTTATTTCATGGGGCACGTTTTGAAATGGCTTATGATTCAGTACTGACCGTACCTTCTTCCACATAACGTCAGGTTTCTTAGTTTCTAACGGATCGAAAAGATTATTGTAGTAGTCACGCTTAGCATTTCTTAGCAGACTTGTGAGTTTGTTGCGGTATTTCTTAAAGGTTTCAAGCTTGCTAATTTCTTTTGTTCGTAAAAAATTTTGATATAAATTAGTCTTAACCCGTATCATTGAGAGTAGCTTTGGCGTGACCCAAGGCCTACGCGACTTCTTAGATGCTTTGAGGTTGACAAAAGGAAAATGTTTACTATAAATTGCACTAAATGTATCGAGGAATAAATTATATGAGGAATTTGTTGATTTTGTTGAAAAAATATGTTGCCAAGATGTCTTTTCAATTTCTTCTCGAAAACTACGCAATTGATCAGGAGTGATAGACTGAATTTTAACCATTGGAACAGGGTCACTGCGGTTTTTCTGGGAGTGCTCACTGTACAAGCAAAAATAAATGGGAAGATGATCACTGATATCAGTAGAAAGAACACCTGATGATACCACCGATTTTTCATAGTTCGTGATGAACAAATCAAGCATAGAAGATGACGTATTTGTTATTCTTGTAGGATGTGTGATAATATTCGACAACCCATTTGAAGCAATAAGATTTGAGAAAGAGATTTTTTGGCCAGAGTTCGAAATCATATCAATGTTGAAGTCACCACCCATGATTACCTTGTAATTGTTATCATTGACATAATTGAACAATGTCTCCGCAAAATTAAAAAATGGTATGACCGGAGAATTTGGTGGCCTATATACGACGGAGAGCAGAGTATTTTTGAAACGTACAGTTACAACCTCATAAAAATCAGTAATTTCACAGAACGATTCTAATATCTCACAATTTTTTTCATTTTTTACCAACATAGCAACACCACCGCCTAGCCTATCATTTCTATTTAGGTTGAAATGAGAATATCCCGGAAGCAGAAAGTAATCAGCACTACAACTGTACCACGTTTCAGTTAGCATGACGACGTCAATATTCGGTCCAATGCAGTCAAACAAAACAGCGAGGTCATCGTGCTTATTCCTTGCAGATCGAACATTTAGGTGGATAATTGTCATTTGAAATGCAGACTCATTCTCAAGTAGATTTTTTAGTTTAAAAGGTGAAATGAAGGATTCAGACATCCTTTTTCAAGAGACAACAAAAAAAAAAAAAAAAAAAAAAAATTTTTGCTAGCTCGCCGTTATCTTGCACACGTCATCAGCACACGTTACTTTCAGAAACGGCGTCTGTTCAGCCTTACGAGCAAATATGCTACCGTTTCGGACCCAAACGAATTTCCAGTTGCATTCCTTCTTTTTTGCTACAGTCACTCCCAGCAGTTTTTTTAGCGCGGGGCAAAGGTGCTCGTTCACATACACAGAGCTACCCGAACTAATGCCAAGGTCCTCGCAACTGACGCGTCGTTTTTTGGCATGCCCAAGGAAGTTATCTCGCCTGTCCCGGCGTATGAACTGAACAACAATGTTCCTAGCCGTACTGTTCGGAACGGGAACGCGGTGACACACCTCGATATCAGTTTCAAGTATGGGCGCGCCAATCACGACTCCCAGTTTTCCCACGATGTCAAGCAAGTTTTCATTTTGCTGGGGTGGGATTCCCTTTATCTCAACATTTCGATTTCGGCTGTATTGCTCGCAATATACAAGCCGACTTTCACTTTCTCTGGTCTGTTGATACAATTGCTTGCATTCCGATCGAAGTTCGTTGTTTTCCGCCCTGAGCTCCGCATTTTCCTTTATTGTTGCATTTAGCTTATCCTTCATTTCCTCAAACGTTTTGTTAATAAATTCCATACTTGCTTTCACTTCCCTTAACTCTCCGCGCAGCTCTCTTTCAATCGTGCTTTTTAATTCTTTGTGTTCTTGCCTCAGTTCTCTCTTAAGGTCTTCAAATAGTTTGGCCATTTCCTTGGCCATCTCTCGTTTATCACAAGGAGTTGTTTGCTTATAACGACACAAAAAAATCTGTGATGCACTTTGAAACAGGAGACACAAATACACGCTTTGCAGGTAGAAAACACAAACGTGCTGTGTTCGGCAGCAGTAAAAAAGGAAAAAAAATAAAATTAAAAATAAAGACTCTCACCTTTCTTATCAGAGCTCATCTCTGCGCCCACGGTCCTGTTCCCCAGGGGCATAGACACGCAACACACATGCGACTTGCTTCCCTTCATCCTACGAGGGAGGCGAGGGGGCGGCTTCGCACTGCGGTCACCGGGCAGCTGGACCGCAGGTGCAAAGATGCGCTCTGGTAAGAAACCGAAGTCTGGAAATGCGTCCAAATTGACCATTTTTTTATAACGCCATAAAATGCTACTCGTCTTATATCTTTACGAAGAAAATTGATTTAGTGTGTTTTGATGATGCTTAGCAGGTTTCTAATTGGAACCATGGGTCTATTTTCACTGATCAAAAATTTCACGAACATACTATACTTAGAGAGAGGCTGAAGCAGTTTTGTATTTGAGAAAACACTTTTAAATCTTCTTCATTCGACCTCCAGAATCTCAAATATCAAAATTATTTGCTAAATTAATTAATCAAGGCTGCATAGTCATTTTTAAAGCGCTGTGAAAGCACCTCCTTAGAGAGCGATGTCACAACAGCAGCTTTCAAAATCTTTGTTCACGCATCTTCAGCGCCTATCAAAGCTATGCACGCACATGCTATTTTTTAAAAGGGCAGAAAAATGTGTCACGACTGGTGCCAGTGCCGGAGAATATACCTAGAAAACTTGCGATTGGAAAAGCGCGGCCCTTAAGCGACACACGCTTGGCGGCCGAAAGGTCTTCTTACGATGTCACTGTTGGTGGGATGTTTTTTGTGTTTTCTCACGTTTAGATATATCTTTGAGGAAAACGAACGGGATATTCAGATTCGCGGGATAAAACTACGCTAGAATGAACCTCCATCTAGTTTTCTGAAAGAAGTCTGGCACATCTCTGTAATAAGCCGACGGATCATTACAAATTAGCCTTTTATACTATGCCGCCCTGGCCATATAACTCACGTGCACAGACCGCGTAAATGTAGCTTTTACGGCTTTTTTAAAAAAAATCTGTAAAACATAGAAAAAAACTCTGTAGAATGTCCCCCAATACAATACGATTGTATGGTTCCTTCCCCGCTTGCATTGTTCAAGAAAGACTTGTGGACATCCAGCGTTTCATTGGAATGCTGGATGTCAGCGAGTCTCTACATCAGTGAGTGGTTTCAAACAAGCATGGTGTTTGCACACCAGTAAGCTCTTATCCGAGGCTCACCAGGACCACTAAGAGCAGAGGCGAAATGTCGTGACCTGGTAAATTTGGTTGCAGGTATTTATTTTTACAAGAACTGCATGCAGCAAAGCTTAACTTTGCTTAAAAGAAGATTATTAAAAATTCAATACTGAACAATGGTGTCCCTTGAGCTGTCAGACCAAACTCCCACTCTTGCCACTCAGGAGTTCCTAACTTGTGCGTAGAGGATCAGCACAACCCAGATTTGTGCTGCGAGCGCACCTGCAATATAAAAGTTGAATAAACATGAGATGAAATATGAGACGTTTACAATTCTCTGTAACGTGAAATTAGAGCACAGATCTTGAAGAGGAGGATGGGAAGGTATGCCCCTCCTCCCCCTCCCCTCCTCCTCTTCTGCTCCCTCCCATTTAGCAGGAAACTTCCCTGAATTTAGCGGGAAAATTTCCCCACTAAATTTAGCTGGTTAAGTTTCCCACTAAATTTAGCGCAGAAATTGATGTCACATGACCTCAACACAAATGCAGTTTTTCCGCTAAAAGTAGCAGGGAAAATGACGTCGCATGACCGTGTCACGTCAGCCATAAAAAAAATTCAGTTTCTCAGCTAGACTTAGCGGAAATATTAACGTCACATGACCACAACATTAATTCAATTTCCTGCCAAGTTTAGCAGGGTGGTTACGCCGACAGCGACGCCGCGAAACGCGGAAACGGGTGCTAAGAGCTGCGCTAAAAACTAAATGCATCAGGTGAAATAAAGTGAACATTAGAGATACTGTAAGAAAAAGAAGAGAATCTAAGATACCGTTCTCAGATCCTTCCTTTTGTCCGTTCTCAAATGTTTTGATTTCAAGAAATATTTATCTCTTTATTCATACCCAGAGAACCCCTCCCAGTTTCAGCATGAATGCAATAAATCAATGCAGACTAGACCTTGTAAACTATAATCCACATGAAAATTAATGTTTGCCACATAGTCATGTATGAGTCAGTGACTCAGATCTCTAAATACATTTGTATTGAGGAACATTCTTGAATAAAACTTCTGGGCTTCGAATTCAACAGTTTGTACTTCCATAAGAAACACTGTATGGCACTGATTTTTTTTTTTTTTTTGTGACACATCAGAAACAGCACAGCACTGTCATCCTCGCATACCTAACAAGAATTTGTATTTTTTTTTTTAGCATGGCATGTGCTATTCTAATTCCCATACAGCATCCTTTAACAAAATTTCCTTTGTAGAGCTTTTTATTGGTTCTTATTTAGCTCGCACGACAGATTCGGTACCTTGAATTCTCACTCGGCATCAACAGTTTTATATATTATTGTAATAGCGAAAGACAAGATGTATGGACTTGAGTACGGCTCAGCAAGCACAGATGTTGAGAAAAGTACTGAAGAAAACTCAGATGTCAAAATAAAAATAAGCTGGAATGTGGAATTATGGACATGGACATGAATACAGTTAGCAGATTCAATATGAAGAATATGTGTTAGACGCACGCTCAAAGAAACCTGTTGCATCTATATTCATTCAAATTACTTTGCAGAACCCAGCGCTGCAGTCTCAGGTGGGAGTTCGCTGAATGAGTCTACTGAAAATGAGTGTAGACGGAAAAAGCAGTTTGATCTGCAATAATGAACATTACATAAGTGACATGTCATTATTACTGTTACAGTGCCGAATGTTCCAAACTGTCAGTCGCATCATTCTGTGAGTTCCCTCCGTACATTACAGGGTTTGGCTCTCTCGAATGCTTTGCAAGAAAAATGATGAACTGGAAATATCTAGAGTAGTTCTAGAAAAACTATTTCCAGAATCTTATCTCAGCATCGCAAAGAATATAAAAAGTTTCTAAAGACAAGGTTAGTGCAGGAGTTGAATAAACTAAATACTTTGTTTTTCGAAACCATCTTGCCGTAGTAAACGTATGAAGTTCCCCTAGGTAGAGCTAGTCATTACGGATGATTTTGCCCATTGCGTACCATAAAAATTTAATTTGCGACCTACAATATTTACAAACTCAATTAACTCTGAATAAGTGGACCACTTGGCATTAAAGATTGGCCTCACCATGACTGTCTGCCAACATCTACATAATAATTTCCATGAACCTATGTATTTCAAGAAAATATTTGGTGCGAGCTGCTTAAAACACAATAGCACTTTTTAGCAAGTGCTGATTGTTGGGCAAGTTGGTACGGTACGTTAGAAAACATGACTGTGCTTTGAAGACGGGGACATAGGAAGGACAGACACCACAGAGTGCTAACTTTCAACTGATTTAATTCAAGAACCTCGGCGTAGAAACACACTGCGTCACCGCACCACATCTCAACCAATCCGTGGCCCTGCCACGGACCGCAAGTACGCCAACTCCTTATCCGCCAAGTCAATTAACGCCACACTGACACAACACGTGCCGGAACTATTTATAGCATCAGCCTTCATAATCTCTCTAACAGTCATATCTTTGTGCCTAGCAAGAACAGTAGACTGAGCAAATAATGGTTTGCACTCGCAGTCATGATCTGTCGTGTCACTGTCATGACTGCGGGTGCAAACCATTATTTGTTTCGTCTATTGTTCTTGAGAGGCACAAAGATATGACTGTTAGCGAGATTATGGAGGCTGACACTATAAATAGTTCCGGCACAAGTTGTGTCAGTGTGGCGTCAATTGACTTGGCGGATAAGGATTTGGCGTACTTGCGGTCCGTGGCAGGGCCACGGATTGGTTGAGATGTGGTGCGGTGACACAGTCCGTTTCTACGCTGAGGTTCTTGAATTAAATCAGTTGAAAGTTAGCGCTCTGTTGTGTCTGTCCTTCCTATGTCCCCGTCTTCCAAGCGCAATCATATTTTCTACCGCACTTTTTAACACTAATAGAAAGCCTGTAGTGGGCCACAACTTAAGCAGTTTTCACTTCATTATAAAGAGCAATTACACATATGTGAACCATGAACATAGGCCTACACTGAATTTTTTTCTTAAGCTGAACGTGCTATGCTCTGTTTACTATATAAATCTTTGCAGAGCTGACAATGTGCAAGTTCCTGTTTTTTTATATTTCACATGTCCCGACTGGTGAGTGTGGTAGGGACATAAGATTGATGACACCAACGAAACACAATGATTATTTTAAGAATTTGTTTGGGTATAGCACGAGCAAGGCGATCTGCGGGAAGTTATTTCTGTGACACCGTCGAACCTACATCCGCGGGCTTTAAGTTCACATGTTAATCATGTCTGCAGACTCCTTTTTGTAATTGGAATTTCATCCAACCCAAGATTTGAATATGTTTTTTTTTCATTTTAGGCTTAGTAGTGCTTTTTATGTTCTATTAATAGGTAAGACAAATGCTTATTTCAAGTGCCATACCTAACACCTGGTGGCACGAGGACTCCCCTGTCGTGACGCAGACCGAAAGTCACAGCCAGGGAGATACTGCGATGCTCTTGTTGCTGGGATTACCTCCCCCATGGTCCTGCCCAGACCACAGAAAAAGATTGAGTCCAAGCTTGTGGCCACTAGGATCTCCAGATCTTGAGGCACCCAAGTAGCTGAAAATAAAAACAAATCACAATCAAGTACTTGGCAGAGCTACATTAGAATGGCTAGCATATTCTTTCGTGATCAGCACATAGATCCTCTTATTTTAGTCATAGTCACCCCCCAGGACAAAGCTACGTAGGCGTTAAAATGATGGGTACCGAATTTAGGTGAATGATCAAATGCATTCATTTAACCCCCTTTCGCCCCAACCTGAGACTTCTGTCAAATATTCACATTCAACTGTAAAGACTACAAATAAAACTACTACTGCAATGCAAAGCCGTATAGTGGGAGAGTTTAGCCAGCGGGTGTGGCAACGAAGGCGCCGGAGAGGAGGAAAGGGAGGAGAACGCCGAAGGAGGGAGAGAGAAGGCAGCAGGGAAACAAAGAGGAGACGACCACCATTTTGACGCAAAGCTGTCTGCACGGAGCACTGTTGAGGCTACGTGTCGTCTGCTACGGGCTTATTTTTTTTTTTTTGCCTAAATAAAAGTGCGTTCAAACATGGAGGAACTTCTTTCTTTGGGTTTTTAAGCCACCGAGGAATAACACTAGGTATATCATTTTATTGCCAGAGCCTGCCAAATAAAAGGAAAGAACCGAAATTTGAATATCGATCCCATGCCGGGCGAATGAATGAAAATGGCGGCCCTCCCCGCTCAGCTGGGAGCAGCCTAGAGTTCACGCGCATGCGCTCACGCCTCTTGCTCTGTGCCGCGGGCTGATCAGCTCACTCGGAAGGGAGACGTTACGGCAGCGAAATCATAGACTGCCAGACTCTCCCCATATATGGCTCTGCTGCAATGGAAAGATTTTCCTACCCTCGTGCTCAGCGAGTGTCGACTGTGGATACAACTCCGGTTCATACACTCGCTGAACATGAGGGTAGAGTGTACCAGCAGAGGGCAGGTGTCTGTATACAAAGAGTTTAGTTGGCACACCAAGAGGCTAACGAATAAGAATGGGTACCACTCTGATCAAAATGCCAAAAAAGCGTGGATCTCGGCTTGACACTAACAGCGGCACACAGTATCTATTTTAGTGACAAAGGGGTACTAAATCATTATTTTCAGCTTCCTAACTAAACTAAATATTCTTCCCGGCTTGCTTTTTAGGAAAATCTCAAAATTTACAAGAACTACTAAGACAACGTCTAAAAAAACGCAATGGCAAAACCAGCAATCGAATTCGCCTGCTCTCCAGTAGCACGACATCTATGGCAGGCAGACCTGCAGAATGAGCAAGCAGTTTAAGAAACAGAGATGTCCTATGTATAATTTTTTTTTTATGTTGCAAAGCAAGCGCTGGAAGGAGGTTTCCAACATTAACGAAATTTCTTGCAATCAGTTGAGAACAAATTAGAGCAGTGAACTTGTCCTTGCTTCTGGCATAACGTTTTAGTGTTGCCCATGGAAACTCACATAAATTTGAAAATAAAAACAAAAAAGACTAACCTTCATAAAAAAATCAAACTTTGGCAAAGAAAAGTTACCTTGGAAAAAATATGTACAATACAGTTGTACAGCGTGCATTTGTGTGCTTAACCAATTTTGAGGCAAATCGGCTACAATGAAAAGAAGACGTTTGAGTACAATTAAGGGAAAGACAGAAAGGATGCATACCTACAACAAAAACATTTAGAACGACCACGGGCAGGAAACTCTGGTGAGGCTCTCGGAGTGACTCCCTCATATGGGCCTGCGCAGACCACAGAACAAGATCGGTCAGAGCTTGCAGCCATAAGGTGCTTCATACCATGAAGTTACAGAAGCGGGTGCAATTGGAAGCAAAGTGCATTTCATTTCTCTGAAAAACGAAGAGTTTAATAGGTAGCTTGCATTCATAAGGTGATACAGTCATGAATGCACAGACTTTTCAATGCAGCGCTATATCACCAACTTGTTAACCATGCCGGGCAACACTAAAAACTGAGAGCATTATTTTAAACTATCTCAGCTTAAAGTTAACCACGACAGAAGCTTCAAGCCATCCTTGCAAATTCAGTGCACAAAGCAAGCCATGTGACCTTCTAGTTGGACGCCATGGTACGTCGCGCTTATAATCATGCGTCATGCTGTTTTTGCTGCAAAGGCTTGTAGTTTCAAAAGTGGTCCAGCTTAAAGAGACTAAAAGTATAGACGTTTATGAGTGGGGCCCTCATTTAGTCTGCAGCTACATTGCGAAATAGGACATTCCAACCGGGATGTTTGCTGCCTGTAACCACACGACCAGCTTGTGCCCAGCGATTGTTCGAGCTGAATACATGTCCTCGACAGTGCCATTATTTGACAAGCATTTCTATGACTGTTAAACATGACTGACTTACAGAGAGACTCCACCTCAACGATTAATGACTTGGGATACCTAACTGAATACTGATATATCAACTAAATGCAAAACAATTACCTGGCAAGCATTAAATTTTTCAAGAGGCTGGGTCGACTCCGCATTAAGTTGAAGGAGTCGATGCGTAATAGGACAATACAAACAAAAATATGCCTTAGAATTCCTTTTGCACCCCCAAAATGATGTGTTTTTGAAGGTAAGGTACACAATGTTCTTGATTTAGAAAGTGCCTCAGCTGTACAAATGCATATGCAATAAGGACACTTGCCAAGCCTATTCTACTCAGCTCTGTGCAGGTTAAGCTAAGTTAGAGTATAGAAGTACATGCTCACTGACACCATCTGAAAGGCAGGGAGAAGTCTCCGTTGTTCGACCTCCAGCCCGTCTGCTACCTTCGATGACGTTTCAGCGCCTGATGAGCCTGGAGCGAGCACATCTGTCTAAAGCGGGGTGAAAAGCACAAGCATGTGCTGGAGGACGCCCAGCCATTCTCTTTTTGTCATCGGCTATACTACATATTTTTAGTAAGACATATTTTTAAGTGAGGAAAAGTACTGCAAATATGCAGTCCACCTTAAAGATAACAACAGTTGCCATTCACCATTTTCCAAATAAGTGCTCCCACGTACCGGACCATCTACACATGTGGTGCGTGAGTAGGTTCAGGACTGAGAGGCTAGAAAACGAAGCGCTCGCAAGGCTTGTCTGGCCCTTCCAACCATGCGGGTACATTCGTTGCAAGTTCCCGATTTGTAGACAAAATGATTTAGAATGAGCAAATCTTGTCTACGCCCGAGGTAGAACATTGAATTGCGATTCCCCCATATTGTGCGAACCATCCTTCAAACTGCGGTACCACCTGCAAATAAACTATGTTGTGCTGCGGCACGCGTCCATGCTGCCTGCTTCAGAGGAAAACCACTGCTCGTGTTGAAGACGACATCCCACAGTGGACAGGCAACAATTTTTAACGAACAAAAACAAAATTGATATCATTCAATAGACACAGATAGGCTCACAAAGTGTCGGCACCATGATTGTTGTTGTTGGTTTTACTCTTGCATACAAACAAAGGTGACTTCCTCTCTCCTCCGATGGACAGTAAAACCCCCTTATCTTGGTGGCCCCTATTTCTTCTCGAATCGGTCACAGAGGACATAATCGCAGTCACTGAATTCCGCAAAATTAAAGGCCGCGAAAATTAAAGGTTCGCCAACATTAAGGGGTTTACTGTTCTTCTGAGTGTCACATGATGTTAACATTTCAAGGAGGCTGAAGGTATTGGTTTAAGAAAAAATTGACCTATGAAAAAAATGCCCTTCTCCAGGTTAGGCACGCGAGGTTCTTTTGCACTACCTATAAGGTGGCAAGTTTATTTCGGCAGAGCTTTTGGTAAAACGGAGTCACAAAAGTAGCTATATTTCGCGTCAACTATTTTGTGCTGCATTATAAAGCCAGAGTAGATTCCACAGTGCGTGCTTCAGCAGAGCACTGTTTGTTGCGAGAGCATATGTGGTTTAGTGTTGCATCCCATTTGCATAATCTAGAGAAACTAGGACTGACAGAGTTGGAGCACTCCAAATATTAACAGCCGACTGTAGAAGCATTGAGAGATGCACACATGCGAACTGTGCATTTCTTAAAGGTGGGTTCGAGCAAAGGTAAAAACAATATCTATACTTACGGCGGCCATACTTGCCTTTCCCAAGCACGACCACTTTTCCCTCGGTAGCACCATCCAGTAAGAAGCACCAGCAACACGCCCATGAGACGCCGCCGCCTCCTGGATTGAATGACGACCCGCCTGAGGTCTTGGAAGGAGATCCGGAACACTGCTTTAGGCCAGATGTTGTATCTGGTGGGGCAGAGACTAAAAGCAAAAATTAACAAATTTATCTGAAGCACTACATTCCTATAGGACAGCAGTATTTTTTTAGGCCAGTGATTCGCTTTAATTAAACACAAATGGTTGGTTTATATGATGAACCATCAGCCCCTATTTTTCTTAAGTGTAACGCAGTGTCTAACGTTACGTCCGACGGAACCCGAAATAAAAATTAAAGTTACGCCCAACGTAACTGTCAAGCATTCGAGTTACGTCCGACGTAACCCAAAATAAAAATTAAAGTTACCGTATTTACTCGAAAATAGGTCGAACTCTATTTGTTGGACCCACCGAGAATAAAAAAAAAAAATTCAAATATAGGTCGACTTTTTTTTTATTTTTAAGAACAGGGGAAATTTTGGGCAAAAGAAAGAAACCTTTATTTACATCACTTCACAGCTTGGTAGACATCCTCGCAAATCCGCCACAATACTTCACTGACACCGTTGTAAAATGACGACAAGAAACGAAAGAAGGTGCGAAGCAACGAAAGACAAACTACAAAGACGGAAACAAAGCCGCCGTGTCGCCATGAGCAACACGCGAGCCGAGCCGCCTCAAGCAACAAACAAAAGTAACATCTTTTTTTTTTTTTTTTTTTTGTGCGCGTTTGCGAGGATGGAGGACAAAGTGCATGGCGCATCGCGTTCCTCTCCTTCCCCATTGCCCAGCAAGGGGAACGCTAGAGGTGCGATGGCGAAATCCAATGCCCCAAGAGGTGCGCGCGATAGCGGCATCGGCCATCGCTGTTGTTTTCGGTTGTTTAACAAAAGCCTTTGGAAACAAGAAGCGGCGCAGCTCTACGGCAACGCCGGCTCGGTGACTCGATAGCTTCATGCCTCCGGTACGGTCGCAAAATTTCGTCGCGAATGTAGGTCGAAATTCTTTAGTCACGATTTCCGAAAAAAAAAAAAAAAAAAAAAAAGAAAAAAAAAGGTCGACATATATTTGAATAAACACGGTAGTCAGCTGCGCGACGAGACACACATTATGAAAGCGATTGGTGCGAGCGATCAAGGCGATGAGCGACGTTTTCTAGAAGCCCAGGAACCGAGCGGCGCAAGCAGCGAGAGTGAGAAATCTTCGTCGCTCGGCGCCGGCACTCGTAGCTTCTCGTCGTCGCTCGTCTCGTTGATCGCTATATTGCTTACATGCTGTTCAGAAAGGTGCTCTAAGTGGTTACCATTGCATTGGGACCAGCCTCGCATCCAACCGTAACCAGTCTTGACTTTTTTTTAAGCCGCCCAGGTAGAAGTTAACATCGTACATACATCGTTTTCAAGCATGGCTCCTCGTTCATTGCTCGATTTACTTTTTCGTAAATGACAAACCGCAATGAAGCACAATTATTCTAGTTCAAAATTGTCACGAACACTTGGCACGCATGCTTACACTGTAGCGCACCTAACGTAATTTAAAAGTAGAACGAAAACGGGACGAGATTCGCTTACCGCTTCACGGAAACAGAGTCCATCGGATCCTAGGCCTAACGGCCGAAATCGGAAGTCGCCTGCGGTCCGGCGATCGGACGAGTTGAGCCGGCCGCGCTGTGCTGACCCCGGCTGACCACGCCTGGTTGAACCATGAATGGCGTCGTCGAGTTGAGAGCCAGAGACGCAGTAGAAACGGACCGTAAAACATCTGTCCCGTAAAACGCAGAAGGAGCCAGCGCCAAAACCGCTACGTCTGGCTGCGTCGCCATCTCCGCGACGACCGGAAGTGTGTAAACCGGGACTGGCCGGGAAGTTAGAAAAGGCGCGGCAGCGGAAGCCACTGGGCGGAAGCTTTACGTTTCGGTTTCGCTTTCCTCCGACATCGGCCACGGTCGCGGGCTGGTATGTTTGCGGCTGGTTGCGACGACGCGAGGGGCCACGAAAAGTCGCCGAGTTGGCCGAGTACGAGTCACGGCCCACGATACGAGCAACGGGCCATTTGCCCCTGTCGACCGGCGATGCGGTATCCGCGGCTTAGTGTCACGATCGGTTTGTTGCCGTGCACGTTGACTCAAAGCTCGAAGTTATGCAGTTCCGTCAGTTCCGTTCCGGCACCAGCCGCACCACGTTTTCCGGTGCATCGCACGTGGAGGCCTTTCGACGCATTCAGTGAACGTAAAGATCGCGCCCGCTGTCTTCGGTGCTGTGGAAGAAGTTGGGAGACGGAAGAAGCATCAAAACCAAGGCGTTTAGGACTCCAGTCCGGGCCGCCGGTCCACTCTGAACGAGAGGCGACGTGTGTGTGCACGCTTTGAGGAAGCCTCCACGTTTCGCCGCGCCAGACCTCGCCGATCGCGACCAGACCCCGAGTCCGAGAGGCTCTTGCGCAGCCAGGAACGGCAGCGAGGTAGGAGCTGCTCGTTCTGCGCAACCATGCAGTGCTCTACAGTGATCGGAGCTCTCGGTGTCATGCGTGCTTGCACCGAAGCCGTTGTGACCCCTTCGGACGCGCAAGTCGTACTTCGCAAAGGTTTGGACGGGGCCGCCGTCACCGAGCAGCTCCGCTAAATTCCGCTTACTTATGATCGCAATAAAAGCTTGCGTTTGTTCTCGGGAAAAAAATTGCGGGACCGCTCTCCGCGCCGCCGACGAGGTTGGCCGCCACCATGTTCTCAGCTGTTCACTCGCTCCCGCAGCGCGCGCCTTCCGATAATCCTCCCCGTTCCAAAATGCGATGCGATCTTCGTTTACATGGGCTGAATGAATGCGCACTCGCCATCTCGATCCACCTCTGTCTAGCGACTTTAATGCGATGCGCTTTGCGCATTATGCCGTTTACATGACCGCATATTGAATGCGGCAACTGGATTCAATGCGACTAAGTCGCATTCATGTAAACGCGGCTTATGTTATTTTTCGACATGTATGATGTATGTAACGATACCGGTGGTAAACGATGGACGTTTTTGTTGGAAGATGGCGGTCGTCTTTCTGCATGTATGGTTTAGTTATACCGGTGGTCTTGTGGTATAGGCGTTTCGTTGGAAAGATGGCGGTCGCCTACGTCATCGGACGCAAAATCATACCAGCCATACCGAGTCATATCGGCGAGCAAACCGGTTGCCAGTATAGACAGACCCGGAGCCATAGCGGTGCCGGTATCTCCAGTTATGGAGAACGCAAAACCAAACTAGCTGCATGTATAATAACAATAAATTATGGTGGTGTCATACCAGGACTGTACAAGCAGCAGGTTTGTTTCTTGTACGTTTTTCCAATAGGGTATATTATTCTTTTATTCGTTGTGTGCGTTTACTTCGTCAGCACCACGAAAAATAAAAATACGATGACGCGACAAGCTGAATGCAACGATGCATTAAACTATATACCACAGCCAATTCTACGAGCCATCAAAGCCAATCCAGCGCTGTCACCCTGCCACGTGACATCGTGCTTCCACGTGCAGTTGTGCCCGACAGGAAGGCCACGTGACACACTTTTAGCGATGGCCTGGCCAAGATGGCTCGTAGCGTCGGCTGCGGTACAACACAAAGTAAAACGGAGTATAGACCTTTTCCTTAACGGCGCCGCCATCTTGAGAATTGCGGCGCCGACGACGCCGTCTAGCGGCTTAGATAAAGATATACCGGCTAGTTCTGGCAACACAGCTATCTGGGTTGGCAACGGTGTGGGAATGGGGGGAACTTGGCTAGACTTGGGTATAGTGGGCTGCAATAACTTAGTTGGAGCTTGTCCGGTTGAATCCAGCTCGCTACTCTCAGGCCATCACCTTGCCTCCTCGAGAGAACGAGGACGAAGACGGTGGGGTGTTTTGATTGTGTTTCCACAGCGAAGTATATATGAGCACTTTAATGTAGTCTATGCAGGTAAGCTCTCGACATTTGATAGCTTCATCTTGAGTGGTGGCATGTAAACTTTTTCATACCTTTCACATACCATGGGGCTTGCAGTGATAACCTAATTGGACCACCTGCACCGGGAATTAAAATCGGTCCTCTTGTCGTTGACGAAGTGGTCGTGAGCTTAAACGTGACGTTGATTCTGATACGAATCTCTCGCGATTCAAGCTCGCAATCGACTGACTTCATAAATAAGGACTTTTGGGAAAAATGCGAAGCTCGATAACATTGCAGCCACACTCGCGCTGCAGCTTCTTGTGCTAATGGCACACTTGCTGCCATTGTTCTTATGCTTTTTTTAAATTATTTATCCATTGACCACGCAGTGGTAGCCGGACAACCGTCGATTTTGGGAAATTGCAGCACGGTAAAAAGGAGCACTCGGAACTAACTCATGCACGACGTCCATTTTTAAGCCTTTTCGCCCATACCCTTGGCGGTTGCATACCCTGTGTCAGCGGGTAATCCAAAAATGCACCAGGTCGAGGGTACGTCAGGTACTGGCTGGTTTGAGGTTATGCGAAAAATGTCTATAAACAGTCGGCGCAACGCGCTCCTTTGCTACGGAACAAGGGCTGTGTGCGATCAGCGCAACAGCCTAGCAGACGACACTCCCCGGAAAGGGCTTTGTGCGCACGCGCTTAATCTCTCCCGTGACGCCGCATTTCTCCGCGGCACGGCACTGCCCGTCCCGGCGGTCGACGCTCGCATGATATTATTAAAAAATTGGGCGACTGTACATGCGTGTATAATAAGAGTGTCCGAACCGTAATGGTGGAGTGAGCAAATAAAAAATCTTTTTATAGCTAAGAATGGGACAGTACCTAGGGCTACCCAGCCTAGCTACTTCAAATTGCTCTGCGTCATCGTGCGAATTAGTGGAGAGCGTTTGAACTAGCGACGGGGTGAAACTCCGGGGTTTTGGTTTCGGACTGAATCGGAAGATTCCGTAACTTATTGTACGAAACTTCGGTTGTTTCTAAGGTTAATAGTTTCGTCGCTATCTAGCCAACGTGGTGTTATTCCATTTAGTTTTGTGGGCGTTGTAAGTGGCTGTGAGTGACACAAACCGATATTCGATTCGTTTTTGTTTTATATTCCGCGTCGCAGCAATACACACCAGGTTGCCCGCAGTGTGTGGGGGATCTTCGTAGACTCTACGGTCCCATGCCGATGCTGCACGGGGCAACGACCCATCGAGCGCGTTCATGATTCGTGCTCGAAGGGTCGACCAAACTGACGGCTGTAGCAGAAAAAAGAAAACTCTATGTTAGCTTCTGCGTGTCCAAATGTCAGAACTCTGGTTGTAGTGTGGAGGCCTCCCGATCATTTCACTCACGAATCCCGGATGACGAATCAGTGATTTCTTTTCCACACCGAAAACACGCTCCCGGCGGTCTTCAGCGGAGAATTTTGTACGAAAGGAGCCTAGCTGTGATGCACGAGCAAAAAACATCTTCGGTTAGGCAATGGATTAGTATCTTTTCGAAGAACTAGGAATAACTTACATAGTCACGGCAGCGTGCAGTGGCGGGACATGAAGCGAACTTCGTGAGTCTTTACCGCTCAAGCAGCTCTATATTCGAGAATATCTGTCGCAGCCATTTGTTCGCACCCTGTGCTGCTGTGATAAAGAGACCTCCAGTGCGTTCCCTTGGAAACGCACTGAAAAAAAAACACGGTCTATACCGACCGTACTGTAAGAAATACATAGCGCGTGGAAAAACACGCGCTATGTATTTCTTGTATTCGTGCTTCCCGCGCTGTTTGTCCTGGTTTAAATGTGCAGGGTTAGAAATAAATGAAACTGCATTACTTACCTTGGGAGCTTAATGCAGGCGTTGTACACCAGTCGAAAATGTCTGCGCGAACAATCATTGCATAACACAGATGTCGGAGATCTTCCGGCACAGTCACTTCTTCATGCCGCATGTGCCGTGTCTACGCTAAACGCAACGTTTACGGCGCTTGGAAGGAACACAACACACGTAGTCGAGGTAATGATAGGATGAAAACGAGCGCTGCGATTTGTAAAAATCGCTTTCCCGTAAAAGCCGGCCCGATTCCGTGTAGTAAAATGACGACGTGAATGAAGAAGTTGGGAAATTGAAACCATTTTGACGAACGACCGTGTCTTAGATTTTATCTGAACAAGCCCATCTTGTTAAATGAAGTATATATATTTAAACTTTTAATAATTGTTCGTAATTCAAAGTTTTTTTGTTTTTTTTTTTGGTTGAAACGCTCAATGACGTTGTATGGCCATTTCGGCAACTCTCCGGAACCTATTCGATACATACCGAGGTTCGGCCGGTCTTCCAAAACTTTCTGAAACCTGCTTCAAAAAAATTTCATCACTAGATCTAACCTTCCTTTACACTTCGGGGTACTTTCCGGTTACCGTGCAAGAATGAGTCAAGTAGTCTACTTTGATTTTGCTCTTTTGAGAGCGGCTCTCGGTTTCGCGAATAGTTTAACGACTGCTCTTTGATATGATGAGCTGACCAAGGAATTGTGGTTCGAGGAATAGTTGCGGTAAGGCACAAACTTCACGAAGAAACTGGGTGTCGGTTGTCTCCATTTAACATCGCATTGCTGACGACGAGAAGATTGGGTGACTGCTTTCGAAATGCAGGTTTCTATACATGGCGGAGCAAGCCGGCTTCAAAAATAAATACAGTTGGTGGAAAGCTCTCGTCACGCCTTGACTAGCTGCTCCTCTCGCCCGTAGATAAGACGTTGCGTCCTCGTGAAGCCTTATTAAGCTCGATTTTCTCGGTTCGGTGCCGCCATAAAAATATGCAGCCGACGGAGGAACTTCGCTCCCCTGCTCCTAGGGGCGAAAGTTCTCCCATTCCGAAGGAACATGGTACAAGAGAGTTGCTTCTTTAGGAAGGACTATATATACCCCTTTTTACTAAACGCGCAGTCGGTCTCATAATGTTTTGGACATATCGTGGGGTGTTCCTATTATCTAATTCTGCCTCTACTCAATATATGGCTGTGCTAAGATACACTGCTCCCGCCACGCTGCTCGTGCAGGCTCGGGCCTAAGAATACAATCAGAGTTAGCCAAGTATGGCGGAAGGTGATCGCGAGCAGCGCTGTATGTCCGGATTCCTAGGTTTGTACCAATGCTACTGCGCTTGGGAGTTGGAACGCGTCTCCAACTGCTGTATTTAGCGTCCTATTCCGCCCATGCACCGAAAGTAGACCCGACGTGGCACCAAGTGACGTCACAAGAGCCGCAGTGTTAGGCTGCCGGATGTCACGATTCTGGCGATTGATCGAAGAAATGGCGGAAAAAGTCACGAGCTGTCTTCACGGCGTCCGGACTCGTGGCTGCCAAAGTGTCTGTCGGCTGTCCAGCTGGAGAGCGAAGTTCAGCAGAACTGCCGTCTGCCACATCGACCGCCATTGCTGTGACGCCGCCAGGATCGCGGCCGACGAGAGCATGACACTTCTATGACAATCATCAGGCGGAACTCGAGGAACCACTTTTTTTGGATGTGGAAAACACACCAGGGGGAGACGCACCCTATGCACCAATTTCATTATAGTTTTTCCGTTTCGGTAGCACACGGCCAGACATGTACAAATTACTCAAAAAAGGTAATTAAGTTACTGAGTATTGACGCCAAAAGTAATTGGAGTAGAGTAGAAATTACGCATTTGTAATAGTAATTGAGTAAATTACTAACTACTGTAAAAAGTAGCGAGTTACTTTGAAGTACTTTCGAAGTTACTTTTTTATATTTTTGTGGCAGCAAAATGAACAGCAGTTTTGATCAATGAAAAACCCTGCGAGCCTAAAATAAATGCGGTCTATTTATGGCTTGCGTTTTTGCCAAAATAGTTTATTCGCTCACGGAAGCAATTGACTTTCAAAGTTCTTGATAGGAGAGTTTTCCCCTTTTCCTTCTAAGGACGTCCCCAGCCAAGCTAAATAGACGTTCCACCGACGCGCTGGATGGAACGGCAGCGTTGAATTTGAGAAACATGCTGTGCAGGGTCGGGTAAGCGAGTGTCGGCATCTTAGGTGTCCATGACTAAACACGTGAGGTTTGCCTCGAATAGAGGGTCTTTTATACTTTCCTCCTTTTTCTTTTTTTTCTTTTTTCTTCGTCAAGTTGAGATTGTTATGACTGGCCCCTCTTTATTCCGACGTCGTTCTGAGAGTACGCTTGAGCGAGTGCACCAGACCGTCAAGGTTTCAAGTCTCACGCCACGAGGATGAGGTCATGCGGACGACTGCGCGTCCCGTTGTAGTGCTTGTGCTACGCTACTGAAAAAAGAAATTGTTTTGGTTTAACAGAAGATGAAAAGTAGTATACTTCGCCGCTGACGCCGGGTCCAACAAAATGATCTCCCAAGCGTAACTCGCAATCCTCGCCGGCGACTACAATATTCTGATGCGCCTGACACGCCTGACAAGTAAATCGTTTTAAACAAAGAGGTCTCCCAGGCATGGATGGTCGGAAGGACGCGAAGGATTACGTGAACAAGCATCGAAGCGGGAACGTGCTCCCATGAACGGATTATCCGTGCCGGGGTCTGTGCGCGGGGGAGTCCGGCTTTGCAAAGGCGTATGCGCTGACGACAAGGCGACCATAGGAACAGGCGCCCAGCTGCGAGGTCATTCCAATGGCGCCTCCCGTGGAACCTAACGCTTGAGTCAGAACTCACTAAAGACAGACAACAGGAAAACAACAACTCTCGGAGTGTCCCCGTCTTTCAGGGTTGCAGCTGGAAACGCGGCGCCTGCGTGCATTACCGGATTAGGTCAATACCCAACCAAGGCTTGTTAAGCATCTCTTCCTGCGTTCGTGCGTGCCGGTGTTATATTTTGGCTGCTCGTCGCCACCTTGGCCTAAGGACGCCTTCCCGAACAAGGGGGCCCCTTGTTCGGGAATGCCACTTTATCTGCCGGCGTGTTATTCATTTCTGCGCTCAAACTTTCGTGATGGACAAAATTAGCACTATATAATTTCGAAAGTAGTTAGTAATTTGAGTAGAAGTTACCTGAAAAAAGTAGTTAAATTAAACTACTAATTACCTAAATCAAGTTGTAATTGAAAGTTACCAAGTTACTCGAAGAAGTAGTTAAACTACAGTAGTTTGAGTAGAGTAGTTGAACTACGTCCAAGTCTGCACACGGCATTTCGATGTAGTCGCAGATTTAGTTAGATTCATGTGCTGCGTTCGTGTATGCATTCAGTGGCCATAGCACAACTTTATCTCACGGAAGCAGGCGGCGGCGTGGTGAGATCAAGTGCGTATTCGGGCTCCTAGCTAGGCCTGCTTTGCATTGGGTCGGGCGTGAAACGAAAGAGTTCAAAATAGGTAATTAGGGAAGGCGCCATATATTTTTCCCATCCCATAATATGTTTACGCACCTTTAACCAAAAACACTTTCCTGACCACTCAACGGATATTTTTGTTTCTAAACATGAAATGGGCTGACCAAGCCCCCAGGTTCCTGAATGCTTTTATGATCTCCTCCTGCAGATTACAAAGGCTTTTTTTTTTGTACAATTGCACGATCATCTATGGTGCTGAATTATGGTGATGCCCATGGAGCATCAAAGATTTATTTAAAAGATAATTTAATAATTGTGAAACTGACTTAACGCATGGTTGAATGAGATGCTGTCCAGTAAGCCACAAACTGTTCGAGCACGTACCAAATATTGTGCTATATTTGCATAACATATAAAGAAACGAGTAAATTTCAAATTGTCTTAATTGCGTTTATTAGCATACGCGATATTCCTTTTATACATTACTATTAATTTATTTCCAGCAGGCGAGACCATCACGACGTGGTTCGGTAAGCTAGCGTTTCTGTACTTCTGTGTTAGGGCATTGCATAACGAGGATTAAAGTAGTTCACAATTTTTGAATAATTCCAACGAATCGCATAAAGTAACGATATTACTATTCGGTGAGAAATGTCTGCAAAGTTAGATTAGTGCATTCGCGTTACCCTTTCAGTAAAATGTATAAAATAAAATAAAAATATCAAAATAACCGCCATGACAAGACCGCACACATTGGAAGTGACAGGTCGCCACGACACAGAATCCTGACCTTACACGATCCCACGACACAAAAGCACGGGCTTGAAAAGTACCCACGACAAAGAAGCGGCTTCAGCAAAATCCATTGTTGAGGAACGTGCCTTGACAAGCCACCACGGCTCAGAAACGTGGCCTTGAGAACAGCCAACTACACAGAAGCGCGGTTTCGACGACACTTCCGTTCAGAAACTTGACCTTCAAAGGGCCCTGCGACGCAGAATTTTAGGCAGGGGCTTGGAAAGATGCCGCTAAGCGGAAGCGTTCCATTGACGCAACACCACGACGCGGTGGCGTGACCTTGACATGAACCCACGACGAGAAAGCGAGGCCTTGACACGTCCCAACGACGCAGCCGGAAGCGAGGCTTTGACAAGACACCCAGAGGCGAAGCCGAGCACTGACAAGACCACTCGACACAGAAACGTGGCCTTGACGAGACCCCCACCGCACCTAAACCGAAAAACGAAATCGAGCTGGCAGCAGACTAACCCTCCGGAATCTGCCGTTTTTCTATCTCTTAGATGGGTTGTTAGTTTGTGGACGGTGTTCTGAAGCCACGGGGTAAGGCGACTACAGTATGAAAGCATTTTTGGGATGAGGACGATTCGTCACATGCGCACTCGTCACACGACGATTGGTCACAGGACGATTCGTCACATAGGAACATTCGTCACAGGATGACTCGTCACGCGGGCAACTGGTCACATCGATCGGGCAGGAGACGATAGTAAATCACAAATTTCAACAACTGCCCACATTCGCTGATGAGGAGTTTCATGACTTCCCATTGTCACATAAACCACTGGTTAGGAAAACTAATCTTACAATACTCCTCCGCATTTTACTTTCATTATATTACGAGTCTTCAGCAGGTATTACGAGTCTCCAGCATTATATTACGAGTCTTCAGCATACACCTCTTTGAGAAAACCAATAAGTATCGGAAATCTTTCTGCTGCATGTGTACGAGTACCCCTCGTACAGCTGCATGGCTCCACCTCTCTCTGTTGCGATCACCTTCATTCATCCTTTTGAATGTAGTCCGAGTTCAAAATTAGTCGCTTTTATGTGGCATCCGCATTCACCGTTCGGGACGGACCCAGACGCTAAAACGTCTGTTACAAATTCTTTGACTTTGAGAAGCGAAAGACATGCTAAGATAAGAGGTGACCCACTTTCTGAGGCCGAACCAACATTCAACGTTCGGGACCGAACCAGAAGCTAAACCGTTTGTTACAAATTCTTCGCCTTTCAGAAGCCAAACACATACTAAGATATGGGGTGAGCCACTCTGTCCGCCCGAACGAAATTGAGCAATACATTTTTGGGTTATAAGGCGGATTTTTTCAGACGTCACCAGTCACCTAGCTGCGTTTGGAAATTTATGTTTGTCCTTTGTCCTTCTTGTTCCCCTTCTCCAGAGATTATTGTCGACATTTTTGTGGGGACGAACTATTGTGGGACCAGTTCGCCGCGTGACGAGTCATCATATGACGAATGTTCCTGTGTGACGAATCGTCCTGGGACCAATCGTCCTGTGACGAGTGTGCATGCGACGAATGGACCGTATCCCAGCATTCTTTACGTACTTTGAAAGACACGTGTATACTACAAACATGCTGAATATACGTAAACCCGAGCCAGCCAGCTTCACGTTTAGCACGTACTTTTATGCTTACTACTCATAATAGGAATTCCTAGTTTTAACATGGCCATGGTGCCAAGTGTAACTGAGACAAAGCCCCAGTTTCTTGTGTTTTTTTTTTTTTCAATAGTGAAAAAAAGATAAGAAAAAAATAAACGGGCTCATGTTCAGACACACTTAGTTGAGGTGGCCGCTGTGGTGGGGCCATGACTTACAGGGAGACACAACTACTTTAGTGAGTGCCCCCCAAAGTTCGCTAGCTTCTCATCAATCAAAAGTATGAACTATGTAGTAAATTAGAGTTGTTGTTTGGGCTGGTTGTTATACATACATAATATTTATATGACTTTTGTTGAAAGTTACCGCTGCGTCCTGTCGGTTACCATTTAGTTTGTCTTCGTGTTCGTGCTGGTTTTGTTGCGAAAGAACGCAACTGCGAAGGGCGGCAAAACAAGATTTATGTTATAATGATTAAAGGGGCGATGCAAGGATATTCAATTGGAATGTTTTTCACTTTACAAGAGCTTACTGACAGCAGTGGGACTCAAGGATACTCGCACGCAACGCCACTGGCCATATAACTCTTGTGTTGCGGTGTAATTTTAAGGACAAAAGCTAGCGTTTTCGTTCAATCTCTCCTTTGGAAAACTTGATCACATAGATGGGCGGTCGCAGTTCCACCCAGTGACGATACTTGAATGCGACTTATAGATTGGACCCGAACATTGCGTGGGCACTCGATTTGGGCCCGTCATAATCGGTGAATCCCGGACAAAAGCTCACCGGACAGTCTGCGGCGGCTCATTACAAAAATGTTAACTCACCTGACTTATCCATACACGCCGCTTCGCGGTGGCCGAATTCGTTAAAAGGAGGCTCATCGCCTTTTCCTCTAAACTTGGTTTCTCTATAAGACCAACATGAAATTTTCTCCTGGTGAGCTTTTGTCCGGGTCTGGTGAAAAAACGGGTGAGCTTTTGTCCGGTGAGCTTCTATCCGGTGAGCTTTTGTCCGGTGAGCGTTTGTCCGGTTACCTAATCGGTAGCTCGAGAAGCATTCGGGTAATGGCCCGGGTGGAATCGCTACTGAGACGACAATGTGCGAACCATTACAATGTCTAGAACTCAGTACGCGTGCTGTACCTTGCCGGCCCCAGCACGTGACTATGATCGAAATCGGCGGCATACAATCGGCTCCAGATCACAAGGTCACTTGTTCTGGCTGCGAGTAGAGAGGGTGAACGCTGCTCGTTTTTTCTTAATTGTTTGCTGCAACTTCAGTTTCTTGTGTGAAAAAGGAACTGGTTTCTCACAGCTCTTTAATGTGAGGGATCCGCTCTAAGCGCCATCTGCACAAAGTACAGAGATCGTTGCATCGCCCCTTTAAATACATATTCGTTAAGAGTGTTCTCTCCTTTTTGTCTATACATGGGTTGCACTGAAGTCACATTGCATACTTTTGACAACCATGTAAGACGAGGAGGGGAAGCTGCTTTTGTAAGAATTTGGAGTGATGGACTAATCTTCCAAAAATTTTCTCGGAGGAATATGGCGGCGTCTGTGCGAATCCGGGAGGCACAAAAGAGAATACTGATCAGAGGAGAGCTCCTTCTTCCCGATTCCGAGTCAAGAGGTCCAACGAGTCAAAAGATCCAAAGCGTCAAAAGATCCCTTTTGGGACCTTCTGACTCGTTGGACCTTTTGACTCTTTGGACCTCTTGACTCGTTGGACCTCTTGACCCACATTGGATCTTTTGACTCGTGCCGGGCGAGTCAAAAGATCCATGATTGGACCTTTTGACTTGTTGAACCTGTCCGATAACGGGGAAGGGCGGGGGGGGATTCCGAGTCAAGAGGTCCAACGCGTCAAAAGGTCCAACGAGTCAAGAGGTCCAATATTGGACCTCTTGACGCGTTGGACCTCCTGACGCGTTGGACCTCTTGACTCGCCGTGGATCTCTTGACTCGTTGGACCACTTGACGGGTTGGACCTCTTGACCCATATTGGATCTATTGACTCGTGCCTCGATGTGCCAAGAGGTCCAACGCGTCAAGAGGTCCAATATTGGATAGCTTGACTCGTTGCATCTCTTGGTGTGAAATATGTACCGGCAAGGGGTGTGAAATATGTGCAGGCAAAAAAAAAAAAAAAACTATGAGGGCACCTAAGCTTTCTCTTACGAAGTGAGAATGCGCGAGCACTGCCTTTTCCCGAGTTGTGTTGCTGCAACGGATAGCGTGCTAATTGCGCGATCAAGAGGGCCTAGGTTCGAAACCAGTAACCAGGGAGGTCACGTGACCAAAGGTGTTTTTTTTTCTTTTTTGGTCACGCGATTACAGACTTTTTTTGTTTGGTCACATGACCAGATAGGACACGTGACCAGAGAGATCACGTGACAAGTGATATAGAGTTTTTGTTTTTCTATAATGTTGGATTGTGTTGGACAAGTCACGGATTTTGCCGACGGCTTTTCGCTGACAGCCAGGTAATGCGCACGCATTAAAAAAGCAGACAACAGAGATGCTAACAATAAAGGCGGAGAAGAAAATGTCGAAAAAAGAGCAAAAAGTTGAGCTGTGAAGACTTCCACACGGCAGGGGGGATCTCATGAACACGGCTTTGATATAACGTTTCTGGCCGGTGATGGAATCAGTGTTCGTGCATATGACCCGTGATTTGCTTGGTTTCTGAAGCGACAGATACGCGCGCGCTGGGCTGTGGGGATCGCATGCTGGGCACTGGATTTGTAAACACCGGGAATCATTGTTGTTTTAAACTGTCAGGCAACATTCGTTTGTTCGGGACCTGTGTGCCTTCTCTCTTCACAAAATCGTAAATCTGCATCTCCCGTGTTGCTCTCCCCGCGAATATCGAACACGTAACCGGAGAGGTCTTAACATCTCAAGATTTGAGATGCTTTTTCTTTTTCTTTTTTTAAGAAGTGATTACTTTGACATTCGGGTTCGAAGTAATTGTAAAACTATTTTGAACACATCTTTCGTCACATACGAAAGATATGTCCATAGTTATTTGCTATTTCGACGTCTATCATCACACTAAAGCACTCTTACGGCGTTTGACGTCAGGATAACTGAACATAGTTCTTTTTTTCATTTCTGTGACATCATTTTCAAATGTTGGAATAATTGTTCAAATTTGCTCACGCCTCGTCAAATGAGCTTCCTTGATATTTCGAAGCGCTTGTTCTTCGAAGAACGTGAAGACAGTTTGCCTTGGCGCAGCATGGCATGTAAAGGTAGTCATTTTTCCATTCGCCATGGCCTAGCACTGGACACAGTAGAGATCTACCGGCTTCAGAGATCGACCTGCTTTCCGACACGATCAGTTCTCCAATCGATTTCAATCTCTATGACCCAATTTTCTAAAAATGATTGAGCAAGTAACCCACTATATTACAATTCCAACCGACTAACACATCGCGTAATTTCAACTAAAAATAAATGATATAGACAAACAACATAAAGTGAAACGGATTATAGCATAAGTATTTGTGGCTGCTCCCTGCTTTTAAGTAAGCCAACGGCCCTAATTAACCCTCTATAGCTTGCACCGGTCATGACGTTTTAAGGTGACAATGCTCGCATTCATTTGCAACACTCTATTGGACGCCAAGTGGCATAATCTTGGCTCATTTACCCTCCGATGATATTTCAGCTTCTTCCCATGTAGTGTTATTTACCTCTTTAGTGATTCGGTGAACTCAGTGAATAAAAGCCAAAGCATAAAATAGTAGTGCATCATAATTTTAAGAAAACATGCGAGAACCCGGGACAAAGTTACCCAAGGAAGTATTTGCGATTACAAATACTGAGATACATTAAAGGGAAGGCTAAACGCGAGAGGGCGGGGCGGGGGGGGGGGGGGGGGGGCTGAGGTACATTTGTATTTTATATCTCGGGAATTTGAGAGACAATTCCGTAGAAATGGCATAAATAAGTCCTAGAACAGAGATACTGGAACACAGATATTAAGTTCTAGAAGTCCAAAATATTTCGCCAGGCACTATACATTATTTAACACTGAAATACGTATACATTGTGGCAAATAGTATCTGTTTATTTGTCTCCAATGTCTATGTAGTACTGTACTTGTATTCTCCAAAATAAATCAAATAGGTCAAACAGACAGTAACAGTCACACGCAGTTCATTAATAGCAATATCATTCTAAACAGAGGAGATAAAAATACGGCTCGATGGACCTCTTGACGCGTTGGACCTCTTGAAGCGTTGGACCTCTTGACTCGATGGACCTCTTGACGCGTTGGACCTCCTGACACAAATTGGACCTTTTGACTCGTTGGACCTCTTGACACGTTGGACCTCTTGACTCGAATTGGACCTTTTGACTCGTTGGACCTCTTGGCTCGGCTGTCACGTGGCTATTGGACCTCTTGACTCGTTGGACCTTTTGACTCGTTGGACCTCTTGACCATAAGCGCGGGGGGGGGGGGGGGGGGGGGGGTGAAGGGCTTCGAAGAAAGTTGGAACAAAAACAGCAGGAAAAGAAAGAAAAGCCAAACGACGATGAATGACGGTTTTCGGGTGGCTAGGAGGGGGTCACGGTCACTGCACAGCAACGGGGCGGGATCCCGCAAATCAATAAAAAAGCAAAAAAAAAAAAAAAAAATGGTGATGGGAGACGATGATGCAGTGACCTCGGGAACGACAGGTTTTCGGATCCTAAATGGGTGGCTATGTCACGGCGTTGTGTGTTTTCCATTTCAATCGGCTGGTGACCAACGCAATCTCTTCGTGCTGTATGCTTGACTACCGCAGGAATTTCCCAAGAGTTTTGCGCGCTGTACTAGCTTAAAAGTCACTACACAAACGCACACACGCACACTAAAAAGTGCAAAGCCGTGAGGCACTCTGCGATTGACTGGACTAGCCAGTAATAACATGCACAAAAAATTCGACGCATGCCATGAATACGTTTTGTTTTCATCATTGCTTAACGTGTCCTGTCAGCTTGTAGCGTCGGCTGCACTGTAGCTTTAGTAAAACGTAGTTTAAACGGGAGAAGAAAACAAAAATTGATATTATAGTTTTGAATTAGCGCAATGGCGGCGCAAGAAAACATATCCACATTATGAATCAGACATTATCATAAACATACTACATATTTGTAGTGGTGTGCGTGCAGTCAGTCATGTATGGCTACTGCGTGATGCACGTTAAAGACCACAGGCTTGTACTGGTACTGCGCTCTCAAAAGTTCTCGTCTACAGCGTAAACCAGTGTCGCCGCTCCTCAAAGGCAAACCGACCTGACACTGAATAAACACAAACCTCAAATATATTTTTCCTGATTGCGTGTTATGCAACAGCGTCTTTGTGTGTCACCATATTTAATTCTGACGTACCCAAAATAGAGGAAATACGACCTTCTTTTTTCAATTGGTGTTCTATCAACATTTCTTCTGTTATTATTATTATTGTTTTTTTTTTGAAAATTAGCCTTCTATCGGAATTACTTGTTCTATTTTCGTCGGGCAACGCCTAACGTGTTACACGATGTTATATTTTCAATATATATTCTGCTAGTGAAGGGCAGAATGACCGCATGCGCATAAGCCATCACAGCACACTTCAGTTGAGTGAGCGTATTTCACTTAAGTCGACGCTCGATTTTTAGATGCTTAGGTGAGCTTGTCTCAGCACCGGACAGTTTGGCGTGAGCTTTTCTCGATGAGCTTTTCTCCGGTGAGCTTATCTCCGGTGAGCTTTTCTCCGGTGAGCTTTGCTCCGCCGCCCCGCAGGTTGCTCAGCGGCACATCTTTGATAAACCGTTATTATCAGCCTGAGAGTCTACTGATCTTGAAAATGGTGCCTATTGATAACCAACCTATTGCTAAATTACCCAAGCATCAAGGAGAATGCACGGAATGGTGTTCCAGGCGCCGCACGTGCCGTCGTCTGCAGCAGTAACTGTTCTAAAGCAAAAAATCTAAAACAACTGGCATGTTGCACGCGCGTTCGTCAACGCTTTGTTTTGGTTACTTACTTCAAATCTTTTATACGGAGAGGGCGTGCGCGTGCGGCGGTGCGAGCGTAAAGTTTTTGGTCACGCACACGAAAAATCCACGGAACCCTAGTCATGAAAAGCTTCACTGTAAAATGCTCGCCATTTACTATCTCTCCGGACATAAGCTCACCAATTTTTAGATCCTGGATAACTTCGTTTATACACATCGCCACTCAGATCGTTTTTTCGCCTGCATTTTTTGTTTAGATGTTGGCAATTTGTCTATTGTCTGCTTTCTAGCCCGCTAATTATTCGTGACTCCAGGAAAATCGTAGTCACCTAAAGGTAAAGGTGACGCGTTTTGAAAGCAGGTCGTCTCGCCGCGGTTCTATGCTCATTCTGCTTCGTCTTCGCGGACAACATTGCTTTCCGGAAAAAAAAGTCACGGTTCAGTTACACCATTACTTCAGTGTCACCGCAACAAAATGAGGAGAATCCCCACCGGCCCTGCCTAGCCGTGGAGAAATCGCGAAGAAGAAAGGGGATTCTTCCCCTTTCCTCCTGCAGCCGCTTGTGTCGGCCAAGAAAATACGTGCGAGACGCGAACTAGGTAAAATAGTTAGCAAGTTCAATAAGTACCTGTCCAATTTGAGGCGTTGTCGTGAAAACGTGAACAGACGAGTCAAAAGATTCATATTCTTGACTTTTGACACACAAAGGTTTAGTGCCGCATCTACCCGAAGCAAAGAAAAGCGCTCCCTCCCCACTTCCCAAAGCCAGCGACACAAAACCGATCTTCGGGTAACCCCTTCTGGCCCGTTTTCCACTCGCAAAGCGGAAAACGGTGCGGAGTTGAGCGGCGCGCCAAACTTAAATCTGTCTCACATTTTTCTTTCTTTTTTCAACAAATACTAAGGCACTTAGTAAAAAATTGTTTTCTGATCTTTAATGTTCAATCTCCCCTTGCACTAGGGGAGGACAGGTGAGGAGCTTTTCGCGACCCCCTTGCAATATGACGCGGCAGTTCTCGACTATTTGGCCCTCCTGACCCGCATTGGATCTTTTGAGTGGCGTCTGCCGAGTCAAGAGATACAACGCGTCAATTGATTTATTATTGGACCTTCTGACTCGTTGGACCTTTTGACTCGCGTGGATCTTTTGACTCGTTGGACCTTTTGACTCGTTGGACCTCTTGACTCGCCGTGGATCTTTTGACTCGATGGATATCTTGACTCGTTGGACCCTTGACCCATATTGCATCTTTTGACTGGTGTCTGGTGAGTCGAAAGATCCAACGAGTCAAAAGGTCCACTATGGGACCTTTAGGTCCACTATTGGACCTTTTGACTCGTTGGATCTTTTGAACCGTTGGATCTCTTGACTAGAAGCGCTTCTTCCCCTCTTCATTAGTGGTCATCGGAACGCACTTTGAATGACGTCACGTGCAACCCTAGTATAATGACATCAAATGGATGTCACTATGTTGTGGCAAAATAAAGTAAAATGGAGAAGAGCTCGAGGAACTTCAATTTGTGGCGGCAAAACGAACACGCCTAACTCATCGTCTGCTCATTTTCTCCGCCCTTTTCTCGCTTTCTTTTGTTTTCCTTTTCTTGCTCGTTCTTTCTCTTGGAACCGGAGATGTTAGCCCTGAGGATTTGCAGCTTTCTGCTTCCGTCTTTACCCGCCTTGTCGAGGTTGTGCCGGCGTTTCCGTCGGAGTCGTTCATAACGCTGGTGAACCGATTGGTCGAGCTTCTCCCTGCCCTGGTTCCTTATGGTTGTCGGAATTATAGAAAAGAACAACACTGCTGGCCGTAACTTCTTTGTCGCTGAGTTTTAGGGCTGGAACAATTATTACGGCGCAACTGACTCTTTTAAACATCGAGTGAGCGGACAAACGAGAGGGCGAATACGATTGCAAACACATAAAGCATAGCATAAGGAACGAATGCGACCTCCAACATAAATTACTGCGGGTTCCGGTGAGATTGAAGAACCGGTGGTTGCCTTGCATCATGGTCTCGTGCAAGATTCCTACAGATTCTTCAGGATTTACCTTTGTGCCCGCTCGCCGGTTAATGTGCTAAAATTAATTTATTTGTCTGCAAATACGAAGCGGTCAGAGCGGGAGCATACCACATCTAGCGGAAATGTTGATGCGCGTTAAAAAAAAGACCTTGTTGATTTTTCAAATTCGCAGAGCGGAACAAAACAATTCGCATTTGAATGTACTCGCTTTTCTCGTTAAATTTGCACGATGCACAAACACGCGGACCAGAACCATGCGGTTCGAGTAGCACCAAGGACGAAAATCTCTGCCACCATGCCCGCCGCCGTCCCCGCTCCTCTGGTTATTTGTTCGTCCGCGAGAGGGCGGGCGATGGGCTGGGATAGAGAATGTTAGGTATGAAACGGAGTATGGTTGCGTCTGCTGTATGCCTGACGCAAATAAATATCGCAAATCGTCACGCGTTGCGACAATCTTAAACCATTCAAAACCGACCATGTGGTCTGCTCAGGTCTCACCATACTGGTCAGGTGGAAAATTGGGAATGTATTCGACGCCTACATGACTTCATAAACGTAAATTGCACAATACGATTTGCCCAAACACGATATCGGAGCTTTTTTGTCTGCATTTTACTTCAAAAGGGCATCGGGGTACACCGTGTTTGACCACTAAGCTTTAGTGCCTTGAAGTTGCACTTTGATACACACCAAAGACAGTGGCAACAATAGCTGAGTCCGTCTCTTATGGACGCGAGCTGACGGCGAACTTCCACAGTGCGTTCGCAAAGTACTCTTCACACTCTCGAGATTGGTGTCACTATTAGTATATAAGTGTAAACTTGTTTTGAGCATTCGCTGCGTACAGTAAACTTCCGGTTGCTCCTTTTTGTTCAACGAACTCAGTGGCTCCATCTATTGAGTAGCCCCCACACACTTCCGCTTGACGTATATTTCTTAATTTTTTACTCGTCACTGTTTTATTATAAGAGTGAAAAAGGTCCGACAGTGCAATAAGTGGCCATTTTGAGAAGATAGCGGGCATTTTTGATCTCGCAAACACCTCAAAGCTCGTCGTGTAGTTGCGAACCGGAAGTAATTAAAGCTGTTTTCCCAATGGCGCTTTCAACTCACACGAGACAGTGCGAATCTACGGATTTGGGGGGGGGGGGGGGGGAGAGGGGGGGGGTGCAATGATTTCTGGAATTTGGTCGAAAATTTGTGAAAGTTTCCCTCTGACGCTTTGAACTAAACAACAGAAAACCGATTTCGCTTGCGTGTCCTAGTTGTTGCAAAAAAAAAAAAAAAAAAAAGTAACGAGTGGCATTTCGGATACCCCTGAACTCACTCCCAGCCTGCGGGGTCACACCTGGACCCCTTCCCAGTGACGTAACTCGGGGTGCGGTGTAGATTCCCGTGTGCTCCCTAGAGGGACGCTTCCTCTCCATCTCTCCGCTGACAATAGCGGGCTTTATGCTGGAGCTTCGAGCCGAGTGAGGTCACGTAATACTTTCGCCGCATTCCCCTCGGCTGCCACTTGCGGCTGCAGGTGGGGGAAAAAGCTCGACTTTTGTTTTGCAATTCTGAAGCAAAATCGCGACATTTTTTATTGAAGAAGATGTTTTCTGTATCCTCCGGGACACGAAAAGGAACGTAAAATGACGAGATGCCAATTATCTTAACCTTAAAATTGTTGCACCCCCCCCCCCCCCCCCCCTTTGAATAACGCGCGAGCAGAGCTGTGAACGGCGCTCAATGCGCGCGAGCGCAAGGGAAACTATAGACCTTTGCAAAAAGAGCGCTCTGGCCGCCGCCATTTTGCGAATCGAGCGACCCCTATCAGCCAGAAATTCCTGGCACCCGCCTGAGCTGTGGAAACCCGGTCAGCATGACTCCCCACCTGCATTTTGCATTCGGAGTTCGCCGGCTTTTCTTGGAATTTTTTACTATTCGCCTGTTTAGGATCCTTACCCTTTGTATGTTATCTTCCACTGTGAGAACCAGAGAATACCAGGGCTCGTAGCCCGCTCGGCCTTCGCAGGAAACGAACGAAGAGAGCGAACGTCAAGCAGCCCGCGACGCAGACAGTTCGACGTTCTTGGAGGATTATTTCCGTCGAGATAATCTCCAAAAACCCTTCCCGGCTCTGTTCCGGGTCTTCGGAAAAAATAACTGATATGGTCGGGTCCGGGGTGTGGGGACAGAATAGACAAGACACGTTCGTTTATTTGCTTTGAAGCTGTGCAAAAAAGCTGCTCTCTTCTACATGTTCCCCAAAACACGCCGGACTCCGTCCGATTGTCGTGAAGTGACTATCGTCGACACTGTATATTGAATATGCTGTGTTATTTGAGACCTTTCTCAAATCCTGTTCGGATAACGCGGCACCGTGGGGTACGTAAAATATATGTTGTTCGATTGATGAGACTCATTGAATTTCATGTTGTGGGCGGGGACTATCCATGCAGTTCGGATATCCTACCTGGTCAAATATTTTGAACACACACGGCTGAGTGTACGGTGCCGTAAAACGATGAACATAAAATGAAACAAACATTCCAGTTGCATTTGTTCCGCCGCGCACGGACTCACCAAAACAGCTGTCATTTTTTTTGTTTTTGTTCCCAAAAATATAGCACTGCTTTTTTTAAATACCTCAATAAATTATGTTCGCCACAGAACACAAAATAAAAAAGAAAACGCGGCAATTCAGCCGCTGCCAGCGTCCGGAATTGCGCCTACGCAGGCTGCTACAGCCACTGACGAGAAACTCCACAGCTCAGCGCAGTCGGGCAACACTGACGTACACTCTCAAAACCAGGGACGCGCGCTGTAAATCGCTTCGTTCGAGACTGCCGCTGGAAAGGTCTATACGCCTCGCAAGTGGGCTCATTTTCGTCTTCTGCGCATAAGAAAGGAAGTAGCGGTGACGTCAGAACGCCGAACTCTGATTGGCTGATCGCGACCCCCTATCTCAGCGTCGTCCGCTCCTTTGCAACGTCGTATGTTCGCAACGTCGTCTGCGTCTGTCTTACCTTTCCTGCGACTTTCGGAGCGAACTCGACCTCGCCTTTAAGAGAGGGCAGACGAAATACGTTGTTTTTGTCTAACAACTAGCACACGCGCATCAAGGAGGGAAGTCAAAGGACTCCCTGGCGAGGTGTCCCGGGGCGCCGAGGTTTTTTTGCTTAGAACCGAGGCAAGTTCCCTCCCAAATACATTTTTCCTCCATTCGTGTGCGGCGAGACCCCTCACTCTTTAACGGCGTCGGCGGGTTGGCGCAGTTAACGTCGTCTGCTTTACGTCTGCTAGTCAAAGCGGTCAAAGCGATGGCTGCTTTACCTTTGCTGCGTCTGTCGGAGATTCACCGCTTTTTCATCGGCGAGAGTCACCGTTGCCTCGGGAAACAAGGAGATAACAAGAGGAAGAAATTGACCCCTTAATCTAAAATTGAGGTCAGCAATCAAAATATTATACGGGAAGGGTTCACAAGGGTCGCGCGGGCATATTCCACTCAGCACGCCAGCCGGTCGTGGGCAGACGGTCGCCGAGTCGCGGAGAGCCTGCTAGGCCTAACTGCCCAGCTCGTTTGGTCGCGTTCGGTGGGATCGTGGCCGTGGGAGCTTTTCCCGGGTGTTTGTGGATCCAGCGTTCTTGTTCGTCGTGGTCTGTTTCAAGTACTTTTTACTTTTTTCTTGCTGCTTGAAGTCGGGACGCGTCAGAACCGCACGTAAAAAAATAAACGTCCGTGGGTCGTCGCGACCGCGACGCTGTCGGCCATGCTGATTTGATCGTAAGAAGTGCGTAAGACAGCTTCGGAGCTGTCGTAGGATTTTGTCGTAACCTGCGCAAAACTTACGAAAATTTCGATTCGTGAATACGAATTTATTCTTAAGTTTTGTCTTACGCACATTTTTGGCGTAAGATCGTTTCTCTGCACTTCCGAAAGTCGCAGGAAAGGTAAGACAGACGCAGACGACGTTGCGAGCAGACGACGCTCAGATAGGGGGGCGCGATCAGCCAATCAGGGCTCGGCGTTCTGACGTCACCGCTACCCCCTGCGCGAGAAGCAGACGAACTTGCCCTCCGCATAGCCTTCGCTTCACTGAGAAGAAAAGTGGCCCCGAAGTATAGAATATAGACCGATCTGACCGGACAGGATGGTTAAGCCATCGCTGCCGCAATTCATCTAGGGAACTTCAGTCTTTCTGCACGTGCGACGACATTGCTGAGGCCATGCGCGTGCAGAGCCCGAAACTGCTCGAGCCGTCTCAGGTGCTGCCGCCGGCCTCCTGTGAACGTTATGGCGGCTTCACGGATGCGCCGAACGCTTACTCTGCTTCGTTTATTGAAAACATGGTGCCCCAACAGGTTCCCCATGCGCGTAAGCACACGCAGCTTGTGCGTGGACATACCTCTCGCAAGCTTGCAATTTTACGTCTTGCCCGCACGAGCAGTGACATGGCGGCAGCTAGTCGACCCGCTTTCAATCGTCTATACACGAACTCAACTCTGTGACGTCACGGCGCGGTGGTGGCGAGTCGGGCGCACTTCCGGTCTGGGGCTGTGGGCAGAAGTCCCCATGCCAGACGTTTATTCCTGCGTTGTTTTGAAAGGAACCAGACAAAAACCTGCCTTCTCGTCAAAACGCCGCGACTGGGGCCACACCAAAAATCTCGAGAAAGGTTTGAAGGTCAGTTCTCACGTGCTCGGTTCGTCCGAGGATCTGGATATGTGCTGGAAAAGGGAAAAGCAGACGCTGTCGGACAACGATTGATTGGGTGGGAAGCCCTTTGGGTTGAATTAACGAATACGTGTCATTAAATTTATTTGTTTTGTTCCAACATGAACGCGAGAAAACCGTCAAGTTGTGCGAATCACCTGTGGACTACGTTCAGTGCATCTTCAAGTTCAAACGGCCGCCTGATCGTTTGAAATGTCGTCTGCTCTTTTAAACGTTTCTGCTTGTCGTCTGCTCTCTTAGATGACGCCGGCCCGTAGACCAAGATAAGAACTAGGTGCAGGACTCAAAAGATTAAAGTTTGAAGGCTGTTAAGCAGGCTCGATCCAAACACTAGATACAACGAGATGTTTATCATTGTTACCAGTGACCATCACCGATTTGTTATGCCTAATTCACTTGGTCCGATTCTGCTTGCGATTTTCAGCATCGACGTCGACCACCTCAGCTACGGTTCACGCTTTTGCAGCGCCAGCGGCGTCGCGACTGAAAATTGCGAGCGAAATCTCATCATGCGAATTAGGCTTTAGCATATATACTGCGACATCCACGCGGAATGAATCGCCACATGTCACATTATTCATGCGAAGTTTTGCGGCGTAACGAGCCTCTGTAATTTTGCTGACGCCGCTCAAGTAGTCAGACATCGTCAGGAAGACGTAGAATCAACAATTCGAACGCGAAAAAGGGCAGGGGGACTCACACCGACGCCGACAACATCGCATTTCTATGGTTTGTTTATGGGCGACGGCGAGCTTCTTGCCCCCCCCCCCCCCCCCCCCCCCAATCGCGCATGCGCGGCGCCGGATGCGTACTCTAGGGGCGCTACGGTTTGTTTGGTAAACATGAGTTGGTGTATAGGCGGCGCCGTTAGACCTGTCAGTTGAGAAGCTGCACGTTAAGTATCGTTCAAAAGCGGTCCTTTTCTTTTGCGCAGTTGATCAGATACAGTTGGAAAACCATCTGTAATGTCACAGTCGCGGCACCGCTCCCACAAGTACGGAGAAAAACTGTTTTCGAACAAAGCTACTTTTGCGGAAACGTTTGTGTAAAATTCATGTAAAAAATGGTCACCATGACAACCATAATAGAATTACTATGTCCGCAGGCAATGAATGAGCTTACACAATGTTCCACTGGTTCATTCTGGCCATAGAGCGGGCTGATAATGTAGCGGCCGCCACCTAGCGGCCATGTCACGAGATTGCGTAAGGTGTTCCTAAAGCTTGTCCACTGTTTTGATCTCGTAACGTTGCCTCTTAGCGGTGAGATGTTTTGATGTCGCCTTCCTATGGCTTCTTCACGTGATGTCATTAACTTGGGAACATTAAGGGAAGCCTTTCGTTCGGGGAAGACTCGACAACGATAGGGTTGTTAAGGTTTCACTACGCAATCCTCCCTACTGGTTGAAATGCGTAGCGGTGTGAAATTAATGGAACATTGTACTTTCCGAGTCTGTATGCAAATTTCCATTCACAACAAAAATATGAAATAACGATAAGAAGTCATAAACAAGCTAAGCTTCTTTGCGCATCGATAATAACTGGTTTGTCCCAAGTGCTTCGGCATCCTCTATAAAGCTTTCGGAGGGTAATATTTATTTTCATTTTGTTGTCAGAAGACAATTTAGTAGGTGGAATGTTTATCTTAATTCAGGGACTGGTGTAAAGTCAAATTTTTAATCTTTACAAAAATAAAGACGTGAGCCACTCCAGTCTTAAAGATGGATGACCAGCGAAGCTGTTTAGCACACGACACAGACGTGACACAGAATTTTGAACAAAGACAGGAACATATTTATTGTCTTGATCTGTGGTCATCGTGACGAAAAGAACGCTAAAACATTTATTGTTGTCTTGATCGGTGGTCATCGTTTCGCGTAGACGACTATCGGCGCCCCGAGGATCCGGCACAAATCAGACATGCGCGACGGGACCGCCAGTCCAGGAGGGCTAAGCTCGGCACGGAGTGATCAAGGCGAGTTCTCCGCCGAACTGGCGGCTCGCCGCGATTGGTCGGCGTCGTGCATGATGACACATGCCGTCACTCCCTAGGTCGTGACGTCAGAACTGAGGCTTTGAGGCGGTCGGAGAGTAGCACATTCGGAACTCGCGGCGAGATGCTGTGACGTCATTGTCACGTGGCAGAAGCCGCCGCGGAAAGGAAAGCTTGCCGGCTCCGATCTAGGCGAGTTTGGGCGAGTTGGGCGCGAGACGAGCGAGAAGCGTCCAAACTGGCAGCGTTTTTGTTCGTGTTTCGCCGTCGGCGTAGGTATTGAAACCACGCTAATGTGTTTGACATGGACGACGTCGATTTTCAACAACACTATCGCCTCTCGAAAGACGTGGTAAGGGGGCTGTGCGCTGAACTGTTTGGCGAACCGGGCTTGAGGCGATGGAGCCGTGCATGGACCGTCGTCGTCGTCGTGAATCCTACAAACAAATTCTACAAAGTGAATCCTACTAAAAAATGTGTTTTTACGGCAATCTGCAACCAGGAACGCGATTTATCATTACTTACAGGCTTTTACAATTATTGTAATGGTTTGCTGCGCTGCGTAGATTCAAGATAAACGCACTTGATATAATTGAAACAAAAACAGAGGATAGAAGAAAAAGTACAGTCGGGGACAAAACTCCCCAGGACGCGCGAGCTGCGACTGAAACGCGTCGCTCTGCCATCTGCCGGCGGGTTGCCTGGTTTCGAGATCACACAAAAGCGCATGCGCGTCTTACGCTGCCTGCAAGTATTTGTGTTTTTCCGCTTTTCTGCGGCGCGCCGCCTAACTAGGTTTCGGGCGCGTGGTACCGCCTCGGAGATAGCGCTTACGGCTGACGAGCGTCTGCTACACATTCCGAAACTGGAGATACCGCCTGCGGCATTGCGCCGCATCTCGCCGAGTCAGCGCATCTTGCTTTATAACCAGCTGAGCTTATCGCTCAGAGCAGCCGTGACTCCTTGCTTCATAAGTGCCATGACAGTAAGCGCTATCTCCGAGGCGGTACCCACGCGCCCAATTCCGAGTTAGGCGCCACGACGCAGAAAAGCGGGAAAACACACATGCTTGCAGACACAGTAGGACGCGCATGCGCTTTTGTGTGATCTCGAAACCAGGCGACCCGCCGGCAGATGGCAGAGCGATGCGTTTCAGTCGCAGCTTGCGCGTCCTGGAGACTTTTGTCCCCGACCGTACATGAATGGCGCAGACTAACAACTGTGTACTAATTTCTTTTTCAGCTTTCTCCTTCCACACCATATTTTGACAAAAAAATTGGTCGTTAGTTGTTTATACAACAGGAGAACATTTCAGAACATTGCGACATGAGGGAATTGTAGTAGACCGTTTTTCTCCTCCGCTACGGTATCCCCGAAGAAAACGCCGCAGCTGCGCATGTGCGCCGCCAGCCTTGTCTGCATAGTTCAAGGTCGTGTGGCGGATTACGGAGCGCTATTCGGGTGCTTAGCGGGCTGCGGGAAAGGTCTACTATAATTCCCCATTGTTCTCCAATGTAGATAAGCAATTTAGCCAGTGCAGTACGGTTGCTAGCCTGGGGTCTTTAACATGCACCACGCAGTAGTGATCCCCGACCGCACGCCTGTACGATGCTCACCCATATCGGCACGGGCAGCGGTGGAGATAGACCGACCTGGCCAAGCGCTGCACGCAAGCGTGACGCCGCCATAGCTGTAGTTCGTAGGAGGCAGACGCCAGTTCACGAGAGAGATCATGCCGCCTCGTGCTCTGCTCGCGCAGACCTCCAGCGGGGTTGTCGCGCGTGCAGAAAGACTACAACTCCCACGATGCATGGCGGCAGCGGTGGTGTACTCAAACTAGTTGGTGAGATCGGTCTATTGAACCCACGATCCTGGGTTCTGCAGCTCGAGCTCGAGCTCCACGTGCACCCTATTTTGAAAAAAAAATAAAACACATTGTGGCTGTGTGGCGGTGTGGGGGGAGGAAGATGAGAAAGAGATTACACAGTTGTTAGTCTGCGCCATTCCTGTACGTTGTTTTTCGTCCGTTCTCTGCTTTGGTTTACATCTTTATCAAGTGCGTTTTTCTTGCACCCACGCGACGCAGAAAACCATCACAATGTCTAATCAACTAGCGTATATCCAAGCAATATTTCTATAATTAACATCCGTGCTGTTACCTATTATTTGTCATTTACAATTTAAATTTAAAAAAATTGGGCTGTGTGTATGTTGATACAGCCTAAAACTTGGTCTGCCTGAACGGGCGACGATTCTCCCAGCTGTAGATGGGAAATTTGGCCAGCGTAGTACAACCTCTATCCTGGGGTCTTTAACGTCCATCCCGCAGTAGTGATACACAACTGCATGTCGGTACGATGCTCATCAACATCGAAAAGGGCAGGGGTGCGGATGGAACCCAGGATCCTGGGTTGTGCAACGGATTTTTCGCTCGACGTGCTCCGAGCTGGTGTGCGCTAGCCTAACCGGCCATCAATCACCCCATTTAAATAAAATGAAACACTTCGCTGCGGAGTGTAGGGACAAATCGGAGCTACGCCGGGAAACTCGCCGCCGCCGGGGCGGTCGGAAATGTAAAAGGAGGAGTGGGAAACTCGCCGGGGCGTAGTGAAAAGAAGCTCCTCCCCTCCCTCGTGACGTCGCATCGGAGAGATTCCCGCCGAAGGCGAGCTTAGCCCCCCAGGACAGTGGTATGGAAAGGAAACTTGGCACGAAAACAGCCTGAAACGACGACAAAGCGAAGGCGGTGCGAGCGTATACAAGAACGACGCAGGTCGCACGGCGGCTAATCTTTGAGAAACCTTTATTTTCTACCTGAGAGCAGACTTGGACGTAGTTCAACTACTCTACTAAAACTACTGTGGTTCAATTACTTTTCCGAGTAACTTGGTAACTTTTAATTACAACTTCATTTGGATAATTAGCAGTTTTATTTAACTGCGTTTTTCAAGTAACTTCTACTCAAATAACTATTTTCAAAATCTAATGCTACTTTTGCGTATCACAAAATTTGAGCGCAAAAATAAATAAGACACCGGCAGATGAAGTGGCATTCCCGAACAAGGGGCGCCTTCACATTCCGTTCCCACGCACTCATACTCGGCAGCCGTAGAACCTGCATCACAGGCGTCCTTTGGCCAAGGTGCCGACGAGCAGCCAAAACCAGGACCAACTTGAATAGGGGGGATACCTGTCTATCGCGCGCCCCTCCTATGGGAGAGCTACTGGAGCTCTAGTTGGCGTTGCGGCTACGAGGCGGCGCGCAAAGACCCCCCCCCCCCCCCCCCCCCCCCCCCCCCCCATCGATTTGAACTGGAAAGGCTGCGCGATTCACGGTACGATACTGAAACCGGTGATTTTGTGCAGCTTCTGTGCGCAAATATTTCATTTTATTGAATTCACAGAGTAATAATTAAAAAATATATATATATATATATAGCTTTTTTCACTAATTACAAAACAAATTTTATGCGTGCTTTTTTATAGAAGTCCTACAGCTTCAACACAATTCGGGAAGTCGGTTTTTCCTCTTATGACCTACTTTGCCTGGTGCTCCTCCATCATGTTTGATGCAATGATCGTCAGAAAAGGCCTCGTAAACTTCCTGACGACGACTGCAGCCAGGGCCGGTTCTGTGATCTTGTCGGTCGTTGACTCCACAGGCAAATAGCAGGTTGCTCGCAATTGCCGGCAGAACCCTTTTAGTAAACGTCAGAAGTGGCTTCCTCAGTGCAAATAACCCCGTCTGGGCAGAATTGGCTGCGCTCTCAAACGTAATCAGAAAGTTGACGAAGCGGGGGCTGGGGTTGCGCGGTACCCCACGGTCCAGGTTGCATGCTATCGTAACGGTTGTGCTGTTGTGTAGAGGGGACTTGAGCTGGTGCAAGCACCTGTCGCTGGCAATGTTGTCTTCAGCCGCTCTCACGAGGAAACCTCCGATGTGTGCCTCCGCGCTGGTTTGCAGTCCTGGAGCTGGAAAACCTACAAAATTTTGTTTTGCGTTTTTTACTAGTTTTAATTTGTTATAAACAATAAAATGGTTCCTTATCTGGGAACGTCTTAAGTTCCTTTAAGAAGGGTTGCAAAATATTCTTCATATTTCGTGGCGGAGCAGCAGGCTGCAGTCCTGGCTTTTGCAGCAGCGCACCGATATCGAACTGTGCCGCTCCTTTGTGGAATGCCCGTAAAAACCTACAAGGATAATAATTGATGATGATAAAAATTTTGTGCAGAAAGGACAGGGTGCCTTAGGCATCCGTTCAGCCTCACCGCAGAGAAGGGCGACTCTTCTCTGTGTGAAAAGAACTTGGACGTTAAAACGTACTTGACTCCTTGGTCCAACAGATTGCGTGTGCACAATACAGCAGACAACGTTCTGATTGCTAAGGCTTCGCGCGTCTCGGACGTTAGAAATACGCTGAACGACGGTGCCGTTCTCTTCCAGTTGTCCACGCACTCGAAGAATCTGTTTTCAAGCGAAAATATAGAGGGGTCCATCGACTCCACCTCGGCCCCTCTGAGGCAGTATTCCTTTCGTTCACCGGGCTCGCCGTCCGTAGCAAATAAAAATCTTGTGTCGCCATGTATAACTGTTACAATTATCCTAAAAAATGAATTGCACACACAAAAAAAAAAAAATAGCATATTTTTTTTTGTTGTTGTTTTTGCGATGGTGGTGCGGGCGTCGCCGGGTGTTTTCAAGTCTGCTTTGAATTGCACTGTTTGTCGATCGGATAAATCTCGAACACGGAACATCGTTGGCACCGCTCTGAATTTTTTTTTTTATTTTTTTTTTTTCAAATTTACATTTTTCTCATCGTCATCTGCTGTAAAATTCTGAGAGCATAGGACAGTGCCCCCGTTATCACTTGGGCGCCATTGGGAGTTCTTTTCACATTTAAAAGAAAAGAACGAAAAAAAACAAAAACATTGAAACATGTCCTGAATGCCTTTTTTTTCTCCTAATACAATATGACGCTATTATTTTTATTTTTCCAAATGACTGATATGAAAAAAAAAAGTCGAGACTTACCCGCTCTTGAGATTCTTTTATTCCATTCTGCGGATACTTGGTGATGGAAATTTGTGAAATAGAAATCATTCGCCCTTTTTGTTTTGCGAGGTACACAGCGGCACGCAACAGTGCACCATTTACCCGCAGTTCGAGTCGACACTTAAATTTTCGTATCGTAACACACAGATTCCAGCGGCGTAGCCACCTCGCTTCGGTGTTTCCCAAGGCGTCCCGGACTGGATCCGGGAGGGAAGGTAGGGGGGCTCCGAGCGCCACCACGAGCGTTCGTGAGGAATGTGCGTACTACTGAGCCGGCGCTGAGCCTCCATTCAGTAGACAGGTCTCCCCCTTATTTAAAGGGACCATGAAATGACCTTTTTACTTTTTCCAGATAACTTTTACATTAAACCGTCAATGTTCACTGAATGCCGAATAGGCATCCGTTTTCGTCTCGGTTTATTAACTTCTACACAAAAAATTATTGAAATATCGACTTTTTCATTCTCTCCAACTGACCGCAAAAGAAGCCGTGACGTAGACCGTTTCCGGAACCGGAAGTTCTCTCGGCAGTAGGAGAATGGGGGTGTTAGCGGCAACGAGTTGGGGTGCGCCGGTAGGTTTTACTGCGCTGATGTCACCGACGTATTTCCTGAATCGGCGCCTCTCATCGCCGCATCGCAGCTGAGCGAAATTCAATGAGATATGTTGCGCTACAGCGACAGCATGGGACTAGTCCCATACGCCGGTATGCCTGTTGGGAAGTGCAGCGAGTCTTCCGGTGAAGACTCCAGAAGTCAACCACCCCGTCAATGTTGGCAGAAGGGACGGCCCGTGTCAGTCGTTTGCAAAGCGACGTAGATGGCGTTTTTCGCGGCCTCGGAGATGCAGGAGCGAGCCGACGTTAAAAAAGATACGTTTGAACTACGAGTGTCAGCAAGAGCCACGTAAATACCTGTTTACACTCGGAGCGGACGCGCGCGCTTGATGGAAGTCTTGTATTCGCGCTGTTTGTAAGCGCTTCGGGACCGTTCTCTTACGATTGCAACTCGATACTGACGCGACACTCGGCAAAGAAAGGTTGGACCGGGGTTGTACGTATACCTCCCACGAACTGTTATAGCTCGACAGTGACGTGCAGTCTGTCAGAATAAAAATGGCATACCAATAACAAAGTGTACATACCGTGTTACGAAGGTAATCCATACGGCGTTTATTTCAGCTCTATATCACACAAAACAAGAAGATAGAATCGACGAGAGTCCCTTTTCGACGAGTGTTCGTCAACACTCCTCGGAAAACAAGGGGAAGAGATTGACCTCACCTCTTAATCTAAAATTGAGGTCAGTGATCAAACTATAATACGGGAAGGGTCCACAAGGGTCGCGCGGGCATATTCCATTTAGCACGCCAGCCGATCGTAGGCAGACGGTCTTGCGACGAAGCAACGCAGCGCCGAGTCGGAATGCCTGCTAGGCCTATACGCTTCGTCGGAGTCGGTGGATCCAGCGTTCTTGTTCGTCGTGGTCTGTTTTAAGTACTGTTTTCTTGCTGCTTGAAGTCGGCGCGCGCGGGAAGAACACGTAGAAAAATAAACGTTCAGTCAGTCAGAGTTTTGAGAGGAAGGAAAACAAAGAAAATAAACGTTCGTCGCTGGCCGCCACCCAAGTAACTGTCGGCCCTGCCCTACTGCGCACGCGCAGTAGTTGCTTCGTTTACCACACGATAGATGGCGCCTGGCTCTCAGCATTATCAAATTTGGCAATTTTCGCCACACATCTCTAATTATGCTACAAAATGTGGATCTGAATATTATTTAACAAAACTTTTAGGAAACATTCGCCGGCTATTTATTGTTTACGATCGCGGTGCTGGTGAGGTAGGCTCTTACCCAATAGGCGACCTGGATTTGGCTGACGTGCTCCATTTCCGCGGATGCATCGTAGTGAACAGGCGAAGGAAGGAAGGCGCAAAAGAGTCCAGTTTTCTTTTAAAAGTTCTATAGCAAATAATTTTTTTTTGGCTCCCTATTTTTGTGTTTTTGTGTTTCTTTTCACACCTTTTACGACGTGCGGTGGATGAAACTCGATTTTAAAATCATTTCATGGTCCCTTTAAGTTGGTCCTGGCCAAAACACCGGCGGGTACGAGCACAGGCACGAATCCGATAATGCTCACAGGCGCCACGCCTCCAGCTGCAACCGTGAAGAACGCGGACACTCCGAGGAGGGTTGTTAGTGTTTTCATTTTGTCTGCCTTTGGTGAGTTCTGATTCAAGCGGTGGGTTGTAGGGAAGGCGCCACTAAAATGACGTCGCAGCTGGGCGCCTGTTCCCATGGTCGTCTCGTCATCAGCGCATACTTCCTTGCACAGTCGAACTTCCCCTGCGCACAAACGAAGACACGGATAATCTGTTCGCACGTTCGCGCTTCCAGGGGCCCTAAGGGGGACACTTGGTGAAAACGTCGGCGAGAAATCTAGAGGTCGCGATCAGCCAACGCCGCACTTGACCTTGGCGCCGGCCTATTTTAGGCCGCCGAACTTCTTGCCGACTTTTTCGCCAAGTGTCCAGAATTGGGCCCCAACTGGAACTGTACGAGCAACCATGCTTGTTAATGTAATACTTCGCGTCCTTCCGACCTTCCACGCCAGGAAGGCGTTATCTTTGTTGAAAATGTTTAATTTGTCAGGAGTATCAAGCTCGTCACGATACCGAAGACGCCGGCGAGGATTGCGAGTCACCCTTCGGTGATCCTTTTGTTGATCCTGGCGTCAGCGGCGAAGTGTACTTTGTTTCCTCTTCTGTTAAACCGATTTTTTTTTCTGTAGCATAGCTCTAGCATTGCAACGAGACACGCAGTCGTCCGGATGATCTCATCGTCGTGGCGCGAGTCTTGGTCCCTTGACGGTCAGGTGCAATCACTCAGCGTACTCTTCGAACGTCATGTGTTTTAAGAGGGGCAAGTCATAACAATCTCAACTTGCCGAAGAAAAACGGAAAAAGGAGGAGAGTTTGTTATAAAAGACATTCTAGGCCGAGGCAAACCTCAGATGTTTCGTCATGGACACGAAAGATGCCGACACTCGCTTACCCGACCCTGCGCAGCCTGGTTCTGAAAATTCAACGCTGCCGTTGCATCCAGCGCCACGGTGGAAGGTTTTTTTAGCTTGGCTGGGGACGTTTTTAGGAGGAAAAGGAGAAAACTCTCCGATAAGAGCTTTAAAAGTCAATCACTTCTGTGAGCTATTTTGGTGAAAACGCGAGCCATAAAATGACCGCATTTATTTTTCGCTCGCAGGGTTTTTCACTGACAAAAACTGATGTTCATTTTGTTACCACAAAATTATGAATAGTAACTTCGAAAGTTACTTCAAACGTAACTCGCTACGTTTTTGCAGTATTAAATAGTTTACTGAATTACTATTACAAATGCGTAATTTCTATTCTACTCCAATTGCTTTTGTCGTCGATACTCAGTAACTTATCTACCTTTTTTGAGTTATTTGTACATGCCAGCCTGACAGTCTAGTGATATTGAAAATGGTGCCTATTGAAAGCAATCTAGTGAATAGACCTATTGCTAAATTACCAGAGCTTCAAGGAGAATGCAGGCAATGAAGTTTCACGCTCCGCACCTGCAGGCGTCTGCACCAGTACGTGATCTAAATCAAAAGTCTAAAACAAATGCTATTTTGCACGAGCGTTCGTCAATGATTTTGTGGAGTTATTTAGTTCTCATATTTTATACCGGAAAGGCGCACACGTGCGCCGCGACTGGCGGTGCAGGCGTAGAGTTATGATTCACGGACAGAAAAAAATAGGGAACCTTAGCTATTGGGAGGAGATCGAACAGTCACGCCTCTGGCGACACGCTTCAGCTGTCAGGACAGCAAAGCGAATTTCCTTGTTTGTTTTTGATCAGCGATATCGATGGTGACGATTCAAATGGCCGTTCCTCGTGCAACCAAAGCACTGGCAAGAGTGAAGCGCTCGTGTCTAGGCCGTGCATGGCGAGGTTCAATTTCTTTGTTATTCTGTGTTAGTAAACACCGGGCTGTGGGTTCAACAAGCTCAATAAAGCTCCCCCTATAGTTCGATCTCCTGCCCAATAAACAGTTCCGCTGTAAAATAAGATGTTCTGGGTGAGTTTCTGGAACTAACGACCGTGACAACAGTAAGTTTGACTATTTTTTGGGTTGAAGTTATTAATCATTCAAGCGGCCAAGCCAAAACTAATGTTCCTTCCACATGTCGGAGACCCCAAGTTTCATTGCTCGCTATTATTGCACATCTGTCAGAATTGCACTAAAACTGTTTGGTTACTTTCAAAAGATATTTTACGGAAATTTATGAACAAATACAAAGTATTTTGGAATAGTAAAAATATGTGGAACTTTTGATACCTGTAAAAATATTAGCTTGAAATTTAGAAATAATTTGAACACGAAGAAAGAAACGACAGGATAGGACAAACAGCTTGAACTTTAGAATTAACTTGAACACGTAGAAAGAAATGACACCTGTTTGTCCTCTCCTGTCCATTCTTTCTTCGGGTTCAAGTTAATTTTAAAATTCAAGGTGATATATTTAGAAGTATGTACCAACAAGCTCAACTCTTAACCGCTATTCAAATTTGAAACCCTTTTTGTAACACGTTTTGTTTATTTGTTTCGAGTTTTCCTAGTAACAACGCATGATTGTGTTTATAAGTAATATAAAAACAAAATATAGTATTTTCTTTGTACGACGACACCCGAATCAAAATTATCAGTGCGTTGTGACAGAGTCTTTTCCTAAGCCATTTTTAGGACAATTGAGTGATATTATTATGAATAATTGCCTCAAATTAATACTTAACAGGCAAGCTTAAAAGTTCCTGAAAATGTGTGAACGCAAAGTGAAATATAATTTAATGCGCAGCAAAGCTTGAGGCTTTCGAAGCGTATATAACAAGATTCAAGATTTTACTTGGTGATATGCACCAAATAATATATTGGTATTTATATTTCAATATATATCACAATCATATCTTGGTATCCATAAAACAATGAAGCAAATGAATATTGAATATTTTAATTTTTCATACATGCGAAATCATAAAATGTAAAAATAGCGACTTTTCAGCTTTCTGGTGATATCAAGGTCATTAAATATATTAAGTAGACCTGACGTAAGAACTTGCAAAACTTTAGTGGAAGTCATCGACGGGAGATTGTGAGACATTTTGCTGTATTATATTAAGATATTTTTCTCTCGTTTATTTTAATAAAATTTCTTCCGAAAGTGTCAGAGAAGAGTCTTAGTACAATTGCTTGAGAAGTGACAAAATAGCAAACGGTGAAACTTGTGAAGACCGCCTGGTGGGGACAAAGCCCGTTCTGAACTCGGCCGCTTCAATGGTAAAACACTTCAAAACAAGCAATAAATCCGCCAAGCTTGCGTTCTCTTTCATTTCATGAATGAATCCAAACACTACACACTTTTGTAAGAATTGAAACATCGATACCAAACCGGTGCCTGAATGGGAATGAAAACACCCAGGTACTTTTTACACTGTAATAGTCTTATATTACCCCTGCGTAAATTCACGGCGAAGTATATAGTATAGTTATCGTAACGATCGACTCAACTTAACGCAGACGCCATCTCGAGAAGTACCCATCTCTCTAAGCACAGGCCGCAATGCCTTTATGTGTGCAATTTAATCTAATAAAAATGCAGCGCCTTTCTGCTTAACGGTATTTTAAAACAAACCCCTGAGTCTGATAAGAAAAAAAAAAAAAGAACTAAGAACGACGCAACAATATCATTTGGTTTTCCACCAGTTTCTAGGTTTTGTCTTAAAGTATGTTCAACCATCACCAGTTAGTTTGAGCCCTATCTTTTAGAGCTCAGCTCCTAAACGCCCGTTTCCGGCTTGAGCGGCGTCGCCGTCGGCGCAACCGCGTGGTGCGTTGTGGAAAATGTCCCATAATGCACCGCGCGGGGAGGAGGAGGAGGGAGGGGGAGGGGAAGAGAAGTGTGAGGAGGAGGGGGGAATGAGGGGGAGTAGGGCAAGGAGTAGGAAGGAGGAGGAGGAGGGGTCAGAGGAGAAGGTAAGAGGGGACGAAGAGGGATGAGGAGGAGAGGAGGGAGGGGGAGGAGAGAGGTGGAAGGGAGGAGATTGAAGGAGGAGGGGAGGAGGAGGAGGTAAAATAGGGGGAGGGGAGGAGGAGTAGCAGGGAGTATGAGGAGGTGAAGAAGAGGAGAGATATACCCTCCTCTCACTACCTTTCCCTCGTCCTGAAGAGCTGCGCTCTAATTCGGAGTCACAGGGTCTTTCATTTTTGTTCACTGAAAGGCTACTTCGCGATGTCCAGTAACATTTCAGTTGATATTTCATTCATCAGATAAGACAATTGCCAAGCGTCTCCACCTTTCTAACAGATGTTCTTGTCAACTCGTATCTTGGAAGTGAGAGCCTCCTAAACGTTTATGCCGAGCAATGCTGTCTTTGTTTTATATACGAAAAAGTAACAAGTCAAGCCACAATATTTTTTCTCACTTCTTGATGTCGTGCGCAAAAGCAAGCTGAAATTACTGCACCGCGGATCAAAAGCTTATTTCAGAGACTACCCAGCTTGGCAACCTCCGATAGATGAGATGGCTGGGCTAGCGGAGCCGACTGGGCAGCGCTGGCAGTGCGTGACGCGGGTGAAAGTACGCGGTGAATGCGCAACGTGCTCAAGGGCATAGCCGGAATATCGGTACCACGAGCCATGCAACAGTTTTCGGCCACACTAAGGCCCCTTCATGTCTTAAAGGTAGGCTCGCGCTGCAGAACTCAGCACCCTAGGTTGAATCCCCCCCTCCGTCCATCTGGATGAGCATCGTACCGGCGTGTGGTCATGAATCGCTACTGCGTGGTGCAAATTAAAGACCCCAGGCTAGCGGTTGTACTGCACTGGCTAAATTTCTCATCTGCAGCTGGGAGACTCGTCGCCCGTTAAGGCAGACCAAGTTCTAGGCTGTATAAACATAAACACAACCCACTTTTTGTTGTGCAGCGGAGCTGTTAAGGGCTAGGTTCCCGAGGATCGTGTCCGGTACAAAATACTTGTCGACAAAGACGCCCCTGGACAGCTGACGCCATCTATAAGCGACGGCGGCAAGCACAGAGCCAGTTTGGTTGCCGCCGTCGTTGTAAGATTGCGTCAACCTTTCCAGCTATTATAAAAGAATGGATAGTTGGGTGGCGCGATGGTGGGAATTCATCGTAGGAAACGGCGCGAAAAACAGACGACGACAAAGAAGAAGCACACGTAACGAGAGCAGCGCTCGTCACCGGTTTTTCTTCGTCCTCGTCTGTTTTGCGCGCTGCTTGCTACGCTCTTATCAGTTTTGGTTTGTACTCAGGATGCGTCAGGCGCGCGCCCCTTCGGAGAAAGAACACTGGCTGCGGAAGGAGCGGCGACGTACGCAGCAGCGCGAATGGGTCCGTATCCGCCGCAAAGCCGCTGCCGCCTCCACTTCCACTGCGTCGAGCGCTTCAGAATCCCTTGCCAAAGAAGCGCACATTGCTCGCCTGGAGGCCCGCCGCCGAGGACAGAACCAGCGATGTAGAGGGCGCCGGCGGGCCACCGCCACGGACGGCGATGGTGCCACGGAGGCCAAGCGCAAGCGCGAGGCCCGGCGACGACTGCACGCCACGCCGGCTGAACAGTTCCCGGGCATGACGGCAATGTTCCGGAGGGAGTTCCTGGATTACCCGTTTGGCGAGACGTGCGCAGAGAGCGATCCACTCTGGGTCGCCGGAGACGTATCCACGATCGGCGGCGTGTCGAACGAGAAGAAGCGGCAAACGGGCGCCTGCGTGTTGCGGCAGTGTACCGAGTGCAGCTCCGCTGGTCTTCCTTCTTCACGAGAGTGGAAAGGCTGAACGTTTTTTCTCTTAACAGTAGCACCAGGTGCGTCGATGCACAAGGCACGTGCAACGTGCAGCCCTTGGGAAGGTCATGGCGGCACAGCGCAGCACTGAGCTAGATTTCAAAGTGGCGCGCCACTGCTGAGATCGTGCCGCGCGCCACTTCTGAGATCGCACCTCGCGCCACTTATCGGAACGTGCCGCGCGCAACTTATCGGAACGTGCCGCGCGCCACTTATCGAAACGTGCGGCGCACTACTTCCCAGAAGTGGCGTGCGGCACATGTCTCAAGCCCACCCACACTGCAATAAATGGCGCTACTTTTCCTAGGGTAAAGGGGCTTTAGGCCACGCGGATCGGTATAGCCACCTAGGGGTTAAGTTTTAAGCTTCTTCAAGAATGTGGTTGGTTTTATTCAGCGACTAATATCTTGACAAGCCTTTCACCAAAGGCATATGTTTTGTTTAGTTCTCAACATCCGGCGAAAACATTTTTTTTTTTGGAAAATGAGGCTCAAGTATTAATTTGCCTAAATTTCTGTTTCTAAATTTTTTTATGCTGTAATCCTGCCCATTTGAAGAACTGTTTTAGACCTTACAATCTTCAGTATAATTATACGATTATCATTGGAGCTGGATTATAATAATAAATATTTGTCGACGGTAACGCTTTTAAAGTAAAATCTTGTATATGTGAAAGAGGCTGGTCGAAGAGCTAGCCAAGAAACCACGTGGTAAGCCATCAATGGTTCGAGCGCGTACCAAGTATTATATGGCATTTTATTCCTCGTGCTCAACCTGGGGGATATCGTGTGTTTTGCGACTTCTATCCCACGAAAGATGTAGTTTTACATATACATCTTCAATTATTTTCAGGGGGTGAGTCCGAAATGACATCCATGGGTAAGCTGGTTTCTCTTACAGATTTCTTGCGGCATTTAGTTTTTTTCCATTCGAAGTCATGATTTTTTAAACAAGACTCGCAATTTTATTCGGAAGTGACCACGCTAGGCTTTCATCAAAGGAGGCTCGCGAAGCTGCGTTACTGCATGAGAATTCATTGATCGGCTTTTCACTAAAAATTACGAAATAAAAATACCGGACGAAATAAAATCATTGACAAGGCACAGCGACGGGAAAGCATGGCCTCGTCAAGTCCCCAGGACGCAGAAGCCTTGTCCTAGGAATACCTAACGATAAATATTATTTCCTATACATTCATTCACAAACTAAAGAAGGCAAGGCCAGGCCCCAGCATACTGTTATCGTTCTGCACCCCATAGGGAGTTTTCGTAGGTGGTTTTCACCGTCACGCAACGATGCGCCGCAGCCGCTACGATAGCCGCAACTCGGCAGTCAAGGCCATCGGCGCACTGGCGCAGTGGCGGCTTCTTCGTTGCAGAGGGCTTAGCTGAGAGGAAAACGCGGTCTACGAAAACTTCCTTATTAAACATCCGCTTTTTCGGGCAAGAACGCCAAACAAAACGCAGGGTCTTTTACGTCATCCCTAAGACGACCTGAAGGCAAAAGCCCAAGCGTCGATGCATTAAAGACGGAGACATGATTTTCTTTGTTTTACTTTCTCGTTTTCCACTTTCCCTTTCTTGAAATTATTCGCCTTATAATTCTTAATTCCACTTGATTACTTTTACTTCTCTTTAATTTTTCTTAGTTCCCATTAGTTTTTAATTTACTTTGGATCCTCTCATTTCGCTTTGTCATCCTTTATTTCATTGCCTCTATTTCGCCTGACTGATCATGTAAATGTAAAAGTCGGAACGCGTCTCCAACTGGTGTATTTAACGTCCTATTGCGCACATGCATCTAAAATACACCTTACGTGGCAACAAACGACGTCACAAGAGGCGCAGTGTTAGGCTGCCGGATGTCACAATTCTAGTGATCGATCGAAGAAATGGCGGCAAAAGGCACGAGCTGTCTTCACGGCGTCCGGAATCGTGGCTGCCAAAGTGTCTGTTGGCTGTCCAGCTGGAGAGCGAATTTCGTCAGAACTGGCGTCTGCCACATCGACCACCGTTGCTGTGACGCCTCTAGGATCCCGGCCGACGAGAGCATGACACTTCTATGACGATCATTAGGTGGAACTCGAGGAACCACTTTTTTTTGTATGTGGAAAACACAACAGTCGGAGACGCATCCTGTGCACCATTCTCAATCTAGTGGTTCCGTTTCGGTAGCACACGGCATTCCTATATAATCGCAGATTTAGCTAGATTCATGCGCTGCGTTCGAGTACGCATTGATCGACCATAGCAGAACTTTATCTCATGGAAGCAGGGGGCGGCGTGATGAGATCGGGTGCCTATTCGGGCTCCTTGGCCATGCTTTGCATTTTGTCGGGCATGAACAGAAAGTGTTTAAAACAGGTAATTAACGGAGGCGCCATATTTTTTCCAACGCATAAAAGCTTTTCGTACCTTCAACCAAAAACACTTTCCTGACCACCCGGCGGATATTTTTCTTTTTAAACATGAAACAAGGTGCCCAAGCCCCCAGGTTCCTGAATGCTTTAATGATCTCATCCTTAATATAACAAAGGCTGTTTTTGTACGATTGCACGATCATCTATGGTCTCATTTAGGATGGTGCCCATGCAGCATCGGAGCTTTATTTAAAAGATAATTTAGTATTTTTGAAACTTGCTTAACGAATGGCTGAATGAGATGCTGTCAATTAACCCACAAACTGTTCGAGCACGTACTAAATATTAAAGTATATTTGCATAACTTATAATGAAACAGGGAAATTTCAAGTCGTCTTCATTGCGTCTAGTAGCATACCCTCTAGTCATTTTAAACATTACTCTTCATTTATTTCCAGCAGGCGAAACGAACACGACGTTCTTGGGTAAGCTGGCTTTTCTGTACTTATGTATTATGGCATTGAATTAGGCGGCTGAAAGTAGTTCACATTATTTGAACAATTCGACAAATTGCATAAAGTAAGGATATTACGCTTTGGTGAGAAATGTTTGCAAAGTTAAATTAGTCATTTGCGTTGCCTTTCCGGTAAAATGAATAAAACAAAATAAAGATTTAAAATAACCGCCACGACAAGACCGGACAAAGTGGAAGTGGCTGGTCGCCACGACACAGAATCCTAACCTTACAAGATCAAACAACAAAAAAGCATGGGCTTGAAAAGATACCACGACAAAGAAGCGGCTTCATCAAAACCCGATGATGAGGAACGTGCCTTGAGAAGCCACCACGACTCAGAAACGCGGCCTTGAGAGCAGCCAACGACACAGAAGCCTGGTCTTGACGTGACTCCCTTTCACAAACCTGGCCTTCCCAGGGCCCCTCGTCGCAGAATCATATGCTTGATAAGACCTCAAGACGCAAATATTGGGCTTCAAAGGATACCAATAAGCGGGAGCGTGGCACTGACAGGACACCACGACGCGGTAGCGTCTCCTTGACATGAAGCCACGACGAGGAAGCTAGGCCTTGACACGTCCAAACGACGCTGTCTGAAGCGAGATCTTTGACAAGACACCCCGAGGCGGAAGCCTAGCACTGTCGAGACCACTCAACACGAAGCGTGGCCTTGACAAGACCCCCACCGCACCTAAACCGAAAAACGAAATCAAGCTGGCAGCTGATAAAGGCCCGTTCACACGCATGCGTCCGTAGCGACCGGAACGACCGGAACAACCGAAACGACGGTTGCAAGGTTCTGCAAGCGCCAGTTGCCATAGCGACGGAGGGATGCACGCACGTGTCGTTCACGACGCAAGGAGTTGGAGCGAGCCCAACTTTCCCCGCTGCGTTCGAAACGACCGCAACGACAGACCAATCACACGTCGAAGAGAATGGGTCGCGCGCGTTGCATGCCGGTCTCGGGCCGGCTCTTTCTATTTGCAAACATGGCGTCGGTGGTGATCGTCGACGTGGACGACGTGGTGATAGCTCATCGTTCCGCGTAAAAGCGCTAGCTTTGACTGTGAATTTTCGTTGTGTGTCGCTATGATAACCCAGCACGTACCAGAAGGGAAGATCCACCTACTCGTGCGGCGATGTCGTGGTGGCACTCTCAAGACAGCAGAAACGCCCCTGCCGTCGTGTTTGCTTAATTCGACTACAGTGGTGCTTTCTAAGCATTTGTGTCCTCGAACATAGCTCAGATTTCTTATTTGGCGCATTTCATGCCTGTGCTCAAGTTCAAGGTATTACTGGCGCGTACCGTATAAAGGATGCGAGTTTTCACGCGATTTAATCACCGGAGAAAAGTGATTAGTGTTAGCAATCCTGAACGCTCGCAACGTCTATCTGATTACCAAATCATATTTCTACGTTGCTATATCGCTGATAAGATTACATCGTCTTTTATAATCGTAGAAAAGGAGTGTGGCGACATTTGTACTATCGGCAAAGTTCTGTATTAGAGCCGTGATCGTCCAAGACGGCGTACTCCATCTTTTTCTTTTCGTTTTTCCTCCACTGTATCCTGCAAACCTGTCATGAAAAAAAAAAAAAAAAAAACAACATGAAAAGAGCTTTAGGCTATAGAAAACTGTCTGTCTGTATATTCTGTTACGGCATTGAGTGGCAGCGCGTCCCCTTTTTAGAGGAACCGCTGAAACAGCTGACGGCGGCATAGAAGCGGTCGCCGTGCTGCAGATCCGCTGCGCTTGTTGCAGCGGTTGCATGTGTGTGTACGCGCGGCGCAGAGCGGTCGTTCCGGTCGCTCCGGTTGCAACGGACGCATCGCGCTCGTTGTACATGTCTGAACCAGCCTTAACCCTCCGGAATGTACCGTTTTTCTATCTCTTAGATGGGTTGTTAGCTTGTCAACGCTGTTCTAAAGCCAAGGGCTAAGGCGACTACAGTAAGAAAGCATTTTGTACGTAATTTAAAAGACGCGTGTACACTACAAAGATGCTGAATATACGTAAACCTGAGCCAGCCAGCTTCACGTTTAGCCTATTTTTCATGTTTACAATTTATAATAGCAATTTCTAGTTGTAACATGCCCACGGCGCGAAGTGTATCTGGGACAAAGGAGCAGTTTTTTTTTTAACAGTAAAAAAAATATAAGAATAAAACGATGAACAGACTCATGTTCAGACACACTTACTTGAGGTGGCCCCTGAGGTGGGGCCTCGCCTTAGAGTGAGACACAACTGTTTTAGTCAGTGCTGCCCAAACTTCACTAGCTTGTGAGCAATCGAAAGTATAAAATATGTTGTAAAATAACGTTGATGTTTAGGCTGGTTGTTATGCATGCATAATACTTAAATGACGAGCTCAGAGTCACCACTGCGTCCTCTCGGTAACCGTTTACTTTGTCTTTGTGTTCGTGCTGGTTTTGTTGCAAAAGAGCGCTGCTTCGAAAGGCTGTAAAACAATATTTCGTTTGTAATGACTCAAGAGGTGGTGCAAGGATATTCAATTGGAATATTTTTCACCTTACAAGATCTTACTGACACCAATGGGACTCAAGGATACTCGCACGTAACGCCACTGGCTGAAGAACTTTTGTGTTGCGGTGGAATTGTAAGAACAAATACCAGCGTTTTCGTTCAATCTCTTCTTAGCAAGACTTGATGACGTAGATGGGCGGTCACAGTTCCACCCAGTGATGATATTTGAATGCGACTTATAGATTGGACTTGAACTTTACGCTGGCACTCGATTTGGGCCCGTCATAATCGACAGCTCGAGGAGCATTCGGGTAATGGCCCGTGTGGAATCGCTGCTCAGACGATAGGCGAACCATAGCAATGTCTACAAGTCAGCACGTGTCCTGTGCCTTGCGAACCCCAGCTCGTGACTATGATCAACATTGGAGGCAAACAATCGGCTCCAGATCACGTGGCCACTTGTTCTGGCTGCGAGTAGAGAGGGCGAACGCTGCTCGTTTTTCTTAATTGTTTTCTGCGACCTCGATTGCATGTGGTGAGAAACGAACTGGTGTCTCACAAGTCATTAACGTGAGGGATCCGCTCTAAGCGGCATTTGTGCAAAGTAGAGAAATCGCTGCATCGCCCCTTTAAACGTGTCTTCGGTAAAAGTATTATCTTCTTCTTGTCTATACATGGGTTGCACATACGTCACATCACGCACTTTTGTCCACCCGGTAATAGGAGGAGGGTAAGCTGCTTTAGTAAGAACTTTGAGTAATGGGTCAATCTTTAAAATTTTCTGGGAGGAGAATAGCGGCGTCTGTGCAAATCCGGGAGGCACAAAAGAGGATCCTGATAAGAAGGGAGCTGCTTCTCTCCCTCTTCAATGGTGGTCATTGGAATGCTCTTTGAATGACGGCACGTGCAACCCATGTATAGTGAGATCTAATAGATGTCACTATGTTGTGGCAAGATAAAATAAAATTGAAAAGAGCTCGAGCAAATTCAATTTCTGGCGGCAAAACGAACACGCCTAACTCATCGTCTACTCTCTTTCTCCGCCGTTTTGTCGCTTTCTTTCCTTTTGTTTATTTATTTACTTCTTTATTTACCTTAAAAACCCTTTCGGGCAATACATAGGGGGGGGGGGGGGAGCAATCATAGACGAAGGAAGTGCACTTAGGGACTAAAGATGACGTTGGCGCAACATATAATACCAGAAAAAAAAAATGCTTAGTGAAAATTATGTAAGCAAAAACTACATACCTCGTTATACATTGGTTAGGGTGTTGGTAAACACCTGGGCTGAGGTGATCGACACAAAATCGCTGGGTAGGCTGTTCCAATCAAAAACAGCGAGGAGGAGAAGGGAGTTTTTGAATAGGTTGGTGCGAGCGAAAATGGAGCGTACTTTGAAGGGGTGATCTACGCGGGATGAGACATGATGAGGAGGCTGGATGTATGAGTCTCTCAAAGCAGATGAACCATGATTTAGCTTGTGGAAGAAGGACATGCGGGAAATATATCTTCGACAATGAAGTGGCCAAAGGTGGAGGGAATGTTTTATGTTAGTCACTCTTGAGTATCGGGAGTTATACTTAGCTATGTACCCCGCGGCTTCATTTTGAATTGACTCAATAATATTCGCTAGTTATATCTTATGAGTGTGCCAAATAATGGACGCGTACTCCAACTGTTATCTTCCGAGAGAGCTATACGCAAGATTTTTAGTTGATTTATTAGCCTGGAGCAATGAACGTTAATGAAATCTTAGAGTTTTAGACGCTTTGCTGATGATATGCTCAGTATGAAGGTTCCATGATAGGTTGGCTGAAAGGTGGACGCTGAATTTGATTGATGTGACATTTTCAATCTGGTCCTCTCCAATTCCGTACGCGTGGCGATTGACATTTAATTTGGTGGTGAAAGATACAGATTTTGTTTTTTGTAATGTTGCTTTGCGTGAACCAAGTGATGCACCATTGGCTGAATATTTCAGGGTCGCGCTGCAGTACGCACACATCTAAAGGAGTGGATATGGGGTGATAAATTATGCAATTATCCGAAAAAGGCGCATAGTGGACTGAATGTTGCCGGGAAGGTCATTTATATAGAGAAGGAACAGGACCAAGAACCGAACCTTGTGGGACGCCAGATTTTACGGGTATGGGAGAGGAGACATGTTTATTAATCACGACAGATTGAGACCGATTTATTTCTCTTAGCACCGAAGATGTAACCTCGTTCTTTCTCTTGGAACCGAAGATGTGAACCTTGAAGATTTGCGGCGTTCTGCTTTCGTCTTTACCCACCTGGTCGAGGTTGTGCCGGCGTTTCCGTCGGAGTCGTTCATAACGCTGGCGAACCGATTGGTCGAGCTTCGCCCTGTCCTGGTTCCTAATGGTTGTCGGAATTCTAGAAAACAACAATACTGCTGGCCGTAGCTTCTTTGTCGCCGAGTTTTAGGGCTGGAACAATTAATTACGGCGCAACGGACCCTTTTAAACATCGAGTGAGCGGACAAACGAGAGGGCGAATACGACTCTAAAACACATAAAGCATAGCATAAGCGACGAATGCCTCCTACATAAGATACGGCGGGGTCCGGTGAGATTAAAGAAACGGTAGTTGCGTTGCATCATGGTCTCGTGCAAGATTCCTATATATTCTACAGCATTTCCCGTGCGCTTGCTCGCCGGTTAGTGAGCTAAAATTAATATATTTGTCTGCAAATACGAAGCGGTCAGAGCGGGAGAATACCACAGGTCGCAGAGATGTTGACGTGCGTTAAGAAAAATACCTTGTCGATTTTTCAAATTCGCAAAGCGGAACAAAGCAATTCGCATTTTAATGCACACGCGTTTCTCGTTAAATTTGCACGATGCACAAACACGCGGACCAAAACCATGCGGTTAGAGTAGCACCAAGGATGAAAATCTCTGCCACCGTGTCCGCCGCCGTCCCCGCTCCTCTTGCTATTCGCTCCTCCACGAGGGGGCAGGATTGTGCTGGGGTAGCGAATAATAGGTATGAAACGGAGTATGGTTGCGTCTGCCGTATGTCTTACGCCCATAAACATCGCAAATCGTCAGGGGTTACGAAAATAATAAACCATTCAAAACCGCTCTTGTTCTCTGTTCAGGTCCCACCATACTGCTAAGGTAGAAAATTGAGAATATATTGGACGCCTACATGACTTCATAAACGTAAATTGCACGATACGGTTTGCCCAAACACGATATGGGAGCTTTTTCGTTTTGCATCTCACTTCAAAAGGGCATCAATGTGCGCGGTGTTTGGCCGCTAAGCTTCAGTGCCCTGACGTCGCATTGTTAAACACACCGAATGGAGTATTCAGTGGAATCCATAGCTGAGTCAGTGGCTCATGGACGCGAGCTGACGGCGAACTTCCACAGTGCGTTTGCAAAGTACTCTTCACACTCTCGAGATTTGTGTCCTTAGCAGTATATAAGTTTAAACTTGTTTTGAGCATGCGCTGCGTACAGTGAACTTCGCTTGCCCCTTTTTTCGTTAACGATCTCAGTGGCTTCATCTATTGGGTAGCCCCTACACACTTCCGGTTGACGTATATTTCTTGTCTTTTTTACTCATTACTGTTTTATTATAAGAGTGAGAGAGGTCCGACAGTGCTATAATTGACATTTTTTTCAGAAGACAACGTGTATATTTGATCTCGCAAACACCTCCGAACCCGTTGTCTAGTTTGGAAACGGAAGTGGTTGAGAGCTATTTTCCCAATGGCCCCACCACGTTTCAACTCATGCGAGACAGAGCGAATCTACTCGGGGACTGCGTTTTTTATGCGTTTCCGAAGAACTGAAAGGGAAGGGGGGGGGGGTGCAATGATTTCCGGACTTCTGTCAAACATTTGTGGCAGTTGCCCTCTTAGGCTTCTCAAGTAAAGAACAGAAAAGCGATTTCGCCTGCGTCTCCTAGTTGTTGTAAAAACAATATATATATATATAGATTGGCGTTTCTGGCGCCCTTCAACTCACTCCCAGCCTTCAGGGTCACACCTGGTCCCTCTCGTAGTGACGTAACTGCGGAGCCGTGTAGCTTCCCGTGTGCTCCATTGGAGGACGCTTCCACTCACTCTCTCTGCTGAGATTAGCATGCGTTATGCTGGAGCTTTGAGCCGAGCGATGTCACCTAATATTTTCGCCGTAGTTCCCTCGGCTGCTACTTACGGCTGCAGGTGGGGGGAAAAGCTCGACTTTTGCTTTGCGGTTATGCAGCGAAATTGCAACATTTTTTATTGAAGGAGATGTTTTCTTTATCCTCCGGGACAAGAAACAACGCAAAAATGAGGAGATGCAGTTTATTTCACTCTTAAAGGCGGGGGCTCAAAATTTTCTTCAGCGTGGCAGAAGATTCCCCCTCTTTTCTTTTTTTCCTCCTCCCCTTTCCTCCTCCATTTTCCTCCTCGCTTTTTACGGCCTTCTCGCACGAGTGCTAATGGGCTTACCGGCCCCCCGACAAAATCTCTGTAACCCTTCAAGGTTCTCTGCTTCAATCCCAAACACCAGGGATTAGTTAGGCAGGCTGGATATGAGCTCGGAAGGGTTCGGGCTGGTTCGCTTTTCTTCTTTTTTTCTTTTTTGCTCTTTTTCTGCAGTTCTAAACACACTCAGATAGTCAACACCAACTAGCCCAACAACAAGTTATTTTACATTCAGATACTTTCGCATGCGGCCACACACGCTACACCACCGCATATTTATCTCGAGTGAACGGAACTTGAACATCACAGCAGAAGGAAAAAATATGGGTATTTTTATCCGAACTTTGAGCTCTACCCAGAGAGTTGAAAATCTGTCGTTCTAAACACGGCACACTGAAGAGTGATTATATCACTATTGTGTTTTTTGTTTTGTTTTTTTGTTTTTTGTACAAAGTAATAATCATGAGTAATTACAAGTCAAAGATATTGCAGTCAGAGGAACCCAGTCTGACCATTTCTGGGGCATAATATATAGGTTCGTACTACAGGTGTTTTCTAGAGTGACGGCCGCCTCGTTGAAGCTGCTAAGAAGAGTAAAAACAAACTTCCATAAAAGATGAAACGGTTTATGCTATATTTAGGGTTCCGCGTTTTCGGTTTCTATTATTTCAAAATTCGGCGTACTTTTTTCGGTGTTTATTTTAAAATTCAATTTTCGGTTTTTTTCGGTGTATATTTATGCCCAAAAAAGTTTATCGGCTTCTTTCGGTGAATTAAAATAAACACTAACGGACACCGGATCAGACGATCCTTGTAGCTTTGATATTTGTGATCACTCAAAAAATAACTGCACAGATACATTGAAAAAGAAATTGACACTTTATTTGGCAAGTATTTGCAACTGTAAAAGAAACAACAAAAAAAGACGGAAGTACAAACAAGTCAGATATGAACCCTATGCCCCCAAAGCATGGAACTTTACCTTCTGTACATCGGGATTACGTGATCTTATTATAATACACACACATGTACTTTCCCAAAATTTCTTTGTTGATCCGCACTTTTTTTTTTTTTTTTTGTTAATATGACTCTCAGCTTCGAGAATGCCCTTTCAACGCTAATACTGGACACTGGCGGGCTGAGGAGATGAAGCGCTGCCTGAGCGAAAATCTGCCATTTAACCAGTTGTGACCGCCAAAAGAGACACGGTGCGTCGTTTTGAAGCACAACACAACATGCAGAGCTTGCGTCCAGTCTTCCTTACAACGAGTTTGAAAACTGGCTCGTACATGGGGAAGTCATGGGGCATTTCAGACTTTAAGTTCAGATCGATGATGCGCACATTAAACCATAACGTCATGATGGCATCCGTGTATCCCATACATTCAGACAGGTTTCGGTCGGCACTGTCGTTCCACTTTTTCGCCACGACGCTGCGGTACGACTGGAAGGTCAAAGTGACCTTTTCCGGTTAAAGGGATACTGAACCAAAATTTCGAGCTCGCTAAACAAGGCCGGGCGGATAGGCGGGAAGCTGCAAAACCAAAAAATATCACTCATACGGCGATATCTCTAACGGATCGCCGTATTTTTTGGAAAAGAAGTGCGCGATTGAACCCGGCCGACGAGGTCGACGAGACAAGGCAGGTCACGATTCCCATTCTCTCTCCTCCTCGCTACGTCCCTTCAAGTTGGTGAACCGAAGCGAGGAGGAGAGAAGCGAGGCCGCTTCTCCTCATTCTCAAATTCTCCCGGAGGACAGTTATGTCAAAGAACTCGCTTGATCGCGCCCTTTTTCAAAAGTACGGCAATCCGTTTGAGATATCGATGTACGAGTGATGTTTTGGAGTTCGTAGCCTCCCGTTCAACAGTTCTGCAGCGTTACTTTGCGAAATCCAAATTTCGGTTCAGTATCCCTTTACATCTGAATTTTACAAAATGAATTCGACGTACTTTTATCGGTTTTTATTGATTTAAAGGAGCTGTGCAACGATTTTAACGTTGAAAGAATTGGCATTTTCTGCTTTTGATATTGTTCACTGTGTCACAAATGGCAGAAAACACACCTCCTTTCATCGCAATGTTGCGATTCCGCCGCGTAATAGCGAGGCAAAACTTGGAATATTTCTCGACCTGCAGCCACGAGCGGCGGCCATGAGAAACAAGCGGCGTGACGTCACTTGGGTCGTTGTAAGAAAGGTAGCAAGTTGTGCGAATACCTGCTCGATAAAAGGTAACTTTTTTTATAAATCTTGTCGTTCCAACATATATATAAATGCGTCAACACCCTGGTATCATCGACAAAACTTTTATTATACGGAGTTTTAGTGGCGCCATCTATCCTAGGTCCACAAAACCGCGAACAGCTGCCAGAAGCCGGAGGGGGAGGGGGACAGCACCGGACGGGCAAGGACGGGTGGTCACGCGGTCGCGAGCGGATGAGTTCTCGCTGCTCGCTGATGGCTCTAAAGAGAGAACTTTTCCGGAACTCCGCGCCTACTCTAGTGACGTCACTGTGCACGTGACCCGGAAGACGATGCACGAGTTGAGAGGCGGCAAAAACCTGGATCTTTTTCATTTTTTTAAATAAAAACTAGGGTATCCAGGCAAAATCTGTTTTCTGTAGTTCACTGCAGAAGTGTCAGGCATCAACTTCCACAATTATTTAAGCAAAGCCCTGAAATTGTTGCACAGCTCCTTTAAGTCGAAAATGGCGAACCTACAAACTGACCTTTTTCGGTTAAAACCGAATTTCTGAAAATGGATTCGGCGTACTTTTATCGGTTTTTATCGGTTTAAACCGAAAACTCCGAACCCTAGCTATATTTCATCTATCTTCAGCCTTTGAAAAAAATTTCTTCGTGGCCCAACGTGCATTTAGTTTCTGTCGACAAATGTAACTGAAAACGTGACACCCGACAAATATCTTGCGTATCAGCAAAGAGAACGGGAAACACGGAGATAGAACCGCAAAATCACAATTTTCTTCGCGTAAAATAGTGCAACTAGCAATATTATGCCACTAGCAATATTATGCCATTTATTAAAAGACAGCAGGTATTACGAAGTTTTCATTCTCTTCTGTTCGCATTTGTTCGCTGATGAAGAAACGGAATGCCCAGATAGCCTCTGCAGCCCTTACATAATTGTTTGGGGCTTTGTCAGGGTGGGCGAAGGCCGTCTCCAAAAAAACCCAGGAGTTCGGAAGGTGTACTACCGCAAGTTTTGGGGCTGCTTGGATAATTTAGGCGTCTGGCGTTCCCCGCCTACTTAGAAAAGGAGTGGAACAGCGGTCAGCTCAAAGTCGTCACCAAGCGGGAAATCATGCCGAAATGTGTCCTTGGACACGTGCAAGATCTTTACCCGAACCCAGCCGGGATTCGCCACAATTAATCTACGAAAAAAATTATAAAAAGGGGTAGGCTTGAACGATTTGGCAGTTTTTGAATATAGTCATGCGGACTAACTGTCCACAAGTACGGAAAGAAATGCAGTAGAGATGCAGAGCTCTATTGTGTTCTTTATGTCCATACTTGTCTTTCGCGCTGTACGCCAATTAAAATGAATTCTGCAGTATCTGTAGATTATGCCTGGTTATGTTGTCTTTAAAAGAAAAGTAATCAAGCAAGTTCGGTATCGTGCCACAATTTGTGCATATACAATTTTATGTGGAATTCAAATTCAAAACAGTACTTCCGCGGGAAATAATGCATCCGTCGTTCTTCGTCTTCCTGAAGCTATGAACTACCGATCCCGACTACAGGACGTTTGGGTCCACAAAATATCACGCTCAGTAGAAAATTCGCCTTTTCTACCAAAAGTACTGAAAATTATTTATTTTTCAAACAGGTCGGGTGGTGATGCGTGTTTGAGTGTAGAACCGTTGACTGGGCACTGGTTTGCGCCAAGAGTGCAGTGCTTCCTTTCATGCTGCCCGCGGCGAGTGTTGAAATTTGAATATAGTAGAAATAAAATCAACTGACACCCTTAGAATTATTTTAAACTTGCGCTTTTTTCAGGCATTAAGATTTTTATCGCACCTTTTATTCATTGTCGTCTTCGATGAGGGGACAACTTGCCGAGGAGGCCGCGCTGTCCGCGTACGCGCCTTGACAGATAAGGTCGCGAATGCTTTTCACGAATCTTTAAAGACCAAGCATAAAAATGAAAGACGCGGCCACTTTACGCCAATGAATTAAGCCAACTTTATGTTTTGGGTAGACGTCTTGCGAGAGTTGCAGTATTTTTAATTATGCCTAATAAATTAAATGTTTAGGACTAAGTACCAAACTTTTTTAGATGTATTAAGAACCAAAATGTCAATTGGAAAGTTCTAGAGCTGCTTGAGAAACACCCGAATTAGCTGTTTGCAACGTGATGCGACTCGCGTGGCTTCCTTCTGACTAGTAATAAAGCTTATGAAACATGACAAAATACCCCTTGATAAAGTGCCCGCCCCATATCATAAACTCAATTTCGAATGTCCCGGGATTTGTTTTCATAGGCCGGAAAAAAGAAGAGATGCATGCAAGACGCGTGCCCCACGCTTTATTTATATCAGAAAATAACTGCCCTCTATTTTATATACAACGTTTTTTTGTTTTTTTTTTTCTCCTACTAGATATTAGAAAAAAACGTGGAAATTAACGTTTTTGTGGATGTGAGCTAAACGGCCAGGCGAAGATTGGGTTCAAGAAAGAACGCAACAAAAACCGACTGATTACCAAACATTTGTTAATAAACTTTTTGATTATAAAAGAAAACGGCATAGTTGATTTATAAAGTTGTTGGGCGTAATCGAAAGCCACCAAACTGTCCAGTGAAAATTAGCGCCATTGCGGTTTGTGTAGGTGAGCTATACGGCCAGGCGAGGATTCGGTTCAATAACGAACGAAACTAAAACCGACCGATTGCCTAAAATTCGCTAATTAACCTTTTAATTAGAAAAGAAAACGGCATCTTGTATTTAGAAAGTTGTTGGCCATAATCGCAAGCCACCAAACCGTCCATTCTTAAAAAGATGTAACGCGCCTACACTATTATACGGCGTCTTCCCAATTTGGGCGCGAAAATATAGTTCTGATTTTATGTGGGCGCCATCTCCGCGTGGCACAGCCTAACGCCATGAAGCTAAAGCGACCAATCATGCGCATCGCTGTGACAACGCCACTGTAGAAGGGGCGAGGAGTACGGTGGCCGAAAAGATTGCGGTAACACGATTCGCGTCCAAATTAGGCTTTTTAGGACGCCGTGAGCCACTTCACGTCCACTACATCTCTTTAAAAATGAATGATTTGGTGTTTTTGATAATTATAGATAAGGCACAAACCGCAAATGCGTAACTCTGACGTCTCTTTTAGAAAAATGTCTAGTCGTTAAAAAAAATCGCCCTGTATAAGCACGATTGTAAGGCAGTTCTTTACGTCCGGCGACATCATTACGGCATGGAAGGAGACGTTGACCACAGATCATACTCTGTGTATGATCTGTGGTCACTGTTTTTTTTTTTCGTACGAGAATGAGCAAACATTTGATACCAAATAAAATAGATTTAGCATTCACCAAATTCGGCTTGTTTACTTGATTCAAATCGATATTTGATTTGATTACAGTTATTTTGTACCCGCACACGCCTACTTTATTCCCTAATGAGTTACAAGTAATAATTACATTGTTTTTTGTATTTTTTTTTTTGTCGTGCGAGGTCATCACAATTTATTATTAACAATCGGAGCTATGAGATTACGCGGAGGAGGCGCATTTGAAGATATTCAAGATTGTTCTGAATACACAAACAACTTCAAACGTCTTGCTGTTTGGGTCGTTTCCTACACGCAGGACCAATAATAAAGTCAACACCTTATAGAGGAGACTATTTCTATCAACTCAACGCGAAAACACGATGTGAAGCGTGTCTGCGTACGTTGGAAAAGAGATACTGGCGAGCAAACCATAGCGTCGAATGTCCATGCATCAAAATGTCCGTGCACCGAAATATCCGCTCACCGAAAAGTCCCACACCGAAAAGTCTTTGCAGCAAAAAGTCCGTACACTGAAATGTCTGTGCTCCAAAAAGTCCGCACCGAAATGCCCTACAGCAAAACGCTCTACACCGAAAAGTGCTAGACCCACTGCGGATGGGATCCTCTGTCACCTCTGCCGGTTTACGAACCATGATTATTCAGTACCACTGGTCTATGGAGCGCCATCCCTGATATACACCGACACGCGGGCTTGACGTCACGGAGCTGCGGCGGCGCTGCGATCGCGCCGGAGCCGGGGGGTGTGGGCAAAAGCGCGCACGTTTCGCATGGGCGTCATAGCATTTCAGCATGCCGCGAAGCTGTGTTGCCGTTAATTGCTCCAAAATGTACAAGAAAAGCAGCGGAATGAGTTTCCACAAGTTCCCGGCGGACTCTGAAACGCATAGAAGGTGGATAATATCCGTGGATCGAAAAGAATTGTCCGCCTCGCGCGAACGACCGTTTGTGCGGCAAACACTTTCTTGGAGGCAAGTGCGGCTTCCATTTCAATCTCCGTCCCGAGGCTTGCATATGTGCAGGGAAACCGTTGTCTGATCGAGACCACCCGGATTTTGTTTCCACGGTGTTCGCGCACAACGCACCCGGGCACCCCCGAAGCGCTCGTCGGAGGCTCGCTACGCCCGTGCTACCGAGCAGAAGGGGATCGACGACAGAACGGCAGTGTTGTAGGCGTTACCAAAAAAAAAGTAACGAAATACGTTACTCGCTACTTGCAAATAAAAGGTGCGCGTTACTGAGCTACGTTATCTAAATATAAAAGGACGCGTTGCCGCTACCGATAAAAAGTACGGCAAGTTACTTCTGCGTTACTTTTCTAAATTATGATGTAACACATTTTACGGTTTTGACGATACAGGTCATATATCAAGAAACATTATGTTCATGCAGAAACTGAACATAATTACTTTAGCTATTTTCACGGTTTCACCTAAATACTTACGAGAAAAAACGCAAAGAAAAACATGGCTTGACGCCTAAAACACGGAAACAATTGAAGTATAATTTCTTTAAGATTTGGGAAGTAGTGACGACTAAGGTAACTACGTTACTTGAAATAGTAACATTAGTACGTTACCCGTTACTGTGCCGAAAACGTAACGAGTAGGTTACTACGTTACTGAAAAAAGTAACGCATTCCTGGTAACGCCGTTACTTGTGACCTGTTACCGTCAAGACTGCAGAACGGACAAACCTTTATTGGTTGTAATGCCTTGTGGTCATGAGGGTATGAAAAATATCATACCTTGACTTGAAGACTCTCTGTGTATTTAATCAGTTAATGAATACACACACTTCCGCAGACCCACAGTCTGCTGATCCCGCCGGCAGTGCGGAAACCGACTCGAAGTAATCGTAGACCTGGAGAGACTTGTACGCCTGCACCGTGTCGGCCGTGAACTGGCTTGGCGAAAAAACTAAATAAACGACGACCTGAGCCGTTGACTTCCGTGGCAGCAACTTTACGTCAGAAGTCCAGCAGGCCTTGTTTACGGCGTACGGATCCTCGTAGGCAACGCCGTTCACGCGCAGTTTGTTTCGATACCGCTACCGTTCAGGCTCGGGCAACGAGCTCAAATAGTCGGGCATAGCATACGACATACGTTATGAGGAAATACGACGCACAAATAAAGATACAAGCGTCCCTACAACGTCAACAACGAGCGCACGCCATAGAGCGCAATGGCGAAAACACGGACAGCCGGGCTGCTTTTGCCCACATAGCTACCGCGCATGCGCGGCCTTCCGGCCGTGTTGGTAAACAGAGCCGCTCCGCGTGTCGGTCTATACAGAAAACGCCGCTCGTACTTCCCGTTGTCGCCATGAATCCGCCTAAACAACAAAAAATGCCAAATCAGATATTTATATTAAAGTTGATACTTCAATGACTGCTTCTTTGAGCAGAACAAGGCATTTGGGCCCGCACAACAGCAAAGAATCGTCTTCCAGACCAATGCTAAAAAAGAGCCAATTCAACTCGTTGGGAAGAGCAAGTGCCAAGCTCGCTCAAAACAGCTACTCGGTTGGTTCAGCTCCTTGTCGCAGGTGTGCCGGCTGGCTTCTGGTTAATCTTTTCAAATCCTTGAAGCTTTCATTTCCTCCACCCCAAACTTGCGAAAAAAAAAAAAAAATATCGGAAAAGGGCGAGGAGGAAACGAGAGGCGATTTCCTCCTTTCACAGTGGCGAGAAGGAAAGTGAGGGTCGGGTTCCTTCTCTCTGCCTGCGGGCCGGCCTTTAAAGTCGCTACACCCCCCTTGAAGAACGCGCGAGCAAAACTGTGAACGGCGCTCAATGCCCGCGAGCGCAAGGGAAGCAATAGCCTTGGCTTCACTGAGAAGAAAAGTGGCCCCGAAATATAGACAATAGACCGATTTCACCGGACAGGGTGGTTAAGCCATCGCTGCCGCAATGCATCGAGGGAACTTTAGTCTTTCTGCACGTGTGACGACATTGCTGAGGCCATGCGCGTTCAGAGCCCGAAACTGCTCGAGCCGTCTCAGGCGCTGCAGCCTGCCTCAAGTTATGGCTGCGTTACGGATGCGCCGAACGCTTACTGTGATTTGTCTACTCTATAGGCAACATGGTGCCCCAGCAGGTACCCCATTCGCGTAAGCACATGAGGCTTGTGCGTGAACATAGCTCTGGCAACCTTGCAATTTCACGTGCTTGTCCGCCCGAGCAGAGACATGGCGGCAGTCAGTCGACCCCCTTTTAATCGCCTGTAAGCGACGTCGTTAGACCTGTCAGTTGACAAGCTCCGCGTTAAGAATCGTTCAGAAGCGGTACTTTTCTTTTGCGCGCAGGCGATCAGACACAGGCGGAAAACCATCTGTAGTGTCACTATTGCGGCACCGCTCCCACGAGCACCGAGAGGAACCGTTTTCGAACGACGCTTCTTTTGCGGACACTTTTGTGTAAAATTGATGTAAGAAATGGTTACCATAGCAACTGTAATAGAATCATTTTGAACCGCAGGGTTATCCTCTGTTCCAATGGTTCCAGGGACTCCGGAACTATTTTGGGAGTGGGGGGGGGGGGGGGGGGGGCAAGTACTGCCGTATATTTCATCATCATCAACATCATCAGCTTGTCTACGTCCACTGCAGGGCAAACGCTTCTCCCATAGCTCTCCAATTAACCCTGTCCTGTGCTAACTGCGACCAATTTATACCCGCAAGCTTCTTGATCTCGTCTGTCGGCTTTGTACGTTTTGTTTTCTTTTTATTTCTCATATTTGGCCATTTTATATATATTTATTTTATTATTTCATTAATTGGTATAATTTTATTGACGTCTATTATTTTTTGTTTAAATTTATTCGTATTTATTTCACATGTTTGTATCCTCGTTTATTCTGCATTGGTATACACAAAAATAGTTTCAGAAGTAAGGAATGCTTACGCAGACTGCGCAAATGATGAAACGGGTTCGAAAGCTGGAAAAACATGTTTTTTTAATATTTCAGCATTCGCTCCTGCAGTGAAGTAAATTTGAACGGGCGAAACTCCAGAAATGTTGCAATAATCAAGAAAGTAGACACTATAGTATACAAAGCTATTAGCGCTGATAGACGAGCTTCATGGCTGGCACGCGAGGGACAGGGCAGGGGAGGCTCTCAAAGGCGGCCGAAGGTTGAGGTTCGTTCTGCCGTTCTACACACAAACTCTCTCATAACGGCATCCAATTGCAGTTCCGCAGCTCTCTTCTTGTGCACGTGGAGCAGAAGAAGGTGTGTCAGCCTCCTCTGCGTCATTCGATTGCGTAAAAATGTTTTTACTCGCCTCAGAGCACTGAAAAATCGCTCTCCTGAAGCAGCTGACGCAGGCACAGAAAACACGAGTTGCAGGTACCGGACAACCTGTTCCATCATCTCTTTCAGGTCTGCAGATTTACCCTGCAGTGTCTGTAAAATGCGTTCACTTGCGGCCGGACCCTCGTCGCGCAGGAGCGTTGGGAGAAGCACGAGTTGCGCTGAAAGCCTAGTGATGTCAACATCTGCAGCGTGTACTCCTAAAATATCCTTTAGGTCGTCTGCCGCGAAGTATCGACCTTCAGCAGCGTTGGCGAAAATGCGCTCGAGGACAATCAGCTGCTCCATGCCAGGCTGTTCAAATCGCCGTCGGATCTCGTTGGTAATACGATCGATAGCGGCAAAAAACTCTTTTCTCTGTGAGGACTTTGTGCCGAGCGCTGCAGGCTCCTGAGGGTTGTCTGTGAACTAAAGCCTTCTGGGCGGCTGCGAAACTCTAGGCACACTAGGTTCCTTTAGACCTAACTCTCTTGGCCTTGAGTTTGTGCGCTGCCATGGGGCGTCGAATGATGCGTCAGACCGTAACTTTGCCAAGCGATCACAAAGGGCTTCTGCTGCTTCTTTGGCTCCTGCAGCGCGGTAAACTGGGCATTGAAGAATCCTCGCTAATTGCTCGCATGGGCCAAACAGTGCTATAGAAAGGTTAATCCCTAGTAAAGTTTCGAACTTCTTTAATACCTTCTCATATCCTTTCATGGATGTCTTGCTTGTGCCACTTAGAGAGCTTTGAACTTATAGCAGTTCCTTCAAAGTTGCCTGCACCCTTTCATAGTTCTCAACGAACCTTTCCATTGATTTTACTCTTACTGCCCACCTCGTTGGGCACAGTGGTAACAGTAGGGTGCTTGGCCCGGAACAATCCTGCTCACCGCCATCATTACCCGGAGGAAGTACGATGCTTGAATAAACAGTCTTCCTGTATTTCGATTCGAGGATTGCATTGGAAACATCCTTTACAATGTTCAGAGCGTCCCCGACCACACCGCAGTTCCTTGCTACCTCCTGGAGTGCTAAGTCTAGGCAGTGGTTGCTGCAGTGCACAAATATTGACCGTGGCTCCGCTTCGGTAATCCTTATCTGCACGCCAGTAAATCTGCCTGCCATGTTCGCGGCCCCATCAAAACAGTGCCCCCTTAAATTATGGAAGTCCAAGCCCAGACGCAAAATCATGTCCCTCGCGGCTTTATACAAGATCTCAGCCCTGCTGTCGGGTGCATTGTACATGCCAAGAAATTCCTCGCGAACTTCCAGTGTTATTCCCTCTACCCAACGCACACAAAATGTGAATTGCTCATTCCCTGTTACGTCAGTAGTACCGTCAGCTATGATTCCATAATATGGACTGCATTTGATGTCTTTGATGATATCCCGCTGCACAGTGTGCGCCATGATTTCAATGAGCTCGTTCTGTATGTCGCTGCTGAGCCATTTATCTCGCTGCTCAAGCCATTTCTTCAAAGCAGGCACGTCTTGTGATCGTTCATCTAGCAGGTCAAGAAGAATTCCGTCATCCTTGGTTTGCCCTTGCAAAGCTTCTCCCGTGCGGCATAGGTAGCGCACTGAACTCACTATGGCGCGCAGAGCCCGCCTAGCTTCCTCCTGCTGTCTGCTGCTGTGTTGAGATAACAACTGCACTACACGGATTCCCTTTTCTCTCGACAGTTGGCGGCTCGCGGAGAGGCAGTGAAATTGGCTTTTCTCATGGCGCTGATATTTTTTAATACCCTTTTTCCAAGTATTGAACCCGTTGCGAATAAATCATTGTTCCACTGTTGCAACGTCTTTTTCTCCTGTTTCCTTGAAGTCTAGTTGACATAAATGGTAAAACACGACGTCGCGTTCGTAGTCGTACGACAGCCACGTGAATTTCTCAAACCACGCATACTTACAGGACCTTCCACAGTGGTTGCTTGGGAATTTGTTGCTCTTTGGCGGAAGTGATCGAACATGCGGGGGCGAGTCTTTGTGGCTCGCCATTTCCATCGGAGCGCAGGCGCCGCAATTCGAGGTTGCCTGACTGAAGTCTGTTGCCGAGGGGGCCTCACCACCTGTTGCCACCGTTTCTGGGGCCTCTGTAACAAGTGAGAATTATTAGTCAATCCACTCTGTATGAGTCGTTTTTATAATGCGTTGCAAAAAATAGCAAGAAGTGCTAAAAATGCGCGACACGCAGAAAAGAGTATGAAGAGCACATGAATAGCATGGTAGAAAAAAAAAAACATCGCAAAAACGTACCGTCAATATTCGCTGCTCTTTTCGCATGGTTTTCTGGTTGACTTTCATGACAGTTGTTTCCTGCTGCCAGCCCAAGCACGAATACGAAGGGTCATTAGAAACACATTAATAATCAAACTGGCGACAAAAAAAAATGTGACGCAATATACCTTGTGAACAGGCGCGTAGCCAGGATCTTTTTTCGGGGCGGCTGAGGTTCAACCGTCCGCTCGGGAGTTTATAAAGCGCGTTTCGGGTCTCTTATGCTAGTGAAGTTGATTGTTGCGGTTGTATTTTGCCGTGCGCAGTTGTAATCTCGCGCAGATGATACTGGACGCAATGCACGCACGGGAACCTCGTCAGTGTGTACTTTGTGTGTACTGTGTGTACTTTGAGGAAAGAATGCCACCCACAATAAATCTCTAGGTGTCTCCCTACATATTATAATAATAATAATAATAATAATAATAAATCTTTATTTTACGTGCCCACAAACTACTTTACAGTCTATGATGTGGTGCACACAAATAAAATTAAAACACAACACTATATCAAACATTAAAATACTTGTCACAATGAAAATATAAACAGGTAACAGGAACTGAAAGACTATACAGAACCTGCCTCACAATAGGTAATTGAAGGACATCCACTTTCGCACATAAAACATGAACTGGTTTGAACAAAGAAAAATGTCATGATGGGTCTTATTAAATGCTAATTGGATTCTCGATAAAGGAGACACAGATGACATACAAGATGGGTAAAATGTTAGCACATTCCTACTGACCCTTGACGGAACATGAAAGTCTATGAAACGCAACAGATCAATTGAATTCACTTCTCCGTGTACAACTTTGTGAAGAAATATAAAATCTCTGTATTGCCTCCGCACAGCAAGCTTGTGCAACGCAAAACGAACAAGTAACGTTTCATAAAGGTAAAAGTATTTCCTTCCAATATAACGGTCATACACAATTCTAATCATTCGTTTTTGTATATTTTCTATTGAAAGAGCCAGAGATAACGTTAATGAATTCCAAATGATTGAGCCAAATTCTAATCTTGACCTCACTAATGTCTTAAACCAGTGCAGTAAACGACGGGGCGTAGAAAACTAGCACACAGCCGTGAAATCATTCCCAACACTCTCAGTGCTGCATTAACGGTTATAGACACGTGATTACTAAAGGATAGTGAACTATCGATGAATACACCAAGATCCACGATAAAAGGAACCCGAGGAATCGGGGCCCCTCCCAGATTATATAAAAAATAAAGTATGTCACGCTTTCTGGATAGCACAATTGATTTAGTTTTCTTGGGGTTAAGTGACAAGCGGTTTTTGGCACACCATTCAGAAACACGTTCTATGTCAGCCTGGAGACAGGAGCAATCAGATAGTGACCTCACACTTATAAAAAGCTTAACATCATCGGCAAACAAAAGAATTTTTGCATCTGTAATTCGGGAAGCAAGATCATTTATGAACACAAGGAATAAAAGTGGTCCCAGGATGGTTCCCTGGGGTACACCAGAACTTGAAATAAACTCGTCAGAGTAGCTATCAGAAATGCGAACAGAGTTTCGATGACCAATGAGATACGTGGAAAACCACGCGCAAAGATGCGGGCTGAAACCATGCAAGGCAAGCTTCTGTAGCAGTAAATTATGACATACACATTCGAACACTTTCGACATGTCCAAATAAATTGCATCTACCTGTCCCCTACTTGAGACCACTGGTGCAGAGTAACTTAAAAACGAGCATAAATTTGACTCAACTGATCTACCCTTCAAAAAACCCTGTTGAGATGCAGATATCATTGGGCTAAGGTAAAAGTAAACATGTTTATATATTACTTTTTCAAAAACTTTTGCAAAACTACATAACAATGACACAGGATGGTAATTATTAACCAATGTCGAATCACCGTTTTTAAAAATAGGAACAACTACAGACACTTTCCAAAGCTCGGGAAAGTGTCCTTGTACAAGAGACAAATTAAAAATGTGCATTAAAACAGGGACAAGCAAAGAGCAGCAGCCTTTTATAATAAACATAGGTATGTCATCAACACCGCTCGATAATTTGGGTTTCAGTTCCCTCTCGGCTTCTACGATCTCTTTTGCGCCAACAGTAAACGAAGACAAAAAAGCATTACAACCAGCATTAGTGGCACTAAAAGAACTACTCATAGGAGGGGAATAACACGAACGAAAAAAGTCAGCAAAACTATTCGCGATATCAGCCGGCAAACAGTGGTACCCATTATTATCTCGAAGACAAATACTTTCTTTACTTCCATGCAAGTGTTGCTTAGCAAAACACCAGAATTCTTTCGGATTTTTTCTCAGGCTTTGCTCGACGCCATCTAAGTGCAAACGATTATCTTGTTCATAAAGTTTCTTAACGAGACAACGATGAATACATGAATTGGTAGAGCGCTCCACCTGTAATGGAGAGGTCCCGGGTTCGATACCCGGACCAGGCGGATTTTTTCAGTCGCGCACCAGTCACCTAGCTGTGTTTGGAGATTTATGTTTGTCCTTTGTCCCTCTTGTTCCCCCTCTCCAGGGTTTATTTTCGTCATGATGAATACAAGTTTCTTAACGAGGCAATGATGAATATGTTAGCTAGCATGCACACTTGTCCCGGCATTTTTCTGAACGATCGCGTTCAGAAAAGACATGTCCATCATCACAAACAAGTGTGAGAAAAACCTCTTACATTGTAAAACAGGTTGTGAAAGAATGCATACGGGCGATGTGTCATGAAAAAATACAAAATGCATGTACGAAAACGAAAGCGCGAACAAAGCCGTTGAAATAGTATGTTAGGAAAGGCGATGTCTCTCCGTAGAGGAAATGACAATATTTATACAAAAGAATGTGGAGGTGGTGGAATAGAAACAAGTAAAATGAGGCAAAATAAATGAACTTCAAAATTACTATGAACTCACGTAAACATCATGAAGTCAACATGCATATATTTCAGAAAAATTGTGCACATTGCCAGCGAACACAAGACATCAGTTACAATGTAAAGTAAGATCAGTTGACTTACAGGTCGAGGCATCGCTTGTACAGGTGCCGTCAAAGTAAAACGGAGCACCGGAGCGACGTCCGAACTGGATCGCCGCTCTATCTGGTAGCGCCGGCTGGAACTGATAGGCTACATCTGCGCATGCGAACGTGCCTTCCGCTGGGGCCTCCGTTTTCTTCTTCCAACCCACACGTTATCGGTGGTTCGAGCGGCGCAACGATCTTCCTAAAATCGACGCCTGATAGCACAAGGGGCGGTGCTCATTGACAACACTGGCCCTTTCCCACTTGCAGTCAACGTTATCTCCGAGTGTGAGTCGAACACCTGGCGGTGTTTATCGGAACAGCGTTTGGCAGCTCGAGACGCCAATAATGCGCGGATCAAACAAGAAAACGAAGGACACCGCGAACGGCACGCGCGCATGCGCAGACGGCACGTATCAGTTCCAGCCGGCGCTGCTAGATAGCGCGGCGATGCAGTTCGGTTGCCGCTCCGGCGCTCCGTTTTGCTTTGACGAACCTGTACGGTACTACGTGGACGCTTTAATGATGAGCTCTCCCAAAACTCGGAGAGGCGTTTCTGTTTTTTAGACATTGCCGTTGTTGCGTCCGGAGAACCTCGGCACTGCCGTTGTTGCGTCCGGAGAGCCTCGGCACAGCGGCGGCCGTCCCATACCCCCAGCGCCATATAGCAGGCGCCGTCCGAAACTTCGCGCATGCGCCATGTGGCGGATTCGCTCTTCGCGCCTGCGAGCACACCCTCGCTTTGTCGTCTGCTAGAAACAGAGCAGACGACCCCACAGCGCTTCTCGATTTTCTCTGAACACGGTTCAGCGAACCACCGCGTAAGAGGTGCCGACAGTTAATTCCCTGACTCATGAAGATGTGTCCGCTGGATAAGGATAATCAACGCCACAAAATGTAATATCACCGTAGATTATATATTTTTTATTTCAAAATTGGATTTCAGAGTAAGCGGTCGAAAAGTGAGGGGGCCCTGCTCCCTGTGCAAAAATGTAGGGGGGGGGGGGCGACCGCCCCCCCCCCCCCCCCCCAAATTTTTGCCTTTCAAAAATAAAATATCTGGCACTCCCAAAAATAAAATATCCGGCCGTCATTGGCCTCGCCAATACGGAGGCGCTGCCGCGGTTGCAGGAGGCCGCCAACTCGCTTTCCCTCCACCTTTGCACCGCTTTGCTCGGAGAAAAGATCGTAGTGTCACCCTGCGTTCGCGTGTGTGGTTTGTGTAGGCATTATGGAGGCTCCCAGAAGTGGAAATGCGCCCTCTAGTTGGGAGTGCCAGACGGCGATGAAATGTGCCGGCTCTCCTCGTAAAACAGGAAATCCTGCAGTTCCTGAGGCAGCTCTTGGTGTGCTTTGGAAAATTCTGCACTTGATGAAGTACAGTGAAGTCCTTTCCGAACTTGAGTTCGCACCGCTGACTTACATGGCTGGCTACTTGGCCCTCGTTTGCAAACAAAACGTGACCATTTTTATTTGTAGAAGTTGTCGTAAATTCAAAGTAAAATTAGCTTAAACATTTAGGTAAAGCAATAGAAATGTCTGAGTGAAATCAAAGAAGGCTAATCTGTAGAACCCGCTAAAGTTTGCAGGTGACGTGTCCTGAATGCAAGCGCAACTTAAGGAAAATGCATCACGTGACGGAGCATATCAGTTCGTGTTTAGTCTTGACAAAGGAGGACTCAGCCATTCACGACCTGAAGCTGTCTGGCCGTGCAAGCTCGTCTGCACCTTTGTCAAGAGGGCTCTACAATCGACAGAGATTCATCGTTGTGGACGGATTTGCAAGGTCCTTTCTGCAAGGTTGTGGCGCTCAGCCCCATTTATTTTCCTTTCAAATGGTTCCATGTTATATTAAGCGGCGGAATGCCAAAGTAAATAACTGGCTAGGAACAACGGGCCTTCCTCGAAGATGCGCCAGGTGTCCAATGTCATCCGCTCGCTAACTGGAGCAGGGGCCATCTGGAACCCGGCGACCGTTCGTTTGAATTATAACCGAGGCGCGGGGCTGGCCTCGCCTCACCAGAGTGAGCCCTCCGCGGCTCCCCAGAGTCCACGTGCAAAAAAAACGGGACCTTGTTAACGTATTCTTGGAAAATTCATTTGCCATTTGCTCTGATGGTTCTGTTATTGCTTGCTTCGCTTTTAGAAGTTTGCTTTGATTTTGTTGTCGCTGGCTCCGCTTTTAGAAGTTTGCTTGGTTTTTTTTTTTTTTATTAAAGACTTGAGCGTGTTGGTGATCTACATTGACTTAAAATGAAAGAAACACACAAGAGGACGAAACAGACGACACAGCTTTCGACTTGCAACTACAGATTTACTGGGGCGGCTCGCCGCTCAGAGCTCGACTTGGGGAGGCGATGGGGAAAGGGGGGGGGATGAGGGGAGGTGTAAGAAACACAGGGAGACCGTTGCGGGGGCGAACACAGCGGGCGGTCGGGAGTCTGCTGCACGGCGTGGTCTGGTCTGTGTCGCCTCTCTCGTGGATGACACGTCGTGCCACCTCGTGCCGTCGGGGGCGCGGCGGAGAGCGGGGAAAGGGGGGGGGGGGGTCATCGGAATTCCTTGGGGAAGGCGCAAGACGGACCAGAGCAGCAGAGGGTCAAGCGAGAACAGTAGGCGAGAAGAAGTAAGAACAGAGGGCGCCTTTCCGGGGTTGTTTTTGTTTGCCACTGTTTTTACAAACCTTTAAGTTCTAGTGCCGAGTGGGCTGTGGGGCTCCCTACCCTCGCAGAAAGCCCATCTCTCTCTCCGAGAGGGACAGGGAAGGGCTGGAAAGGTTTGTTGTCGCCGACTTGATGCTTACGGATTCCATTATTTCTCTTCCGAATCGAGATCGGTGTCCACCTATGATTTTTGTTTGGGTGAAATGGGGTGTGCAAGAGGAACATTTTTTTTGCGTGGACAACAACCGGATGCACGGAATCCTCGGGCGAGCTCGTGATCTCCCTCGCGTTTTCACGGAGACGGTCGTTGATATATCGGCCCGTTTGACCGATGTACTCCGCTCCGCACGAAAGAGGGATCGTGTACACTTTCTCTCGCGCGCAGGGGCGGAAGCACTGGGCGTGTTTTTTAGTGCAGGAGGGCGGAGGTTCGGGATTGTTGACGCGCTTTCACATTCCATCCAATTTGAATTTGCAGGTGAAAAGAACCCTGGTGTCGAATTTGCCTGCAAGCGCACTCAAACGATGGGATGTGTTATGCACGTAGAGAATGCATGCAGGGCGGGAGGAGAAAGATCTGGGTGGGAGATTGCGGGGGCGGCTCCCGGACTGCACGATCAACTTTTTGATGTTGTTTTCAATCAGATCCATGGGGTAGCCTGCTCCCTGAAGCCTAGCCGTCTGGCGCGAGAGACTGCCCTTGATAAGGTGGGGACAGGACTTTTTACAGGAGGAGGAGAGAAGAGATTTGACAATGCCGGACTTTACTGTTTTCGAATGATGGCTAGTGAAAGGAAGGACAGGTTTTTGAGAGCGCTGTTGGAAGGACCAGCATAGGCCGTGGAAGGAAGGGGTGAGGCAGAGATCCAGAAATTGGAGCCCCTCCTGGTTAGCATCCGATGATGATGATGATAATGATTTTATGGCTGTTTCCTTTGAAGCGGGCGGTTTGAATAGAAATCAGACCTAGCCGAATAACAACGGAGAGAAAAAAAAATTGCACTACTGTTGCATTCTTCGTTACCAGTCCTCCAGCCTCCTTTTAGTCCTCTCGACTGCGTCGCAGCACTTCCAGCTGGTCTGCAGTGCCACTGCAGCGGGATTTAAGTCCGCACTGGGCCAGCACACAGCATCCCTGCCTGTGTCCCCAACTCGGAAGCCGAGGGCTTCTGCCAGAAATCGTTCGTGTGAATGTGCCTCGTCTAGATGCAGCCCGTTGTCTGGCGCCTGGCCCCAATCCACCGGGTGTCTTGGTACGAGACTTGGGCAGGAGAGCACAATATGCTTGATAGTTTCCTCGGTTTCGCCACATGCCCGGCATGGTGTTGATTGTACCTGTTGGTCAAAACGCTGCCTGTACACTAGTGTTCTTAGCCCTCCCGCACGTGCTTCAAAAAGCAGGCGGCTGCCCACGCTATTATCATACAGGGTTGTCTCTGTCGATATTTCATTTTTCCAGCGGCTGTACACTTGCAGGGTTGACTTTAAGCGGGCCGCCTCCGACCACTGCACAGCCTCTTCCTCGCGCACTCTCTTCCGCACCTCCAGTTCCCACTTTTGCTCTGTAGTGGCAGCCACGGGCACAGTAAAGAAGCCATATTTCTTTTCCAGCTGGTACAGTCGCTTTCTCCACTTTGACTGTATCCCTGTCAGGGGTATGTACACAAATAGTCGTTTGGCCCACCGTCCTCGGTCCATGAGTCGCAGACGCCCGTCGTAGCCGATCTTGCTAGCTGCTTCTCTGGCTTCAAACGATGACCATCCAAGATCTCCTTGGACAGCTTCGTTCGCCACCATGCCATGGCAGCCTAGGGCCTGCCTCCCAACTTCGCGCTGCCGGCGCTCCAGATTGTCCCTCACGTCTCCAGGAATGCACACAACAGCAATAGCAAACGTTGCGCCAGGGACCATGGCTGCTTTCCAGAGTTCCCTTGTAACCAGGAATTGATTGCAGCTCCATAGGTTACGCTTGCGAAGGACACTGGTGTTTCGCACGGTCGTCTTTCTGAGGTGGAGATGGTGTTCCGCTAGGTATTCTGGCTTATTTGTGAGTAGAATACCCGGGTACTTATAGGTGCCTTGCAGGGGGATTCGTTCGCCCTTCAGCACGCAGTCACCAAGACGCGGCTCTTCAGGCCCGGCTAGTTGCACGACTGCCGACTTTTTGCTGTTGAAGCGAGGGCAGCGCGCATCCGCCTTCTACACAAATGACTAAAAGCTGCTGTAGTGACTCTACACTTTCCGCTGTAAGTACGATGTCATCCGCAAAGGTGAGACCTGGTAGCGTCCAGTTCACTGGCTCTTATTTTTCTAAATGGGTGAAAGAGAATCCAACCCCCGACTGGAGCAAGCGCCTCCCTAGCCCTGACACATAGAGGATATATAAGAGAGGAGAAAGCGGACAGCCTTGACTTTTGTGAAGGAGAGACCCCTAGCGTTGGCAGCGAAGGCATGCAGGACAGAGACGTCCAAGGTGGATGATGGGTGAACGACGAGGTAATCGTCCCAGAGCCCGAAGATGAAGGCGAAGGAAGGATAATTAAAGACTTCCTTCGCCTTCATCTTCGGGCTCTGGGTGTCTGCGTACGAAACAACATTAATCATCCATCCGTTCATCCCCTGGAGACTTTTTTCCGGGGCATTGTTTTCCGGAAACATTTTTTTCCGGGGACATTTTTTTCCGAGGACATTTTTTCCGGAACCCCTTACCAACCCTGCTGTTATACGGCGGTACTTGCACTTTCAACATGAACCATAGAGTCATAAATTAAAGCGGTGATTAGAGATATTTGGTTCCTTTGCCAACATTTATTGCCGTATATTGGTACCTCCAATGTCCACCATCCATGAACTGCACATATGGAAGACAACATCCACAAAGCACAAAGCCCTACTTTAAACATAGTTTTGATAAAAGAAGAAAAAACACCCTGTATGCTGCACATAATTTACAACATATTGGGCAACGAACTTACGTGCCAAAAACTGCGCTATTCGAGAAAACATGTGTTTGAAGACTCTAATACCGATCATTCCCGAGGCGCACACATGCGCTCTCGTGGCGCGCGCTCTAATGGCATGCACTCTCGTGTCGCGGCGCCCTGGTGCGCCCTGGTGTCGCGGCGCTCTGCCGCCGTGCGCTCTCATGTCGTGGCGCTCTCGCGTCGTGCGCTCTCGTGGCGCCCTTCCCCTCAAGAAGTACCGTTCGTTCTAGGCACCTTTATGTGTCCAAATTAATCTAACAAAATGCCGCACCTTCCTGCGTAACAGCATTTTAAAACAAACCCCTTAGACTAATAAAAAAAAAAAAAAAAAAACGAACTAAGAACGACACAACAAAATCATTTGTTTTTCCATCATTTCTGGGTTTTGTCTTAAAATATGTTCAACCATCACCAGTTGTTTTGAGCCTTATCTTTTAGAGCGCAGCTCCTAGGCACCCGTTTCCGGCTTGAGCGGCTTCGTTAATGCTCGACTCCTGCACCTCTGGGATGCCAGGCGTGGTCTCCTCAAGAGGTGGCGACGACAGAAACTCAAGCGCAAACTCAAGATCAAAATTGCCCAGCTGACGGAAGACGCGCTCCAATACGCCACACAGCTGGCCCAATCCAACTGGCACCATATGACCAACAAACTACAGGGGACGCTGGGTACGGCGAGGACATGGTCGCTCATCCGCCATCTGCTCGATCCGACCAAGGGCAAGAACCATACCAGTCAGACACTCTGCAAGATAGTGCACAAGTTCAAGGGCACAAACGAAGAAACCCTGCAGAAGTTGATCATCAGATACATTGGTGAAGCACCCAGCGCCGAATACCCAAACTACGACGGCCTACCTAACCCAAAACTGGACCGAGCTTTCACTGAGGCCGAGGTTGTACGGGCAGCGCAAGACCTAACGCGGAACACCTCGCCGGGTAGGGACGAAATTCAGAACCGCCTCCTTAGAAACCTCGACGCAAATTCATACTCCACCCTAACCCAACACTTCAACGACGTGTAGGCGTCACGCAAACTTCCTGCAGAATGAAAACACGCAGAGGTCGTGCTTGTTCCCAAACCCGGTAAACCCCCGAACCTGGACAACCTCAGGCCCATCTCCCTGACTTCGTGTCTAGGCAAGCTATTCGAACATGTCGTGTTAAACCGTTTGCAACCTCACATCGAAGACACGAAAGTCGTCTCACTCACCATGTTCGGTTTTCGAGCCCACCTGTCCGCGCAAGACGTCTTCATCCAAGTCAAGGAAGACACCCTCGACAACATCTTGCGCACCACCACGCAAGAGGTCGTGGTCCTGGATGTCAAGGGAGCGTTCGACAACGTAAGCCACTCGTTCATCCATCAGAACCTGGCCTCTACCAACTGTGGACAGCGAACCTACCAATACGTCCGAGACTTCCTCTCGCACGGCACAGCCACCATCGGTGTTGAATCAGTCCGCACGGACGTCCTGGAGGTCCCGGGAAAGGGCACCCTACAAGGCTCCGTGCTCTCACCGGCTCTCTTTTATCTAGCGATGTGCGAGCTCCCGGCGCAGCTAGAATGCATTTAACACATCAAACATTTCCTGTACGCGGATGACCTGACCATATGGACGACCTCGAACTCGGACGGGGACAAGCAGACCTCGCTGCAGGAAGCCATCGACTCAGTACAACAATACCTCAAGGCAGAAAACCTCAAGTGGGCCCCCGAAAAATCTCAACTCCTACTGGTAGGCTCACGCAAGCGGGAACGAAAATCCAAGCCTCAAACGCGACGCCGGACATTCAACTTCACTTCGAGAACGGACAACCCGTCCCCGTGGTGGGAGCGCACCCGCATACTGGATCTTCATCTTCAGCACGACGGAGGAGCGACCCACACTATGCACCTTCTAGAACAATCTACGACCTAGATCATGCGTATGATGGGAAGGATCACAAATCGTAGGCATGGCCTTAAGGAAGCAGACCTCATCCGCATGACCCAAACCCTTATCATCAGCCGAATCACATACGCAGCACCATACCTGAATCTGATGAAGAGGGACGAGGAGAGACTGGACGTCATCATCCGTAAGGCGTTCAAGATCGCCCTCGGACTGCCCCTTTACGCATCCACCGATAAGTTACTGAACACGGGACTATACAACACATACCACGAATTGGCCGAAGCTGAACTTCGAAACTAAGCAGAGAGACTCGCGACCACATCAACAGGTCTGCACGTGATACACTCTCTCGGATACACAGAACCGGAATCCATGAGGGAGACCATACAGCTGCCCGTAGAAATCCACAAGCTAATACAGACAACCCCGATTCCACCTAACATGAAACCCACGCTCCACGCGGGACGGCGTGCGGCCAGAGCGAAAGCACTTCATCGGATTTACGGCATACATAGAGAGGACGTCAGATACACAGATGCAGCAATGCACCCGGGCCTGTCGATGGCAGCCGTCAGCGGCATTGGACAAGACAAGAAGAAACTCACCACAGCAAAGGTGCGCACAAGAAACTTAGCAGTCGCCGAAGAGATGGCCATAGCACTAGCAATAATTGCGAACGGCCCCCAGCACAACACCATTCTTACCGACTCCCAAACGGCCATTCGACGTTTCAGAGCTGGTCGCATCTCACCCTAAGCCTTTCACGCTCTCCAAACGAAAGGCCCCGTGCTCCCCAAGGTGACTCTGGTCTGGACCCCAGGTCACGAATCCGTCGAAGGAAATCGACATGCCCACGCCGTCGCCCGAGCTTGCACTTACCGGGCACCCAACGCGGACACGGACCAATCCACCGAAGATTTGTCGCCTCTCGCAATCCCCTTCCTCGAAGTTATGGCGTTTCAACGCGGCCAACGTTTCAAATATCCACAACCTCATCACTCACTAACCCGCTAGCAGGCCACGACCAGGCGTCAGTTTCAGATTACAGCATTCAAATATTGGGCGCTCTTGCATAAACTTTATTCCAACAGATATCTTGACACTTGCCCACAGTGCGGCAAGTACCCATCCCTCTATCTTGTGACTTGGGCGTGTCTTTCCAACCCCTCGCTCCCCCTTTCCCCTTCCCCTTCGTACGAGACCTGGGACGCTGCGCTGCTCAGCCCCTCCCCTGACGACCAGCAAATGCTGGTACAAAGGGCGAAGGCTGCGACAGAGAGCACTGGAGCCCTGGACTAAGGGCCCCACCTAGACCAAAAGTCTCTTGCCATCAATAAAAGTTTACTCCTCCTCCGTCGGCGTCGGCGTAACCGCGTGGTGCATTAAGGAAAATGTCCTACTGTACTGCACTGGCTAAATTTCTCATCTTTTTCTTTCGATTACTTGCCGTTTGCTAAAAAAGGGGGCGTGAACCTCGTCAAGCGGACATCTGTCGGCTTTTTTTGTTCATGCCTCCAGTGCCTGTATTAGTGTACAGACGCAAATAGAAAAAAATGATTGAGTGATTGAAGAGTCCGAATTCCCGTTGTGGCGTATCTCTATCAAGGCTGTATAAACATACAGAGCAAACCAATTTGTTTTTATTCAAGGCTATATAAACACACACACACAACCCATTGTTTTCTTAAAAGTAGCGCGAGGTGCGTCGAGGCACGAGGCACGTGCAACGTGCAGCCCTTGGGAAGATCATGGTGGCGCGGTCTCAGAAGTGGTGCGCCACTTCTGATATCGTGCCGCGCGCCAGTTATCGGAACGTTCCATGGCACATGTCTCGAACCCACCCACACTGCAATGTATGGCGCCACTTTTCCCAGGGAAAAGGGGCTTTAGGCCACGCGGATCGGTGTCGCCACCTACGGGTTAAGTGTTCAGCTTTTTTAACAATAAGTTGTTTTATTCAGCGACCATTATATTGAGAAGATTTTGACCAAAAACATATGTTTTCTTTTGTTTTCAACATCCAGCGAAAACGTCTTTTTTGTAGAAAATATGGCTCAAGTATCAATTTGCATAAGCTTCTGTTTCTAAGTTTTTTGATGGTGTAATCCTGCTAATTTGAAGAACTGTTTTAAACTAGACAGTCTTCACTATAAATATACGATTTTCATTAGACCTGGATCTTATTAATAAATATGTGCCGTGGGTGACACGTTTAAAGTCAAATCTTGCATATGTGAAACAGACTGGACGAATAGCTGACCAAGAAACCACGTGGTAAGCCAGGAATGGTTCAAGCACGTACCAAGTATTTTATGGCATTTTATTCCTCGTGCTGAACCTGGGGATATCAGGTGTTTCACCACTTCTATCACACGAAATATGTAGTTTTACATATACATCTTCAATTATCTTCAGTGGGTGAGTCCGAAATGCGCTCCATGGGTAGTTGGTTTCTTCGTACAGATTTCTTGCGGCTTTTAGTTTTGCCATTCGAAAGCATGATTTTTTAAAGAAGTCTAGCGAATCAATTCGGAAGTGGCCACAGTAAGCTTTCATCAAAACAGACTCGCGAAGCTGCTTTACTGCACTAGAATTTCCTGATGGGCCTTTCACTAAAAATTTTAAAATAAAAATGCGGGACGAAAAAAAAAAACATTGCCAAGATACCACGGCGGGAAAACATGGCCTCGTCAAGAACCCAGGACGGAGAAGCCTTGTCCTGACAAGACCGCACGACCCAGGAATACCTAACAATAAATATTATTCGCTATACATTCACTCCCAAACTAAAAAGGCAAGGCCAGGCACCAGCATAGTCTTATAGCTCCTCACCCCAAAGGGAGTTTTCGTAAGTGGTTTTTGCCGTCACGCAACGCTGTGCCGCCACCCGCTACGATACACGGAACTCTGCAGTCAAGGCCATCGGCGCGCAGGCGCAGTAGCGGCTTCGTTGCGGAGGGGTTAGCTGAGAGGAAAACGCGGTCCACGAAAACTTCCTTATTATATATCTGCATTTTCGGGCAAAAACGCCAAACAAAACGCAGGGTCTTTTACGTTATCCCTAAGACGACCTGAAGGCGAAAGCCCAAGCGTCGGTGCTTTAAACACGAAGAAATGATTTACTTGGTTTCACTTTCTCGTTTTCCACATTCCCTTTTTTGACATTATTCGCTTTATAATCTTTCTTAACTCCCATTGATTACTCTTACTTCTGTTTACTTTTTCTCAATTCACTCTAGTTGCGCTTCATTTATTTTGATTCCTGTTAATTCGCTTTGTCATCCACCTTAATTTCATTGCCTTTAATTTGCCTGAATGATCACCTAAATGTTTTAGTACCTTTCGTGTCGCCGACGCGTTTTCGCTCAAGGACTTTCAAGGTCGACTGAAGGATGAGAGATATAAGGCTTTCGCCTTAAAAATCGCGAAGCAGGAAGTGCGATCATGAGAAATAACGCCCCCCGTTCCTTCAGCTCTCAGGGCCTATTAGAGCCAGATGTTTCGGTGGTGCCCTCTTAAAGAGCCCCGAGTGACGGCGCTCGCAGCGCGCCACCGGAGAAACGCGGAAGTCTCAGATGCGCCGCGCGAGACGGGAACGCACCTTAGTAGGACCCGCACCCGCCCACGCGGGTGCATTTTCATTAGATATTAGGATGCCCTCCAGGAGGAGCAGCCTGTATCGATGGCCACGCGTTCCGGCGTTCGGGTTTCATTCCATACTGACTGTACATGTGTGTATAATAAAAGTGTCCGAAGGGTAATAATGCCTTGAGCGAATAAAAAATCTCTTTGTAGCTAAGAATTGGACGGTACCTAGCGCTACCCAGCCTAGCTACTTAAAATTACTCTGCTTCACCCTGCCATTTGGTGACGAGCGTTTGGACTAACGATGGAGAGAAACCTTGGGATTTCGGTTTCGGACTGTATCGGAAGATTCCGAAACTTTTTTTACGAAATTTCGGTTGTTTCTAAGGTTCGGCAGTTTCGTCGCTATCTAGCCAACGTGGTGTTATTACCCTTAGTTTTGTGGGCGTTGTGAGTGGCGTGTATGACACAAACCGCAATTTGATCCGATTTTTTTCTATATTCACATCGCAGCAATACCTATCAGGTTGCCCGCAGTGTGTGGGGGATCTTCGTAAATTCTAGGATCCCATGCTGAGGCTGCACGGGGCAACGACCCATCGAGTGCGTTCATGATTCGTGCTCGAAGGGTCGACCAAACTGACGGCTGTAGCAGAAAACACAAAACTCTATGTTAGCTTCTGCGTGTCCAAATGTCAGAACTATGGGTGTAGTGTGGAGGCCTCCCGATCATTTCGGTCACGAATCCCCGATGACGGATCAGTGATTTCTTTTCCACACCGGAAACACGCTCCCGGCGGTCTTCAGCGGAGAATGTTGTACGAAAGGAGGGAGCCTAGCTGTGATGCACGAGCAATAAACATCTTCGGTTAGGCAATGGATTAGTACCTTTTTGAAGAACTAGGAATAACTTACATAGTCACGGCAGCGTGCAGTGGCGGGAAATGAAGCAAACTTCGTTAGTCTTTACCGTTTAAACAGCTCTATATTTGAGAATATCTGTCGCAGTCATTTGTTTGCAGCCTGTGCTGCTCTGATGAATAGTCCCTCAGTGCGTTCCCTCGGAAACGCCCATAGGGCGCTATGTATTTCTTGTATTCGTGCTTGCCTTGTTATTTGTCCTGCTTTCAATGGGCTGAGTTAGAAACAAATGAAACTGTATTACTTATCTTGGGAGCTTAATACTAGCTTTGTACTCCAATTAAAACCGTCTGCGCGAACAATCATTAGATAACACAGATGTCGGAGATCTTCCGGCACAGTCACTTTTTCATGCCGCGCGTGCCGTGTCAACGTTAAACGCAACGTTTACGGCGCTTGGAAGGAACACAACACACGTAGTTGAGGAAATAATAGGATGGAAACGAGCGCTGCGATTTGTAATAATCGCTTTCAAGTACACCGGCCCGATTCGTTGTAGTAAAATGACGACGTGAATGTACAAGTTGTGAAATTGAAAACATTTTGATGAAAGACCGTGTCTTATATTTTATCTGAACAAGTTCATCTTGTTTTTTTTTTTATATTTATATTTAAACTTGTATTAACTGCTCGTGATTCAAAGATTTTTTTTTTTTTTTTTTTTAAGTTGAAATGTTGAATAACGTTGTCTGGCCGCAATGGGAACGCTCTAAATCTCTCCGAACCTATTCGAAACACAACGAGGTTTGGCCGTTCTTCCGAAACTTTCCGAAACCTGTTTCGGAAAAAGTTTCGACCCCTCACCAGGTTTAACCTTCCTTCACGCTTCGGGGTACTTTCCGGTTACCGTCCAAGAACGAGTCAAGTAGTTTACTTTGATTTTGCTCTTTAGAGAGCGGCTTTCGGTTTCGCGAATAGTTTAACGACTGCTCTTTGATATGATGAGCTGACGAAGGAATTGTGGTTCGAAGATTAGCTGAGGTAAGACGCAAAGTGCACGAAGAAACTGGGTGTCGGTTGTCTCCCTTTAACGTCGCACTGCTGATGACGAGAAGACTGAGTGACAGCTTTTGAAATGCAGGTTTCGATACATGCAGAGCCAGCTGGCTTCAGAAATAAATACAGTTGTGAAGCAAGCTGGTGTTACGCCTTGATTAGGTGCTCTTGTCACCCGTCCATAATACGTAGCGTCCTCGTGAAGCCTTATTGAGCTCGATTTTCTCAGTTCGGTGGAGCCATAATAAGATGCAGCCGACAGAGGAACTTTGGTCCCCTGCTTCTAGGGCGAAAGTTTTTCCCATTCCGAAGGAACATGGTACAAGAGAGTTCCTTCTTTAGGAAGGATTTTATATACCCCTTTTTACTAAACGTGCAGTCGGTCTCATAATGTTTTAAACATTTCGTGGGTTGTTATCTCCTTCTGTCTTTACTCAATATGCCTGTGCTAAGATAGACTGGTCCCGCCACTCTGCTTGTGTTTGAAACTGTCAATGTCAATTGCAATATTTTTTATGTTATCACGGATGTCTTATTTTTATAGGCACCGAAATGGAAACGTCCCGCGTAGTTCCTGCTTCTTCAACTGACGGCGGTAAGTAATGCTTCATTCTGTTCCCTGAAGGCATACTCCTAATAGCGACAAACACGTCATTTTCTTTATGCCACTCTATTTGCAGGTTCGAGGTAAGTTCAAAGAATAGAAGACACCCTGACTCTAGCTTGGCCACCGAGATCAAGAATCTCGAAAATATGGCTGGGAGATGCTTTGCCCGGGGAACCATAATACAACGACCAAGTGAACGAGGGTAGAATGTTGGGCGAGTTGGTGATCCATACTGATTAAAAAGCGCGACAGGACAACGGGCATAGAAGGAGACACGGACACGGCGCTACACTCTTAGAAAAAAGGGTATGGATAGTCCTCCCTTAGGGAAGGAACGGTCTTGTAGCCCATGTTCCTTTAGAAAGGGAGAAACTTTCGTCCCTGAGGCAGGGGAGCTAAGTTCCTCCGTCGCTTGCATCTCAATATGGCGGCCCCAAATAGAGCAAATCGAGCCCAATAAGGCTTGACGAGGACGCTACGTCTCTTGTACGGGACGAGAGCAGCAGCAAATAAAAGCGTAACACGAGCTCCCCGCAAACTGTGTTTATTTCCGAAGCCAGATTCCCCCCCCCCCCCCCCCCCCCCCCCCCAGGTACAGAAACTTGCGTTTCGAAAGCAGTTACTCAGTCTTCTCGTCGACAGCACTACAATGTTAAACGCAGAAACCGATACCCAGTTACTTTGCGCACCTTGCGTCTTACCTTTGGTGTTCCTCGAGTCACAATTCCTTCGTCAACCGCACATCACGGAGAAGGACAAACTCAATCCGCGAAACCAAAAGCCGCTCTCGAAAGAACAAACTCGAAGCCGCTGTTTATCGCAGAGCGTGAAAGAAGGTTAAATCGCTAGCCACCAGATGGCGGGGTCAAGCAGAGTAATTGCAGGTCGCTAGGCTAGGTGGCGCTAGGTACCGCCCAATTGATGTTCTACAAAAAAATAATTTGCTTCTCTCAGGCCACTACCCCGCTTGAGATCCTCTACTATACACACATTACGCTTATTACAAGCATCAGGTGAAGAGACATTGAACACATACGCGGCGCACACAAAGATCAATACAACGGAACACCACACTAATCCGAACACTACACCCGTGCTCTGCGTTTCCGTCTTTTATACTGGTCGTTTTGAACGTACGGAACTTTTCGCTGACTCCCTAAGCAATAAAAACTATTGCCAGCATGTTGATTGTTTCCCGGCAATGTCGTACCTCTGACAGTATTTTGAATGGCTCAGGGGATGAATCTCTTATTAAAAAGTAAACGCTCGATCATGCCGTAATTACTTGGAAGCCAATAAAACAAGCCGCTCCAATGCGGTTCGAAGCCATGAGTTTGTTTCCCCACACGGCACGTCGTAGCCTGTATTTCTATTGGTTTTTCTATTTGTGCTGTTCGCGCAAAGCTGCGATTGCCGTCTTGAATTAATCTCTGTAGAGCGGATATTCACTCAGCTGGAAGTGATGCTTCACGGGCTGAGAAATCGCTTTTCGATCAACTTGAATGCGGTCAAAGCCGCGACTTGCGGCAGGTACGGAGCTACGCCGTGGCGAGCCCGAAAACTTCTAGCGATCATCCCAGCGTGCCACTTGAAGGGCAGTTCCTCCAGGAATCGTAGTATATTTAAACAGCAAAATAAAGGGTAGTTTTTTTTTTTCGATTTTACCTACTATTGTTTTTTAATGCCGAAATTCCATACTGTAAATGTACGTACTTTCCGTCACGATTTCGTACTGTCCAGTCCTTGCCCCAGAGCGCAATCGCTCTCGGGGACGAGACAGATAGGAGCCTCTACTGCTCAGACCAGCGTTCCAACATGACTATCCGCACGTTGATCGATTGCACGTAATCCCTCAAGTGGTATTAAACTTTTTAATATAAAGCGGAATGTCAACCTGCGAAACCCCGCACCCTCCGATCACGGCCCGACCAGCGGCATCAATGCCCAACAGTTTACGATCTCATCTTCTTGTTACACCATTGATACGCGAACACACGGTCACATCGGCGATAATTCCAGTCTTCTGTTCACAACCCACAACACTGCCATCACGATGTTGCAGCTATGTTGCTGACACACACAAACACAGAACCACGTTGAACGCCGGTTGCACTCGGCATCGGAAAACAGAACCGAACTCAGCACGGAAGGCACCCAGGCAGCCGGCAGCAAAACCTGCCTGTCTTGAACGCAGTTCCTGCGGTTTCCATAACGTCGGAAACGTCGACACAGTTCAGCGTGGTTTCGCTACTGTAGTTCCGTGCCGCGCGAGTCCCGAAATCCGGAGACGGCCATCCCCCAGTGTACGTGGCGCTGCTGGCACTGCTCCGGAACTTCGCTGTTTCTAGCTGCTTCGTTTGCTCGTTTGATAAAATTAGAGATAAAAACGTCAATGCAACCGAAATGTTCTGCACGTTTAGACTAGAAAACGGAATTACAGGCGGCCTTCGCTGCCGCCGAAGCTCAATGACCTCAACAGCTATTTATTAAACAACGTGCGCGACCTGCTCGAAAAACGAAACCGAAAGAAGATGAGTCGGGAAGGCGAAAGCTTTCTCCGGTCTGCCTGGAGAAGGAGAAAAACGTTTCGTTCCTCCCCTTTTCTCGTGTCCGCTTGGGGGCGTGTCAGTAGAAGGGAGGAAGACGCGCCGTTGCTACTTTTTTCCACCATTTTTTCTTAGAGTGTACTTACAACTGAACTTTATTTCCGCTGCAGCTCGATATATAATACCGGCAACAACACAAACAAGTTAGGAAGATATAAAATACACATCGTAAAAACCTTACAATGTGTATTTTAATTAAAATTTTTACGAAGTGAATTTTATGTCTTCCTAACTTGTTTGTGTTGTTGCCGGTAATATATACCGAGCTGCAGCGGATATAAAGTTGAGTTTTAAGTAGCGCTGTGTCTGTGTCTCCTTCTATGTCCGTTGTCCTGTCGCGCTTCTTAATCAGTTGGACCAAGTGAAGCCTTAAAAAAGCGGGTCAGGATTAACAAAGAGAAACTAAGGGCCGGTTGCACCAACGTCGCTTAGCGCAAAGCGGAGCTTAGCCGGGAACTTAAGCTTAGTTTCGGTTTCGTTCGGTTGCACCAAACTCGCTTATCGCTAGACCTAGCACTAAACTACGCTTAACTTAAGCGCTCAACATTGGGCGCTTTGCTTCTGGTTGTTTCTTAATCCTGGATTAAAAACATGGCGGCTGGTTTGTCATGGTCGACGCGGTGGACGAAATTGGTTGTGCAAAGTGTTTTAGGCTACATCAGCGTGAAAGTCTCGACAAAATGACTTTCGATTGTGACAAGGATGCAAAATATTGTCGCGTGAAGTGTTTATCGACCCCTGTTTTCAAGTTGGCTCTCCACTTTCAGGGCGTGTTAGCCCTAACCGAGAAACGTACGGAGCTGTGATGCTCACGTCTGTATTCCCGTTGGTTCTTCTGTCAACGAGCTTATTCGTATGTGCTTACTAATTTTCGCATAGCTGTAACGTATTGTTATTTACCACCTTGTTTATTTACACTTGCAGCGCGTATCCTTCAATCTGATCAGCGCGTTGAATAGTGGCAGTACATTATCTCGGCGATCAGCTGATTGTCGACACGTCTGCCGTTTGCATTAGATTGCGGCGCTTTTAAGTAAGAAAACAGCGAAAATTCAATTTCTTTCGTTTTCTGAGTTTTGAGACAATCTTCAGTGAATTTTCCTTATCTCGCGAGTAGAATCTTGGCTTCAGAAAACTGTATCGTTCCATAACTGTAACTTTTTTGGTGATCGCATTTTTTTTATATACTTTGCTTTATATCTTTCATTCGTTTCCCGAGAACGAGATACTGTTGTTTCCGAGTTGTGCTCTGTGAGGGTGTTTTCCCTTTACTTTTGTCGTTTGTTGTCATTGTGACGATGGTTGAGACTATATACCGGAACACGTTTTCAATAAAATTCAGTTGAAAGTTGCGCCTTGTTGTGTCCTCCGTAACTTTTTTTGGTGATCGCGATTTTTTAGGAATATTTTGCTTTATATCTTTCATTCGTTGCGACGACAAATCGTAACGACTACTATGTTAGATTCGTTCATTGCTGTATCGGGGCAGGCTGGGGCAGGTGATGCGAAGAGACGACCGTTCTTATCGGCGCGATGTGATGTACTAGTGGGATTTTTTTTTTTTTTTCTGAACTCGACAGTGTGAAACTGAAGTCCGTTTGAGGCTGCAGCTGATGTTCAACGACGGTACAGTGCAGTTCTGTCACCTTGCTGATAGCAACGAGTACCGTCGATGCAAGGTCTCGTGACCTGACCTCTCGACGACTTCTATTCGACGATTTCCGGGCATTTTCGCAGCTGCCGTGGCGAGTTCGTCACTGTTTTGAACTTCATCGGTCTCAGGCTTGACTTGGTTTTAGTAGTCATCTTACCTGCCTACTTATACGCATGATGTTTTGTCTTCAGCGATGTAGTGAGTAGAGTGTCCTTCTCGCGTTCGGTGAGTTTTGGGGCCCCCGATGGCTCCTTCGCCTCAAAATGTGAGCACGAAAACTACTACCACTGTCAAAATATCCTGTTATCAACCGATATTAAACACACAATCACAGATGTAAAGAGCATTCGTGTTTATTTGAAGCTTTGACTTCTGTTATTGAAAGTTAAACGAAAAAATGGTTGAATTTGGAGACCTTTAATTTGTTACTCACCGAAGAAATACAGCGAAAAGCAGACGCCGACGACGACTACTACAACAGTTTTTCTTTTTTTTGCTTACATCACGTGATTCCTTTCCGCCAATCGTATTCGTCGCTCTGAGCGTTCCCTAGTTTGCTCTGTTTGTCCCTAGATTCCCTACGCAAATCCAGCGTTTAGCTAGGGGCGCGTCTGTAAAGCCGGCTTAACCTTGGTGCAACCGGAATTTAAACCCGTGCTTACCTGAGCTCGGTTTAGGGCGCTAAGCCGGCTTAGGAAAGTGCCGCTTTGGGTTAAGGTAAGCGGCGTTGGTGCAACCGGCCCTAAGAGGATGTGCTCTAAAATAACGAAGTCGGGGAGCTAGAGTTTGTTTCGTGCACGACAAGCTATCGCGTGATGATCAACTTTTCTTTTTTCTTTTTTTTTTCTGAAGCGACAAATTTGGTCCGCGGCGTCTGTGCAAAGATCGTTCCACGGTTCTCTCCGTACAGCTCTCATAGCGTCAGGCACCCCTTAGCAGCCGTCTTCACAGTGTAGTCACCTTAAGTAACCTCAGTTCTTGTCCATGTTAGAGAAAACTGTAGAACTTGAAAATGTTTTATAAGAATATAATCACACCCAAAAACACGATGGACAAGTAGAACGACAACATACACCACAGAGCTCGTGTACGTCGTCCTTCTACTGTTTATTCATGTATTTGCTGCTTTTATTCCCTACAATGTACAACCAACTGGCCCGACTACACATACTTCTAATTTATAAGCTAAAGTATATTCTTCTCATCCATCAAATTTTAGAGCAAAGCTACTTTATTAATTTAGGTATAAACTTAAAAATGACAAGTGTTTTATATGAAGCTAAATATAATTTCCAAACGGAAGTATATATTTAGCGATTCTTAAAATCAATTCTAACTGGTAGCTTTTCTGGTTGGCAGGGAGCAGTTTGTGCGGTTAAAGCGCACAGTGCCATAGAGAGTACCCGTTAGATCGAGAGTGTCTAGGCGATTGCTCTTGGACAGCTGCTATTTATCAGATATATGAGTGACATGGGTCGAGAATTTCAAGCTAGTGTTAAAATTGAAAAAGTATGCCGCTGATACAATTATAACTGCAGAAATTTAGACATTAAATAATCAGAAGAAATTAAATTATTATTTAGAAAAAATTGACCGGATGTTGGTACGAATGGCAAATTGAATTTAAAAAAAATTATATCTGAACATAATTAAAAAGTACACTTAAGCATTCAGGAGTTGTGAATGCGAAAGCACGCGCGCCGCTCTTCGCTCCCTTCTTTAATCTGCGGCGTACAACGCGCTGACCTTGAGCGTGGAACGGTGGAACCGCTGCCTCGGGGACAGGCAGCGCCATCGGGTGAGCGATCGTTCAAACTGCTGTGTGCCTTGTGGCGCGAGGAAGGAACGGACAGCAACGTAGTTCCCAGCAGAACGAACCCCTTGGTTCGTTCCATGCGCCGTATATATTGCCACGGGCCGTACTACCGATAAGAGGCGAGCGAACGCGGTGATCAGTGATAACACAACAGTGTGATAACACAGTCAGGATGACACCACACAAACTGACGCGCAGCGGCCAATGGGAGCCTCGTCGACGTGCGCCAGCCAATGGGACCGAAGTGTAAAAGGTGCCGTTGGCTAGCCTTGTGCGTGGTTTCATTAAGGTGCCCTTTTGCGTGGCTTCAAAGCTGATGACGTCGGCTCGCTCCATGAGACAGGTAATGCGTTCCCATTAATATAGGTAGCAGCACGTTTAAACTCCTTTGGGGGACTACAAATTCCTTCAAGATGTGCACGGGACTACAAATAGCTAGGCGTTTTTTTGAAATTAGATTTGAACTGGAAGGCACCACATTAAGAATATTTTAAATAAAAGGCTAAGAAAACTTTAGACATTTAGACGAAAGGTAAACTTTGACAGTGCAGAGCTCAAATTAGCAGCGTATAAGTTCTTCATAATACCAAGCATTAAATATGCAAGACCAGTTTGCGAACTATGCACGCAACAAAACATATTCAAGATAGAATGCCATGCTGATCGATTTATTTTCAACTACTGTCGATTCATGACACACCCTCACTACTGGAGTGCGATGCGAGTGTTCTTGCCATATGCTTACACGAGTTAATGAATTTTTTTTAAATGCTACATGGGAATCACTTTGTTGATAATCATAATTATGTTGCGCATGCAAACTTCAACAATTCTACTATAATTAAACAAAACAAATTTACTCTGCCTCATCGCTCCTGCACTAAGTTCTATAAAATAAAAATTACGTTGTCAAATGTATTACGGAACCGTGCCGCATATCCACGGATCTTGTTAAGAGTGAAAATATGTGCAGGTTTCTCGATAACAATTTTAAAACATTAACTATGCAAAAAATTCTAAAATGCCTCCTAACCCGCTTTGGTCTCATGGCTGGTCGCAAGTTGTAATTACGTTAAGTAAATAAATAAAACTGAATTTGTATCTTTGTAAATCTTATTGTTTCTAAATAGGGCGCGATACTTCACGTAACATTCCCGTGAACTCGGTCATGACTCTGGCATGTCTTTAGGGGTAAAACGGAGATAGAGGAGACTATGAGCGAGAGCGCAGAAGCGTCGGAGCTCTCACTGAAGTGATTAGTGCACGAGAGGACGGCAACGCAAGCTGCCTTTGTCCTTACCGCATGAGCGAACGCTTTCGAAGGAGAACACACAACGTCGGGCGCCGGTGTTCGGCGTTAGAACGCGCTCTAAAAGCGAGTACAGACAAACGCAACTCTACTTTCGCGGCTACCAGAATATAATAATTCCAACCAGAGCTCGGCGTTCTGACGTCCCCGCCCGGTCTCCTCTTTTCTCACATTTTCCACCGTATAGAAACAGAAAAAAAAAAAAAAACATTAAAATAACAGGGCGTTTTTGTTTTCTGTTTTTTTTTTAGCACTTGACATTTAGAACGTGCGCTCGTTGTCTTTCGCCATGCTTTGGCTAGCGGGCGCGCTCGAGGCGTGCGAGCCATCTGAAGCGTTTTCGAAAGTAGGATGCTCGCGCTAAAGGCGAGACGCCTGAAGCATAGCCTGCTCTATAATGACAAAGCCTGGCATTTCACCACGAGACGCGGCCGCCGAAAGTGGAAAGGTAGAGCGACGGACAACGATTGAGAGGAGGGTCAAGTAACGGGCGCCCCGCTGCGGCGAGACGCCGAAACACACTTCTCCTGAGTGACGGAATGTCCGCTCGCGCTCCTCGCGTTCCTCACGCTACCGCTTCTTTCCTCGTCGGGTTTGAAAACCGTGTTTTGTAGCGTGAGCATTGGCCGAGGTTGAGCAGTTTCGCGTGGCTCGCATATTGAGCCGTGCTCCGTGCTGCGCATGCGCGAGGAACAGTGTCGTCACACGGCGCACAGCTGGCGCGCCGGAGACGCCGCCGCCGCGCGCTCCGCCGCCACCGCCCGCAATTCGCCGGTCTGTGCATTCCAGAGGGGTGACGTCATAGCTGCGGCAGACGCACTGGCGCCGTCGCGTGCCCAGCTGTCCGCCTCCGGTGCGCAGTAGCCAAGCCCGACGCTGCACCGGAGCCGCTTGATAGCACCTCTCATTTTGTGCGCATAAGCTCAGCTATGTATATCCTGACATGGCCGAGCTAAGAAACCGCAATATTTTTGGTCCTCGCCGCTGCGAACGCTGTGCGCTGAAAACCAGGTTCCCCGAGAAATGCTCTCAGCTACCAGATCCTCGCGCTCCAAATCTGCAACTGGGCACTTTATGGCTCCGTCTTCCTACTGCCAGGCTTTCTGAGTATAGAGGAGGCTATGCCGGCCTAGCCTCTTCTATACTCGTCTATACTCACAGAGCCTGGCCTTTCGACGACGAAGACATCGAGTGCCGGGTCCCTAATTTGAAGCCATAGGATCTGGTAGCACAGACCATCAAAGAGCCGTACCTCGCGGAACCTGGATCTTATCGCACAGCATCTGCAACGGCGAGTACCCGAAACACACTTTCGGGTCCTCGTGTCTCACCGCAGCGTCTCGCCGCCTCAGTGGGGCGCCCGCCGCATGGCTCTCCTCTAATCCAATGTCTCCCACTCCACCTCTTTCATTTCGGCGGCCAGTTTGTCGGTGTACAGGAGGCCGTGCTGAAGCTTGTCCCTTTTGTTCTCATGTTATCAGTGGCTAATGTAAAATCCACGTATTTTTACTGTATCCCATAATCCTAGATTAAATCTTGCATTAAAAAAAAAAAGTGGGGGGCGATAAACGAAAACTCCTCTCCAACCAAGGAAGTTCATGGAGCGAGTTGTTGGTACAGGAGGGGTTTCAAAATTTACTTTCCAAATGCTCCTACAAAAATTGGCAATATAATGATCCCATAGTAACCCTATTTGTGAATTTTGATACAATTACGCCGTTCTTCTCAACAGTTTTACGGAACGAATGCTATTTTTTATGATATAGCTTCGTAAAATATTACATATTTATACCGAAACCTGTACTATGTAGGAAGTGTTCCTGCTTCCTGTTCGTGACGCAAAAGGTCGCAATTTTATAGTACGCCCGTGCCGCTGGTTTTTGTATGTAAAAATCTTTTTCATTTCAACAGCGCGAAGCGAAGGGATCGATGGCTGTTGACGGAACTTAAAAATTTGCTCAGTGAACGTAATGAGCTTTAAGTTGGTGCAAAGGTGGCAGAATAATGCGCATAAAGCGCATGAATTATTCACTGAATAAACATACCTGAGTGAAAAGCTAGAAATCAAGAACTTGAAACCCCTACCTATGGCACCCACCTGCAAACGAAAGGCGTCTCATTGGGGCTAACAGCGGACAGGTAGTGACAAGAAAAATGTCAGGCGACCACGACCGGTTTTTTCGAACACGGCAATAGCAGACGACGTTTCTAGCCCCGAAACCATACACTCTTTTTCTGCGCGAATTATCGGTGTTATAATATATCATATATTTATTACATCAACAAAATATTAAAAAAAAGAAAACAGAGACATTACGAGAACAACAAAACATATGTTGTATTGGTCGTTATATCAAAATTTATTTTCGGCTTCATATCGCCCTCTGCTTTGCACTTTCATGTTGGTAGTGCGTATCTCTTCATGTCTGCAAATTTCAACCGCGGAGTTTTGGTGTGAAAGCAGTCTTCTTAGTGCACTTAGCCCTTAAGTAAACCATCAAAGGCTCAACGTCTTGTCAGCGATTTGGCGAGCGAGAGACAAAGTAACGGCGACGAGCGACGAGATTTGCCGTCATTCGTCGCTGTCGCCCGTTGCCTAACTCATTTATACACGTTTGCAAGAAAGGCTCCTGTGCGCTTCCGCCATGCTGGGGTGCGCCAGGGGCACGTCATTGGGGTGCGCGATGACAAGATGGTGCCGTTTGCTGCATCGCCGATGGCTTACGTTAGCGGCACACTTACTGTCTCGGAACGCAGGAGGAGGTATCCACACAGAATCGTAGCGTCACATATTGTAGGACGGGGCATCTTTCAGGGTTGGAACTGACTTTATAACGATCGCTGCCTCTGTTCCCGCATGTTGTGGAAGCCAGAGCTGCCGCGAGCGCAGCCATCGTTGATGCAAAGGCCATGCGACTTTTGGCGCATTCTGAAGAGAGCTCCTTGAAACTTTAGATCTTTTTGAAAATTTTCGATTTGTTACCGCTTTATGCATTTTATTTAATTGTCCTTGCTATTTCGCTGTCGAAGGCGACACGTGTACGTTTTATAATTATTTTTTAAAATTTCTTTCTGCGCTCAGTGGTGTACGCTTCGGCGAGAGATGCTTGGAAACATTGTACGACAACCAGCGAACGTCCTGGCTGGAGAGTAGGTCCGCCTCACCTTGGCGCGCGGTTCGAGGTTAAGCCGGGATCCCACTTGCAAAGGTGTATAGATTTCCAGAAAATATGCCCTTACAAAAATATGTGTGGACACTTCTAGGACGTTCTATAGAGCAGCGTCCATAGGAAGAACAAAAGGCGTCTATAGGCAGACCACGACCTCTGTTGCCTCCGTGAAGTCGTCCTATGGCTGCCCTATAGAATATTGGCCAACGGACGTTCTATGAACGTCCTATTCTATGGATGATGTGTGGTCATTCTATACCCTCCCTATGGTAAGACGCCATATAGAGTCCATAGGGACTCTATAGGGTGTTTACACAGGGTCTTTACGGTGTCTATAGGGTGCCTGCAGAAAACCCATACAGAGTCTACAAGGAGTCCCTAGGGAGTCCACAGGGAAGCCACACAAGGTCTATACAGAGTCTTCATGGGGTCTGCAGAGAAGCCATACACGGTCTACAGGGAGTCCCTACAGAGAAGCCACTCAGGGGGTCTGCTACGGGGTCCGCACCGACCAACGTTTCTAGAGCAAGTCACTTGGGAAACGCTAAAGAGCTTGCTCTGAAAAAGCCGCACCGATCTGTATTCGAAAACCGAACTAATTGCGATCGCAACGCCACCATTCCACCCGCATCGGCCACTCGGACAACTGCACGACCGCGTGTGCTGGTTTAGGACTATCGATATTCGACAGCATGTGACTGCTCTGCTTTGGCTTTAATCGGCTACTTTGGCGCCGAAACATATACGGTAGAGAGGGTTTCATGGATGCCAACCCCCGACTCCCAGGCGGACGCGCCGCGAATTGCAACCGAAGTTAGGAAACACCCAAGTTGGGACGCGCTACCTGAAGTCGCCGGTGAGGCATGGCTGTAAAAAGAAATATTAATTGTGCCGCAAAACCCTGTAAGCTAAAAGTGTATGAAAACATCACGCCCTTGTCATTTTGTACTATCTCCAATAAAGGTTTCTACAAAAAGAGCTTTTTCCCATTTGTTTTTACGCAAAAACGTGCTCTGTAAAAGTCATTTTAAAGAGTGTAGGGTCCTTAGGGGTCTGCAAAGAAGCCATACAAGGTCTATAGGGAGTACGTACGGGGTTCACAGGGAAGCCATACAGGGTCCACAGGGAAGACATACAGGGTCTACACGGGCTCCTTATGGAGTCTGCAGAGATGCCATACAGGGTCTGCACGGAGTCCCTACAGGGTCCATAGAGAAGCCACTTTAAGCGATGGTGGTACCGCGGTGTGAGAATCGCACTCCCTAACTCCTGGATGATTGGCCTCATAATAAAATGGCTTGCCTACACTTTCCAGACGTGAAAAAAAAATAAAAAAACATAAAGTAAGGTTTTGATACTGCGCGCATGCAGCATAACTAGAATTACTTACGCGTCGCGCACAGACCCACCCTAGTAAATACCGCTGTTTTACGACGACCATCCAGATAACCGCAATTTTGGTAGGCACCAGTGCGCCCCCTATGGGTTGTGAAAGTTGCGAATATCTACGGGGACCGCAGTGACCCACATATACCTACCTCCCACTGAGAAAGTAAAAACATTACTCCAGCACACACAAAACACTTCCATCTCCACAATGAATATGCCCTGAGGTTGGATATGCCTCCAGACATCAATGTAACATATCGATACCCGGAACTTAATTAACAAAGCTTTAACTCGGACACCACGCTGCGCCTAAAGAAAACATCTAACCGGCATCACTTTATTAATGTACCAATATATAGCTCACACCATAGAGAGTCAATAGGATGTTTGTAGACTCACCGGGACCATAGAACGGAAATAGGAAGGAATAAAAAACTTTTTCTTTCGCGAAGATCTCTATGGCGTTGTTGTGTCCATTCTGTGGCAAACCAGTGGTACATAGACGGTCTAAGAACTGTCTACAGGAATCCATAGGATGGACAAAGGGGTAATAGAACGACAGAAGTATGGACATAGGACGTCCATACATATTTTTGTAGGGGTCACCTGGACTGACGCGTCTACCGGAAGTGGCTCGGGCGAGAGCCAATAGAGCACGAGCGGTTCGTGACGTCACAAGCTCTGCGCGCGGGCGCGCGGCACTGTGGTTTCGACCGGCCAAATGATAGCGGGTCCTATCGCATCGCGTCGCTTGGAAGAATCGCTCCTACTCCGCTCATACTTGAAGGTTGCTCTTTGTTACGGGGATTGCCAGAGGACGAAAAAGGTCCGTTCACGTTTTCGGGAAGACCTTCGGCGGGGGCCTCTCGGTTCCCTTATGATTCTACACTAGGTGAGGCGTCTAAACAAGGGAAACCTCCAGAGCCAGCCTCGGACAACAGCTGTGCCATCGCCGACGTTGACGCTGCAAAACGCGCTAGTCGGTGCCTTCACTGCGGACCACCATCTGTCGACGCGGAGAACGCTACCGGCATCTATCGGCTGTTGCGCCAATCAGACATCTTTGGTTAGCACACGGCCGCCGTAGGTAGGAATCTATAGTTTTTAATCGCTGACTATTTACTTGGATACGTTTGTCCAGGGAAATGTGAATACCATTAATGCACGTTCTTTGGCCTCCTCTGCAAAAAAAGCGGAGACTTAATACGTTAAAAAAAAGGAAATTAGATTCATGGAGTTTGTTTTAATAGTCGTTTCTTGCTTTCACTTAGCCCGTAGTTCTGTATACTGCTATGCACATCGTGTGTCAATTCCTTCTTAAATATAGGGTGTCTAAAGAAACCAGGCTCGATCTAAAATGAACCGTAAATATCGGCCCCTGCCACGCAGGGGTGTAATCTTTTCGTCGACGGTGTATTTCAAAGGCCGGCTTTATCATGTAAAAATAAAAACAACCGCATCTCCACGTATTGAATGATGCTGATTGGGGCCACGGTGGAAGAAATACATTTAGGTGATGACTCTCTGCCTCGCGCGGCGACCACATCATGTTCGGCGCACCGAGCGCGCTTCACTCGCACGGGGAGAGATGGCGCCCAAGTATAAAGGGCTTGTATAGAAGGGTTGTAAAGGATATTAAGCATTCTTTACTTGGTCCCTGCGTACTCTGTTGCGAAATGATGGATTTATGTTGGAGCACTGGCACTGATTGCCTTTTCTCCCGTGCGGTTCCTGTTTTTTTAAACGAGAACATTCCGATGATGACTCAACGTGACAAAAATACTCGTGTAGATATAAAACTTCCCAGAATATTCTACTGGGCCTTCAATAATTAAGTGTAATTTAGAGTAAACAGCTGGGTTGTGCTCCCATGTTTTGTCAAACAACATGTTTAGTAGCAGTTCCGTAAATTGTTTACACACATTGTGTGGCTTTATCTGAGGTCGGGTGATTTTTTCCACCCTGCTCCTGCCTTATTGAAAAAAGAAATTATAATAAAGTTCCATACTGGGGCCTAAATAATTCTTTACATGCGCATAAAGGTTTTAGCATTACAGATGGTTTATACATACAATGTCAACTTGTACCGTGGAACAAACAAACCTTGAGAGGACAAAAATTCCTATTTATGATGACATAGTGACTGAAACGATGACACAGTATGATGACATACTGACTGACATGATGACACAGTGACTGAGGGTCGAACAACAGTAGTGGTTATAAGACATAAATCACTGTTCATCTATTCTCTCACAATATGGTGTCACCCCGTCTTACAGGTAAAAAGTACCTGACAAATATGTTTGCTTTAAAATGTACATAGAAGCTGAATTCACTGCATACTACCAAAGAACGCCATCTCCTACATCCTATGTTTCTCGCCCATGCCCTTAAACTAAGACGAGCGCTGCTTTGCTGACTTCTTTCTTTCTTGAGCTTGTTTGTTCCTACTCATCGTAAAATGCTTACAGTGTTGTCGCATTCGCGTGCTGAAGTAGTAGTGGAGCAACTGGGCAAATTGTTTCTTCTTTGTGTTCAGCGCATGGAAACGTCATTGTGCATGCGTCAAGAACACTGTCGATTGTTTCCAAGTAGACAGTTTGGTGGCTTTTATTTTCAACGAAAAACTGTTCCGCTTTCTTCAGTAGCTGGAAAAGGTTCTTTTCGGGGTGTATAAGGCCTCCTCTGTTCTTCACGTTTGTCAGTGCTGCTTCAGTGGAAGTGTTCTTTTCGATGCTGAAAGCGGATCGGCAGGCAGGGCAGCGTGTAGCTTTCTTTTTATTTTTACGCTCAAAAGCCCAATTACATGAATAGCATGCAGTCCACAGCCTTGTTTCTTGAGCCCTTTTCTGTCCAGCCATCTTCGTATTCCCAGTCTTCGACAGAAATTAGACTGTCAAGCTTGGTCTTCACTCGGTCAACGAGATGAGGAGACTAGGTAGTACCTTGCGATCGCCCCTCAGAAGTGAACGACGCCACTGCTCTAGCCGAGCGTCATTCGATGGAGCTTTAAACAAGGACACCCGCTTTGCGCGGTTCCGGTACCCCGTATTGGAGTTGGGAACGAAGCACGTCTTTCCCATCCGTATAGCATAACTCCTTCTTCGGGTTAAGGCTCATCTTCGTGCACGATGGCGGCACCGGTATTGACACAGCTCCAAAGCAAAACATGTGGCCAGCCACTGTCCGTGCACGCCCACCACACCGCGAAAAATGCGAGCAAGCCACGCCCCCGACACCGTGGCTGCCGAGAAGAGACCTCATGCCCACGGTGCTTAGAGTGCCTTCATACACACGCGCGCTTTTGCTTGAGTGGTGACATGTCAGCCATTTTTCCGCCCAATCGTTTTTTTTTATGCACCTTGAAGTGCGCGCCATCCGGTGTCACTCAGCTCGAGCGCGTAGCTTTGGCTAATGCATAGACGCCATTTCACCGCCCAAGTCACGCACCGAGCGCGCGAGAGCGTCACGCGCTGACACATTCAGGGCAACAATGGATGTCTTCACCCTGAGACAGACAGACATGTAGGCACCCTAACGGTGCTCACATCTCAGAGCCCTCCGCGGCGGCGCGGAACAACTACACTTCGTTTCACCTTATGTTGCACCGCAGCGAAGGCTAGAAGCGCGCGCTCATAGCGTTGGCAGCTGCTCTTAAGTCATGAGAGCTTGTGCCGCCGGGATGTGCCCCAGAACAAGGAGGTCGCGCTTGTAGCCTTTCCTGCGGTACATCATAAGGTAAAACAGAGTATACTCCTTGTTCGGGGCTAGCTCCGAATACGATCTGGTTGCTCGCTCCCCGCGGGAAGAGCAGCCTGAGTCACCACCTAAATGTATTTCTTCCACCGTGATCGGGGCGGAACTCTGGTGGTGCTTGTCTTCGTAGACGCTGAGCCGCAGCATGCCGAGCCTTTCGTTCGTTTTCATCCATGTCACGTTGCGGTCAAATGCTCAAATGCGTATGTAACCACGTTCCATACCACACATTCCCTTTCTGACATGGATGAAAACGAACGAAAGGCTCGGCATGCTGCGGCTTACCGTATACGCAGACAAGCACCACCAGAGCTTCGCCCCAATCAACATCATTCACCACGTGGAGATGCGTTTTTTTTTTTTTGCCCTACTCGAGCACGGGAGCACGTGCTCACGTGCTCGTGACCCGACGGCGGACGGACATGCGGACATGGCTAGCCCCTAAGGAGCTTCGCCCCTAGTACAAAGTGTAGCTCCTGTTCTGCGAGGAATAGAGCCAAAACACTTACCGGGGTGAACGGCGGGCGGCGACGCAGACGACCGAGTTGAGTGGCGGGGCGCGTTTGGCGCACGTGTTGATAGATGGCGTCGGGAGCGGCGTCGGAACGTATAGCCAACCACCAAAAGAAAGCAAACGTCACGCAGCAAACTTCGTTGGCAGCAAGAACACCGTCATTGTGCTACCGCGTTTTTTAAACTTAAGAGTTTTGTTTCACTGACCGCATTTATTTTTACACCAAAGGCAAACTACATAAAGATTATCTTCAGTTTAGTGAATCATGGTCGGCTCGAGCAGTCTCGTTAAGGAGGCAGCGCCATCTATCAATACGTGCCATAAACGCGCCACGACGCTCGACTCAGTCATCTGCGTCGCCACCCGCCATTCACCCTGGCAAGTTTTTTAGCCGTATTTTTTACTGGAAGGAAGCTATTTTGTGTACTTTTATAAGAAAAAACGGACCTCTGAAATGCATCTCTGACGACAAGTTTCGATTGCTCGTGCGGGTGTCAATATTTAATGTCCACTGTAGGTCGAGCCTGGTGACTTCAAACACCCTATATATGGAATTAATAGTAACAATAAAATGTTCAATGATAACTCACTTGTAAGATTTATTAGCATAACAAAATTTGAGATATCACAGACATATTGTCTTCATATATTTATACGTATCTATCGTTTATCTCTTCCATGACAGGGGACGCAAGTCAATAATTCTGTTGATCATCTCCGGGGTTCTGATCCTCGGAATATTTCTGCTCGTACTCCTCCTCTCACCTTTCGGTAAGCAGAGGGCAGTAAAAAAATGGCGTAGAGGTATACAAGTTATTTAAATCGCTCAAACTGAAGATGGAAAGAACAATTGGCAGCGAGAACACCTTTTTTTTTTTACGCTTCCATAACGCAGAAAAAGAAGAAAAAAAAGAACAAAACAGTACTTAAGGATAAATGGTTTAATTTTGACATCAGACATCCGTGTCGGGCAGAGAAGAATCTGTATTCTCAAAAATATAAAATGTTTTAAAATCCTTCATGCTTTAAGAGGACGATTGGACAATTATTTTTCTTTCTGTAAGTACCGCTTATAACTATTTACTGGCACTCACGAATCATAATACAAGCTTATCGAGTTTTTGTTTTTTTCCATATTACGTCCTCTGTAGGAAAAAAATCGAGAAAAGCGAGCAACGTTCACCCCCTGTGCTCGCAGTCAGAACAAGCGGCTACATGATCTCTAGACGATTGTCTGTCCCCAATATTTATCGCCGCCACGCGCGCAGGTTGGCAGAGCCCAAGACAAGCGCTGAGTGCCACACATTGTTAAAGTTCGGCTATCCCCTTCAGAGCAGCGAATTGTGATGATCGATAAGCGAAATGATGGATGCCGAGGCATTGATTGTCACGATCCGAAATCGAATGTTCACGCAGTGCTCGTGCCCGTAGCGTGAGCCGCATTTAAATATCGTCGTGCGGGGATGAAAAGGTTGACAACACAATTACGGGATCGAAAAAAATGACAACGCCGCCAACAATGTGGTCCCCTTTTCTTCATCGCTGAGTTTTGCGGAACACAAAACTGAAAGAAAACGTCCGCTTTTATTCTTAAAATTATTCGGCGACTAGGTAGCTTCGTTGTAAGTGGAGTTTCGTTCCAGTGTATTTGGGTCCCACTATACTTCGTTTCACAAGTTGCGTGCAGTACAGACGAAGGCTACGCCAGGAGAGGGGAGAATGGCAAGCAGTAGAAAAGATGAGGCAGAAGGGAGAAACCTCCTCTCCAACGTCGCTAGTGTTCTCCCTTTCTTCCTTCGACTGCCGTTGCCCTCGCCTTCGCTGCACACAACTAGTGACACGGAGTATAGTTCCAAGACGCTTGTATAAAGCGAGAAAAACTCCTACACAATATGGATGAAAAAAACTTGAGGGACTCTTAAGCATCTCACTTAAGAGGTGAACGCGATAGCATTATTTTGCTCCCTTCGCAAAGCCTTCGAATAAAAACCAGTGCTCGTTCCCAACCCGTAGATCTAGACTGCAGCGTCACGTGTCACGTGACGTCACATGACGGCATGTATGGCGTTCCACGGGGCTGTGACGTCATAATTCTATCAATGTGCTAAGTTTGGAGGGAACATGTTCCCCTAAATATGGAGGGAATATTTTTTTGCTAAATTTGGTGCTAAACGTTTTCGCTAAACGTAGGCGAAATTTTCGTGCCAAATCTAGCATGGATAAGGTCATGACATGACAGTCACGTGTGACGTCACTCGTGGCTACGAACGTCGCATTATGAAATTTTGCGGTCGCACCGACGCCGGCGCCAGATTTTTTTGCGACACGAGCCCCACAACGCTATCGCGTTAACGTCGCCTGGCTCAAACATTACGTCTAACGAATGTTAGGTCACATCAGCTCCATTTTCTGACCAAATGTGGCGGTGAATTTATTGTCTCATGTCAAGTCATGGTGCCATGATCATGAGACGTCGCAGATTCACGTGACGGCTCATTGTCACGCTACGTCTCAGTTTCACGTGATGGAACGTCACAATTTTCTAGGCTTAGATTAGCGGGACAATTGATGGTTTTCTAACGTCCTGCGATGTCAGGTTATGTGACCGCGTCATATGACGTCATTTTTATCGATAACTTTGGTGGCGAAATCGAAGTCACCTTACATTATGTCGTTACGTGACATCGTGACGTAATGCGGCGAGGCCAACGCGAGCAAGATAAACCCGTTAACGATTCCCTCTATAAAAGTATACGCGACTCCAGTGACTTATAGGGGACGACTCTATCAAGGAAATATGGCCGTCTAATTCAAATCGTACCGTGCCAGGTACCTGCTCAACGCACAAGGCCGAGGCATCAGCAAGCAAGCATTGGACCGAAAATGGTTTGCCCCACTTTTTTTACTCCAATTCTTGAACCTGCGGCGATGTTTTGGCGAAAGTCAGCTTCCAGAGGCGTCACGCTTTCTCAGCAAGCGATGAGATTACTGCCTGCTGTCCTTCCACGGTGCTCATAAACGTTAATAAACGCAGAATGTATGGTTCGCGCGGTTTCGTAGGTTGCGTGCAGAGCGACCTGGGAACATGCTGAGACTACAATTACGACACACCCACCGGGACAACTGTTCTATCGCGCAAACCACCGACAACATGTAATCAGGGGAACCCCAAGAAACGACCTGAAACGGCGAAGGGACCTGTTCCGTTCAGTTCAGTGGTTTTCCGCTCAGGGCCGTCCGCTTTGCTGAAGTCGCGAATAGAACTAAATATAAAACCTCTGTGGGGCCGGGCACGGCGCACACCAAACTTAGGCCGAACGCGTGTTCCGTTTCTTAACTCGTAGAAGAACTACGCTGAAGGCACCTCACAATACGCGATTCTGTAATGTAGGGATTCATGGAACAGCTTAAGATGCGGAGGACACGTCTCCAAGATGGTCCAAACCGTTGCTGGGCAACTATAAAGCCCTTGGTAACTAGGCGAAAAATGTTGAGTCACTGGGTTGTACACGCATGCGTGGCGTCCGATTTTTGACTGAAGAAAGCAACATACATATCACAATGCGCGTTCCTCATGCCAGTACACAAATATGGCAGCGCAAAAGGCGAATGCTGCAATGGTCTTTACTGCGGATTTCAAAAAGAGTACGCTCTGCCTCGAGAGCGACATTTTTGCGTTTTAAAAGAGTTCCTCGCTTCCGCAGTCAAAATGGGTGGAAGACAACGATCGTATCTTGGGGAAAAGGAACGCATGTATTTGGTTCTAAAGCTCGGGACTACCATAAAATATTTAAAGCCTGTAAAGAAGCCTCGTCTACGTTCATGGAGCTGCAAACCTCCTCACACTATATTAAAGTAGAAAGTTGGGCTAGTTGTTTGTGGTTGTACATAATGACAAATACACAGCGCAAAAATGACAAAAAGGGAAGAGACACAACGGATAGAACAGAGCGCTGACTCGCAACTAGATATTTTAATAGAAGAAAAAGAGAAAGAGAAATATTTTGGTCACCATAAATCGCACGTGTAACCTCTGCCATGCTATGCGGTCGTTATGGCTGCTGGGCCTTCATAGCCAGTTTCATGAACTCTGCCTCTTTGTTGGAGAACCAGACAAGTGGTGTGCAGATACAACTTGCTCCTCCACTCTGGATGTGAAAAGCTTCCAGAACCTCTCGGGTTGTTTTGTCCCGGTGTTTTCCCATACCTGTGGTAGCAGCAAAAGACGGTTCACATAGACACTCTTTACAGTGAAGTGAAAAATTCCCACCCGCCGTGGCTCTGAGGACTAGTGGTGCTCACGGAGCCTGGCGTTTAGGCAACGTCGGGTTTGCCCAATATAGGTGCGGCCGGAGGATAGGGGTATGTTGTAAACAACACACGTGGCACAAGGAACAAAACGCTTGGAGTGCTTTTTTGAGCATGAAATAAAATGAAACGAAATTAAATGAAAACTTCATTTTAAGAAATTTACTCTGGCGGCTTCCAGACAGAAAGCTACCATACGGTAGCTTGACTGGGTCTAGGGCCCTAAAGCAAAATAAGTATAACAATCTGGCTGAAACGTGTTATACATTGAAGGCCTCGTTATACAGCCATGTAGAGTTTCTCTTACTAACTAGGCATGTACTTAAGTAACAATAAACAGAGTAAACAAGCGAGAGCGCAGGAACGGTGGGCAGCAAGCATATTAAGCCAAAGCGAGAAAAAGAAAAATGTCATACAGAGGCATCCACTTTAGATAAAACAGATATACAATTCAGCTCTAGTCAGAAAGTATATATCTATGTTTTCTAGATGGTACCTGTTGAGGAGAGCAGGGATTGTAAATCATGATTTGTGCGGAAATGAAGGACATAGCATATCTCAGAGCAAAAGATCCCAAAAGAATGTGTGCGTCAGTACCTTGACATTTCACTGTGCCTAGAAGACGTCCATGTGCAGGACTTACAAGGCAAGATCGAAGAAGGCCATCCTTGACTACAACTCGGCCCATTCATAAATCATAAACGGGGCATTGCTCTGTCTGGTCTACAATCAAGATTGAAGAAATCTTGCCTCCACACTAAAGGAGAAAGCTTCAAACAAGTTTCAAACAGCGAGACTGCAAAAAGCCGACTATCCATCAGCACTACTGTCAGATATTGCGAGCACCATAATTAAGAAAGTAAAAGGGATGCAGAATACAAAACGTAGTGTGGAATGAAAGAGACCAGTTTTTATCCCGTATGTACACAAGATTTCCCATAACCTTAAAAATGTCGGAAACCGCTATGGGGTCCCTGTGGTCTTTTCAGCTCCTCAAAAGATGAGCTAGATTTGTCCAAGACTCAACGCTAAGGCAGAGGGAGGTCTAAAATACAGATGTTCAAAACGCGCTCCAAGCGTTTTGTGCCTTGTGCCACGTGTGATGTTTACAACATACCATTATCCTGCGGCCGTACCTATATTGGGCAAACAGGACGCTGCCTAGGCGACAGGCTCCGTGAGCACGACTACCGTCTCAGAGTCACGGTGGGTGGGAATTTTTCACTTCACTGTAAAGAGTGCCTATGTGAACAGCCTTTTGATGCCACCACAGTTATGCTTCACACGTAAGCTTCAAAGTGTTTGAAACAGTGCGCAATGCGAATTGAAGTATATTTGACTCCCCAACAAAGCGAACCGTTTTCCAACGCTCATTTAACAAGATTGAAACTTGATTTCTGGCTATATACACAAAATATCTAATATATTAGATTAATTTCATGATAGACGACGACCGTGCCTTTGTATTGATAAAAAAGCAGATGTATTTAACTAACTTTAATTCGTACGTACATATCAAAAATATATTAACTAAATATAGTTATATTTAAGATTTTTGATGATATTGGTGCGCGCGCATCTGGCCATTAGGCAAGGCGCCCGGGGCCTAACGGTATTGTCGTTCGTGGCTCCCACGCGAAGAGCCCAGGTTGGATGCCTAGCCGCGGATACACGTTTTTGTTTTTTCTCGAATTTGTTGTGTTCTATTAAATTCGAGGTCAAAAATTTTGTACAGACCGAACCTACTATGCCTATCGTTCCAGACGCCCACACGTGTACATAAGGGGCTCTACGTGGCGAGCCGGCATCAGTCTCGCCGTTGCGCTCAATCCTGCTGTTCCGCCAGCATCGACGCCTACACAATAAACATCTTCAATTTCATCTAGGGCACAAGTTCCTCCCATTAAACGTTCACTTTCTAGAGTTAATTCGCCGCCTCATCATTTGTCGTTTGTGACATTTTGGTGGAGGTGCGGGATAGTACCCTGTGCCCAAGGTTACGCATACGACCCCGCGGGCATGTCAACCAAGTTCGATTCCAAGCCCGACAAGAAGACCATTCTTTGACGAAACTGAAACTCGGGCCAGCCGCCGCACCCAGGGGCAGCTTCCTGAATTTATTCTGCTGCAGGACATGGCCAAGCCAAAGAAGACGACGATGGTCGACCAGTCGCTGACCCTGGCCAATTCTACCATCGTTTAACTGCCCGTAGCACAGCGGAGTGCTGCTCCGTACCACGGTGACCAAAACGAAGACGTCCAAGACTAGATCGACCACCACAAACGTGTTGCCCGCACAGCACAGCGCCAGCACAGCTTTTTCTCACTTTAAGGAACTGCAAGGCGCAAGTTCGAAAAAGACGAAGCTTCACTGACTTCGTGAGCCATTTGCAAGAACGAGTTGATGCGTACGTTTGCCAGTCAACACCGAAGAGGTAGGGCCGAAGATCTGCTGCGATCCAGGACCCAGGGCCCCAATAAGCAAGTCACGAGCTTCGTGGAAAACGCCCTGCGCCTGAGCTCCCGCGCTGACCCCTCATGGCCGCCGAGGAAAAGAAGCCGCGTATTCTGACGCGTGACATGAAAGACGACATCATCAGTGGACTCGTACGCAACCCACCGATGACCGTCCAAGGATTCGTCACCAAGGCAAAAAACATGGAGCGTGCCATATTTGGAAGGGCAACCCAGTACCTGCGGCACCCCGGCATAGCTGCGCACTCGACATCGAGATTGGACCACGGTTCGAGCCTGGCTGGGATAGGGGAGATTATTCACGACATTTTAAGGGAAAACCTAAAGAAGCTGCTGCTTAATCCAGGACGCCCGGCTTAGCTCTCTGTCGTCGAGTTGTTCGGAAAGAAGTGCAGCGAACCTTCGAACCAAAGGCTCCAGACATCTCACAAGCCATTGCGGAGCCAACGTTGACGCACGCCACAATGGCCCGACGGTCACCGGATTCACATCACCCATATGCCGTCCGCCTCAACATCAGTCTCCAGCGCAGCCGTGTGCTCGATGCCGTGACGACCACGTCCCATACGTCCACGAGGAGCCCCGTACAGAGCGGAAGACCGACGCGTGCGAACGACCGACCGACGCCTTATCTGCTACCACTGCGGAGAGGCCTGCCACGTCTCCCGACGGTGCAGCTTCCGCCAGATGGGACTGCGAGGGTTCGCGCCGAACGACCCTCGGCCCGCCTTTGTGAGCGGCCGAGAAATATCATAGCGTACCCTAGTATAAGATACACCAGGCCGAGAGCTGGTGTTACTTGATGTGACGCCAGACTTTTTCACAGATGTGATTTGGGACATTTTCACACCAGCAATCTGGAGTTCTGGTGTGAAACCTGAAATTTCATATACTGGTGTGACAGCAGCAATCTGATGTTCTGGAGTGACACCAGCCATCTGGTGTTCTGGTGTGACATTAGGTTTTGTTGTGTGTGATACCACAGCACCTGTTGACTGGGTGTTGCTTTACTCACAAAAAATGGTACAATTATAAGCTTCATAGATCCACTTCTGTCATAATTACTTTATTTTAAAAAGCAAAGAAGCTCGAAAGTAAAGCTTCAGTAGCTTTACCGGTGTAGGGAGTGGGCCGTGATCAACTGGAGCTTGTACGGAGCCACTGCCCTGAGTCGAAGAACCGGCCGCCTTTGCGTTTCGCAATTCTTGGCCTTTCAGCTTGCCGTTGACTCGTGTCTCAGTTTCGCTGATCCGTTCCGCATACCCCTCAGCTCCAGTGATCTCCTCTTCTAAGGCATCATATTCGTCAGATGGCTCGAGTTTCATGTCCAGCTCTTTCAAGGAAGCCTCCTTAAGTAGAATATCAAATCTTTGTTCGAGCTCACCGATTAGTTGCGCCCTGCCCGAAGATAATTTTGTGATCACGCCTGCATTGAACGCCGCGTTTTCAGTGTCACACAGTGTACAGGTTCCGATCGTAATGACTAACATATTTGGCATGCCTCGTTTCGGTTGGATATGAGTCCAATAGGACGCCAATCTCGTTGATTATCTTTGTTGTTGCAGCTCGCAGGGTAGTCATCTTTCGGTTCAGGCGGTCGACGCCCTCCTGGCTTGTAGTAGGCATAATCTGGCCGTTAATTACCGGGTTTCGGCATCAAAAACTTTAATAATTACTAGCTTTCTTTGTTGTTATGCTACCAGACCAAGCTCGTCCGAAGTCAGAAAAGCACACCAACACACATCTTTTTTGGCTTTGACTCACAGAGAAGATTCCTTTATTTTCTCAAACATCAACAACAATACTGGCGGAAAGGGAAACCCTCGAAGAAGATAGCGCTCCAAGCTGCTCTAGGCCGCTGAGGAAAGCGCTGGGGAGGAGGGGGACAGTTCTTGAGCACAAGGGAGCCCGCTGCGGGGTCTCCGGTGACCACCAAGGTGGAAGGGAACGATGCAGCACGTCAGGGGAGGGGCGCCACGCAAACTAATCAAATACATGCTCATGGACGAGGGGAAAAGTCAACAAAGAAACAACACTGGTGTCACATCAAACTGGGTGGTATGCACACCAGGCTGCCTGGTGGGCACATGCACCCGCGCGGTGTGGCACCAGACTCTCTTGGTGTGCCCACCACGTTGGCGTGAAGATACACCAGCATTTCTGTTGTGCGCACCAGGCTGGTGTGTCCACCAGGCTGGAGTGCTCGATACACTAGCATTGCTGGTGGGAACACCAGGCTGGTGTGGTCGATACACCAGCATTGGGTGGGCACACCAGAACTGCTGGTGTCACACTAGAATTCTTTGATGTCGCTCCAGGATTGCCTGGTGTATTTCACATTAGGGTATACATGCGCCGATCGTCGTCCCTTTGCCGGATGCACCCCAAGGATCTAGTTCCCCGTCCACGGGATGTTGACAGGCAACACTTTCCCGTTCCCGCTAACAAAGCTTGTCCTCCAGGTCACGCCGAGAATACTAACCCTAAAGATAAATGCACGAGGCAATCCTGGGCCCGTTCGCTCGAAGCACTAACCGCGGCTAAAGTTAGCCGCAGTACCTAGGAGAGGGATTTTGAGATCACGTGACTGTCTCGGTAGGGATGCGGGGAAACATGGCGGTGTCCCAGTGAGTGAGCGCCGCTTGCTTAGGAACTAATATGTCGTTGTGGTTCCAATATCGGGCGCGTTTGTCAGCAACAAATGGTGCAGGAGGCTTTCGCTTTGCCTTACCTCACTTAAAACGCAAAGCATGGGCAATGACATCGCCGCATTTTTTAGATAGTGTTTCGATTCTGGGCACTCCTAAGCCTAAATGAACGGGATAATTGTCGGCATAGCAACGTCTTTGGAAAGCGGATTGTTGATAGCACACAAAAGCAGACGGCGTCCCAACAGACTTTTTTCTTCTAAATTATCCAAGCACCGAGGTGCATGCTACGACTGTAGTTGCACGCGTCGCACGTGCTGGCGTCTGCAGTAGTAACCGTTCTAAAGCAAAAAGTATAAAACAAATTTTGCCTTCCACGCGCGTTCGTTAAAGCCTCATTATGATTTTTTACTTCAAATCTTTTATAAGAGGAAGGCCAGCGCGCGTGAACCGTAGAATTACACTTCCAGCGTTCTCCTCGCGATGCTTGGATAATTTAGAAAAAAGTCTGTCGGGACGCTGTCTGCTTTTGTGTGCTATCAAGAATCCGCTTTCCAAAGACGTTGCCATGCCGACAATTATCGCGTTCATTTAGGCTTAGGAGTGCCCAGAATCGAAACACTACCTAAAAATGCGGCGATGTCATTGTCCATGCTTTCCGGTTTTAGTGAGGTAAGGCAAAGCGAAAGCCTCCTGCGCCATGCGTTGCTGACTAACGCGCCCGATATTGCAACCACAACGACATATTAGTTCCAAAGCGAGCCGCGCTCACTCACTGGGGCACCGCCATGTTTCCCCGCATCCCTACCGAGACAGTCACGTGATCTCAAAATCCCTCTCCTAGGTACTGCGGCTAACTTTAGCCGCGGTTAGCGCTTCGAGCAAACGGGCCCTGGTGTGCCATAATAAAATCCTGGGGTTACACCAGAAGATCTGGTGCGCCAACCAGAAATGGTGGTGTACCCGCACACTAGCCTGGTGGGCAGACCAAGGGTGTCTGGTGACACCACGAGGGCTCATGCGCCCACCAGGCAGTCTGGAGTGGACACCACACAGTTTGATGTGGCACCAGTGCTGTATTTTTGTTGATTTTACCCCCGTCTATGAGCGTGTTTTTGATTAGTCTGTGTGACGCCCCTTCCCCCGACGTAGTGCCTCCTTTCCTCCCGTCTTGGTGGTCGCCGGAGGCCCTGCGGCGGTCTCTTTTGTGCTTAAGAAGCATCCCCCTCGTCCCCAGCGCTTTCCTGGGCGGACTTGAGCAGCTCGGGTTACTAGCCCCTTTGGGGGCTCCCCTTTCCGTTCCCGCCAGTATTTTGGTGAAGTTTAAGAAAATAAAGGAGTCTTCTCATTGAGTCAAATCAAAAAAGATGTGTGTTGATGCACTTTCCTGAATTCCGACGAGCTAAAGATAGTTAGACATTGTCTGGTAGTAAAACAACAATGAAAGCTAGTGATTATTTTTAGTTTTTGATGCCGAAACCCGGGAATTAACGGATAGATCATGCCCACTAAGAGCCATGAGGGCGTCTACCACCTGAAACGAAAAACGACTACCCTGCGAGCTGCCGCAACGAATATCATCAACGAATTAGCGTCCTGCTGACTACGGATCAAAGTGACATGGGCGAGTTCAAAGAAAAATTTATATTTTTCTATTTAAGGAGGCTTTCCTAAAAGAGCTGAAGAAGGAAGTCGAGCCATCTGTCGAATATGATGCCTTAGAAGAGAAGATAACTGGTGCGGAGCGGTACGAGGAACGGATCAGCGTAACTAAAGACACGAGTCAACGGCAAGCTAAAAAGCCAAGGATAGCGGAACGACACAGCGTCCAGTTCTTCGACACAGGGCAATGACTCCGGACGAGCTCCAGTTCATCAAAGCTAACTCCTTACAACAATAAAGCTTCCGAAGCTTTATTGTTTTACTTTTTCGGATCAAGTAATTATGACATGAGTGTTATTGTCAAACTTATCATTATACCCTTTTTGTAAGCAAGGCAACACCCAGTCAACAGGTGCTCTGGTATCACACAACATCAAAACCTGATGTTACACCAGAACACCAGACTGCTGGTGTCACACCAGCACACCAGTTTATGGTGTCACACCATAGCACCATATTGCGGTGAAAAAGTCTGCTGTCACATCAAGTCACACCAGCTCTCGGCCTGGTGTATTTTTTACTAGGGAAGCACGGCAACCCAGGAATATGCACTTTTCGTTCACCGAAGAGGTGAAGATCCGCCCGAAATATTGGAAGGCTTCTATTTTAACGATGATAAGGCCATCGAAGAACGGTTCTGCGACGTCTGCAAACAACCTCAACATAGAAAGGCCACGACGTGACGGCACTCATCGACATCCAAGCAGACTACTCGGTTCTGAGTGGGAAGCACTCTCGCCACCTTCGGAAAGTTAAGACACCGTGCGATGGCCCACAGATAAGAACCGCTGGAGTACACCTTGTTACGCCCATTGGAAGGTCCACCACCCGGGTCAAGATTCCCGGCGAGACGTGTCCAGTAATGTTCGTCGTTCTGAAGGACTGTGCGAGACTCATCGTTCTTTTGAATGGACGTCTTGTGCGATTACGGCACTGTCAGTGATCAGGGAGCAAACGGGTTGACGTCACAAAAACCTCTCCCACCACCGGACGAAACAACAACGACGTAATGCGTCGTTTGTGTACTTGCCGACCATGCAAACCTGCCGCCGTGGTAGCTAGTTTTTACACCTGTAGGAACCAATGAAGCTTCCTGCGTCGAAGTTCTCCTAGAACGCAGCTTCCATTTGCTTCTAGGAAGAGGAGTCGCAAGAAGTAGAACAGAGCTTCAAAACGGGCGTGCCACAATCCTCGTTACAAGCTTCCGACAAAAGCCACTAAACCTTACCAAAGGGACCGCTGTGGGCCACATCGAGGAACTTGAGAACTCAGTCACAATCGCTGCTATATCGGAAGAATTATCTTGACCGCAAGCCCTAGAGAGAGGCACCTTCAAAACATGATATTAATTCGAAGCATCCTGCTACAAAACGACGACGCTTGCTTGACCTGCTCGGCGAGTTCGCCGAGTGCTTTGCAAATCTTCAAGGGTGCGACAAACGACGGTAGCGAAGCAACGTCTTGTTACTGGCAACGACGCACCCACTGTTCCCCCGTCGCCGTACCGAGTCTTAATAAAAGCAAGAGAGGTAATCTAATAATAAGTACAATGAATGATCACTGAGGACGCCATCCAACCATAAAGTAGTCTGTGGGTGTCGTCGGTTGTCCTGGTGAAGAAGAAATATGGGCTCAAGTTTCTGCGTGGAATGCCGTCGACTGAACGCCGTGACAAAGAAGTATGTCTACCCTGTGCCATGAGTGGACGACACCATGGACCGGCTGCGCCACATCCCATTTTTTTAATCGATGGACCTAAAGAGTTGCTATTGGCAGATAAAAGTCGACAAGCGAGACCGTGAGAAGTGGGCCTTCGTCACACCCCACGGATTGTACGAGTTTAAACTGATGCTGTTTGAACTTTGTATGGCACCCGCAACCTTTCAGCGTGCCATGGGCTCCGTGCTAGCAGGTGTGAAATGGCAGAGCGGCTTGTCTATTCAGACATCGTTGTGCTTTTACGAGATTTCGACGCGCACCTGAGACGATTCGAGACGAAGAATCAAACGAGGCTGTTGGACTCACCTTCAAGCCCATGAAATGCCGTTTCGCCTATGACGAACTGAAGTTCTTATGCCACATCGTGAAAAACGAGGCTGTTCGCCCTGACTCCGAGAAGGCGCACGCCGTAGCCGCATTTTCACCGCCATTGGACAAGAAGGCCGTTAGAATATGCCTGAATCTCTGTGCCTACAATAGGCAATTCGTTTAAGATTTTGGCAGGCTTTCGGCGCCGCTCACGCTTCTCACAAAGACGCTGTGAAGATCCATTGGGGAGAAAAGCAACAGTGGGCATTCCACGAACGGAAGCGGAGACCCCTGACACCACCGATCCTCGGTCATTTCGATTAGTTGGCAAAAACGAATCCACACCCAGCTTAGTGATACCGGACTGGGCGCGGTACTGGTACAACAGTAGGAGCGTACGAAGCGAGTGATCGCTCACCCAAGTCGGAGGCTGTCTAACGTGGATTACAACTACTCGACAATAATAATGCCAAGCTGCCGTCTGGGCGATAACGAAGTTCCGCCCGTACTTTTATGCTACTCCGTTCCGCGTGGTCACAGATAACCACTCGCTGTGCTGGCTCCAAACCTAAAGGATCTCTCTAGACGCCTGGCCGGCTAGGGTCTCCTACTGCAAGAATTCGACATTACCATTACGTACAAATCTGGTTGCAAACACAGTGAAGCCGAGTGTCTGTCGAGAGCCCCCGCCGAGTCAGCACCTGCCAGGGCCGGTGATGAGGAGGACGAAGGTTTTCTCGTCGCAGTAAAGTTAGCCAAAATGTCTGGCCTTGAACGGGACGACTGCGAACTCCGTGCCATGACAGAGCATCTGAAAAGTCAAGAAAGTACCGTGATTTGCATTCTCCTGAGACTTGTCAAGCTTTTCTATTCGACAGGGTGTTATCTTCAAAAAGACTTCGGCACCAGCAGACCAGAGTGGCTACTGACGATACCTACCAGACTTCGGGCAGAAATCTACCAAGCCTGCTATACGAACGGACGGCTGGGCACGTTGGCTACAGCAGGACGCTCGCCGGAATTCGGTAAATGTACTACTGGTCAAGGCTACTGAGGAAGGTTCACCTCTACACTCGATCACGCCATGAGTATCAGCGACAAAAAAAAAGAAACACCGACGAGGCCATCAGGACTTCAGCATCCGATTGCTCTCCATCCAGGCCGTTTCAGCAATTTAGTTATCGATTTACACGGCCTTTTCCGCAGTCGACGTCGGGGAAACCACTAGATAATCGTCGCCAGGGGTTATCTCACAAGGTACGCCTAAACAAAAGCCCTTCCTTCAAGGACTCCTGTGAAAGTCACCTGGTCTTTCATCGAGTCCATCGCCCTCCGTCACGGCGCTCCTGAAGTTCTTATTACAGATTGCGGTTTATCGTTCATAACATAACTGCTGCAAGAGATCCTCCATCTCAGCCACACCAACCACCTTTAAGCAACAACGTACCATTCTCAGACCAATGGGCCGACGGAACGCCTAAACAAGACTACAGTCAACATGGTGTTTATGTACGTCAACGAGGCAAACATGACGGGGGACAAGGGCTTGCCGTATGTCACGTTTGCCTACAACAGCGATTCAAGAGGCCACTGGTTTTACACCATTCCATCTTATGCATGGTCACAAGGTGATCACGATGCTTGACGCCAACCTACCTCGAAAGCCAGATGGCATCAGACGTCACGACGCACAGGTGGTTGCGAAACGAGTTGAAGTCCACAAGCTCGTTCGAGGCCCGATACAACACCAGGAACGTGTCGACGCTGACTGCTACAACCTTCGTCCTCTAGCCGTTCACATCCAGCCCGGAGACCGGGAGTGGGTGTGGACACCGACACGTCGTCTTGGCCTCAGTGAGTAGCTTTGAAAGCGCATTTTTGGACCATTCAAAGTCCTTCAACGCTTGGGAGGTCTCAACCACGAAGTGGTGTCCCACGCTACACCCGCATTATCATGACGGCGACCGCGGCACGAAGTGGTTCACGTCGTTCGACTCAAGCGATTCTACCCTCGATGGGACGTTTTTGTGCTCCAATTGGCTCTTTAGCTTACTGTTCCTTTCATTTGCTTTGTTTTGTGTTGTGTTGGACTGGGCGATGCACTCTTCAATTTAGGGGGAGTAATGCCGCGAGCGCAACTGGCCACTTGGGCAGTGTGCCCGTGGCCGAACGGTTCTCATGCTTGGCTCCCACGCAAAGAGGTGAGATTCGATGCCTTGCCATACACATTATTGTTGTTTCTGGAAATGTCGTCTTCTGGTAAAATCGAGAACACTGTTTCTCTTGCGAGGTTAGAATATTCTACATGCTGGCCCTTCTACGCCCATTCTTCCAAAAGCCCACATGAGTACATAAGGCGCTCCGCTTGGCGAGCCGGAGTCAGTGTCGCCCCGACGCTCGATCCTGCTGTTCAGAGCACTTCGACGCCTGCTACGCTAACTCTGTTCTATTTTGTTTTCGGTATAAGTTCGCCCCATTAAAGTTTAGTTTCTCCAGTTAATTCGCCCCCTAATCATTTATCATTCGTGACAATATCAAGGTTATTAAACTACCTTAAATAGCCCAGCGTAAGAATTTGCAAAACTTTGCCGAGATCAACTGGATAATGTCATATACTTTGTTTTATTAATTTAAATCACAACGTTTTTGTTTTGTTTTATTTACCTTACTAAAATATATCTTGATAGTGTCGAAGAATAGTCCCACTGGAATTGCTTGAGATTTGACAAAATAGCAAGCGGTCAAGCTTGCTTTTTCAAACAGGTGAGAGAAACGGCCGATCTGGTTTCGGCCGCTTCAGTAATAAATAACTTGCAAAAACAAATCAGCCAAGCTTGCCGTTGGTGTTTTCTTTGATTTACAGGATAAACCCAAATTTATATATTTTTACAAAAATCAGAATATCAAACACAAAACCGTGCCTGAATGAGATTAAAGCAACGAGATATGTAACAGGCTTGAGCTGAGCTAGTTGGTTCATAGTTCACTTAAGGCCAGCTGAACTAGAAAAAACATACACAAAAAGAAAAGAGGATTAGAAAGCAAAAAAGTGGAAAAGAGAATTGTTCCCTCAAGTGTGGCTTGTAGTAGAAGAGGAAAAAAAAATCAGTTGTTAGTCCAGCGGTGTGAATGGTCTTTTCTTTATGTGTATGTTTTTTCTAGTTCAGCTGGCCTTAAGTGAACAACAAGATATTTTTCACACTTTAAGGGCAATATCTTTTGGGCGCAAAGGTTAGGCGAAATGTCAAGTATAGTTATCCGAAAAAAATATACTCGACCTAACTTAGTCGGCACCTCAAGAGACACCGTTTTCTGTGCGCACAAATTTTATCTAGGCGCTTTAATTCAACAAATATGCAGCGCCTTCCTGCGGGACAGATTTTTAACAGAAAATTCTGAAACTAATTAAGGAAAAAGAAAAAGAGCGAAGGACAACAAAACAAAGTCATGGCTTTTTGTACTGTCTCGGGGTTTCGTCTTCAAATATGTTAGATTACCACCAGCTAGCTTCATCTATAACGTTTCGTTCATTGAAACAGTTATCTATAACATCATGTCGCTTTTAAATTTTTATTTTCTTGATCCGACAAATCAATCGCCAAGCGGCGCTACCTTTCAAGGAGACGTCCTGATCCACCTGGGTCTTGACATATAGGGCCTGCTGAACATTTATGCCGAGGAAGTAGGTTTTTAATTTACAAAAAAATAACAAGTCAATCCTCATACTTATTTCTCACTTCGTGGGGTCGTGTAGAAGAGTATGTAGAAATTATTGCACCGCGGATGAGAAGCCGATATCAGAGAAGACCCAGCTTGGCATTCTTGGACAAATGAGCTGGCTGGGCTAGTTTATTTTGCTTAACAGACGACCAAACTGGGCAGCAATGGTACCACTTGACGCGGGAGAGAGCACGCGGTGAGCGTACAACGTTTACAGGGAACTAGGTGGGTGGAACAAACATTTACGGGGACGTGTGTGCTACCTATGTGGTCGACCTCGCCTCACGTGTGCCAGTGTATAGTGATGATGCGACCTGCATAGGTGGCGAAACGTCTGTACCTTTTACAGCGGAGCTGTTAAGGCCTAGTTTCCCCAGGATTGCGTCCCCCGCTAGGAAATGTCGACTCAAAACTCTGGACAGCCACTGCCATCTATGAGCGACGGCGGCAACCAGACGATCGCCTTGCCGGCCCTGCTTATAGATGGTGACAACCTTTCCAACCTTTTCAACCTTTCCACTCTAGATTTCACCACAGTGGAAAGGCTGAATTTCTCAAGGCGTCGTCCAGATGTCGTCCTCAAGGTCGTCCTAGAAGTCGTCTTTGAGGTCGTCCTTCAGGTTGTTCGAGAGTTTGTCCTCGAAATCGTACTAGAAGTTATCCTTGAGGTCGTCCTACACGTCGTCCTCGAGGCCATCTTAGAAGGCGTCCTTGAGGTCATCCCAAACATTGTATTCAAAATCGTCCTAGAAGTCGTCCTTGAGGTCATTCTAGACGTCGTCCCTGAGGTTGTTCTAAACGTCGTCCTTGAGGTCGTCTAGATGTCTTCCCTGATGTCGTTCTCAAGGAGTCGTCCTCGAGGTCGTATTAGAAGTTGTCCTTGAGGTCGTCCTAGAAGTCGTCCTCGAGGTCGTCTGACCATAGTACAGCTTCGCTGGTCTTCCTCCTTCACCAGAGTGGAAAGGCTGAATGTTTTTAATCATGAATTCACCCGAAGTTTGGAAAATGTTTCTATCTTTAAGGTGGCCGCCGTGGGGCGTCAGCCTTAAAGTATTACCCGCTAAAAAAAAGCTTCTCTGCTAATGCATTTTTTGCTGGGATGATATGCATTAACTGGGCTACAAGAAGGAAGTGCGGAAACTCGTACCGACGCAAGTTCAGCCACTCCAGAGGATCGAATTCACTCTCCTCGATCTACTTCTAGACGAAGAAGCAACTTGCAGGCTTGTCCTACTTTCTTGTGGCTTGTACAATCTGTGTTTGTTTTGCTCAATGAACGTTTTCAGCTCTTTCCTTGCCAAAAAAAGAACACGCTTTCCAGGGACGACGGATGCCCCTGCTTTCTTTAATTTTTTCCCGAAGCAGCATTCTCGGCGAGAAAGAACGTCTTAAAGCGATCTTTGATCAGAATCAACTATTTCTTAGCGTAAAGAACACTTCTCTACCCCGAATGGCAGCTTCTATCCAAGGAAGTAGTTTGCTCCCCGAAAATATTCGGTGATGCACCTTCATAGTATCACTCTCTTATGCCCTCTACACTGTGCGGTCGCGCACGTTTATGGGCTACCTTGGCAGAAATGTCGATTTGCACCCGCGGATATCGTAATCTGATCTGCATCCGCGATCCACCAGACATGATACAATTTAACCCCCTTCCGCCAGTTTAGCACCGTAATTCGCGGATATGCATGACCCTAGTGATTCGTCATGGTTTACGCGAAACAGCGCACGTCGCAGCATTACCTGACTTTCCACTCAATCACGACGCAAGATCATCAAAATGTCGAAATAGCTAACGCTGTCCCTTCGCATCACTTCGCGCTATCCTCTGCGGAATGTTTTATTTCGTGACTCTTTTTCATACAATCACGTCCTGTGTGGCATACCCAGAAATCATAAAGTTTATTAATTGTCAACATGATTTGCTGAGTTCCTATAATAGCCCACTTTTTTGTCACATGTTAGAAATCTACAGAACATCAAATGGAGGAAGCTTTATTTTTAATTGGAGCCAAACCACAACCATTGGCTTTGTGCTTTTTGGGTGTTCGTTCAATATTTTATTTTATGGCTATTATACTTTCGGAAATAAATAAAAATACTTATTTTGTGGCTATTTTACTTTCGGACTTGTTTCAGTCACGCGAAGTTGACTGTGAATGTGTGAATTGTTCCAAACAAGTTTGTTCTGGCCGTTGCATGACAGGTACTTCCACAGCTGTGGAAACGGTAATGGCATCAACCACAGCAGCAACAACAACGACAACCAAAGCGACAACACCAACAACAACGACAACCAAAGCGACAACACCATCCACAACAAGAACGAAAACAACAACGACAACCAAAGCGACAACACCATCCACAACAAGAACGACAACAATACCTACAACAAAGGCGACAACCCGAAGCACCACAAGAGCGACCACATCCGCGACAACAAGAACCTCGACGGCAAGAACAACGAGAAGTACAACAATGGTGACAACGAGAAGAACAGCAGCGACAACGAAAACAACAACACGTGCGACAACAAAAAGGACGACAACAGCGACAACAAGAACAACAAGAGCGACAACAAGGGCTACAACAACAAAAACAACAACACGTGCGACAACAAGAAGGACAACAACAGCGACAACACGAACAACAAGAGCGACAACAAAGGCGACAACAACGGCAACAACCACGGCGTCTACTACAACGAAACGTAAGTGCCAGGAAATTATGCGCCCCCAGGGGAGGCTTCTCCCAGCTCAGAACTCCGTGGTGGAGCAAATCTCGAGAGTAGGAGCGTTAGCACTTTCGCCAACAACCGAACGAAAAGCAGTGCAAGTTCCGGAACGCGCGAAAGTAATAGCAGTTTATTTTGCAGGTACGCGAGAGTATTTGAAACACATAAATCAAAAATATGATTTCAATAAATGTCTATTTCCATGTTTTTGCGACGAATGTCTGCTAGTAGTTATCTCTCTAAAACATATAGCATTACATTATTTTCACATGCTTTGCATTGACCTGCTTAATAAAAAAAATGCGAAAAGGGAATTGATGGAGGCCTTATATAAAAAAAAAATATAGTGCAATTAAAAAAATTTAGTAATAAACTGATTTCCCAAAGAAGAAACACTTCATATGTGTGTTGACGAAAGACACAATTAGTTAAAAATATAATTAAGTTAAATGAATACAAAATTACGTTTTTTAAATAAAACATTCGAAGGAGAAGTTGTTAAGGAAGTGGAAAAATTAACTACTCATCCAAGTCCTTCAAGCGATGGGCATGCAACGCGTTCGATCAGCGGCCTAAATCTCATTTGAGTAATAGGGTCAGAATGTCCACCCCAAAAAGGGGCTGAGGGCCAACGCGGGGGGGGGGGGGGGGGGGGGAGGGGGGTTGCAGCGGTGTTGTTCAGCGTTGCAAAGCAGACGACTGCCCCAGCGACACCCTAGTGGTTTTTTAAGCCTTGTGCTTCCTGCTTTATCTAAAGTAATCGTTTTGCCATCTTTAGTGTTCAATGTTATATACGACTACTCTGGGCCAACGTTGATGCTATACGATTTAAAACACTAATTCGTTGGCAGCTTTCATTAAAACAAAAGCAAGCAGACCGTTCTTGCCCTGTCGCTCAACGGCTCAAAAGGCATAAACGATATCTCTTCATACGGCAGTTTTTGCTTTCCTGACGGTTTTTCAAATAACATTATAACAAAATACCTGTAGTTTAAAGGTATTTATCGACAGAACGGAAGCCCACGCTCAAAGCCTTATTTTTGGCATTTGCTTTGCTCCTGCTGACGGAAACTTTGTGTAGCCGAAGTGCCCTTTTCAGAAAAGACCTCGCAATTGTAGAACAGTAGCGGTAATGCCATTTCGCTTGATTTGCGTAGGAAAGGGATAATAAGGAAATATATGGACGAACCAATACTCAGCACTAAAGTAAACAGAACAATGCAAAATGCATGAGCAACTTAGACAAGCAGAGTTTCCTTTAAGCTAGACTGAAATGACGACAAAAGAAAGAAACTATTATTAAAGGCGTATTTGGCGCTCGAGGCGTTGGAACGAGGGGATCACAGCCGTTGGTTATTTGCGGGCAGCGTCCCAGAAAGTGGCGGGCCGCAGGCAGCCCGTGGGCCGCGTGTTTGAGATCCCTGCGTCGAACCATAGGCCATATGGTCGTTTGACATCTTCCAATGTTTGTCATGAAATGGGTTATTTATGTATAAGGTATGTCGGAGTCCTTTAAGTGTTTTTATAAACAAAGTTAAAAATCAAAATCAACTTTTTCGTCGTCTAATTAAGCGATTACCGGCAGATATAAGGGATCTTTTTTTGAAAAGTGGCGCGCACCATCTCGCGGCGCGCGTGAGGCAACAAGCGAAAGTTGACGGTCGCTTCCTTGTTGTCTGCTGCTACTGCACTACTGCCTTCAAGAACCAGGTTATCTGCATTCGTATTAGGTTTCTGTGCACGGCAGATGACAAACCTGGCAGCGTCCTGTGCCGCGCTGCGCTGCCCGCATTAGGTGAGAAACCCTTCACCGCAGCGCGTTTTTCCCCTGCCTTTTTTTTTTTTTTTTTTTGTAATGGCCATCATTTTGAATGAGCCATCGTTATCTGCTTAACGTTCCATCACGCCTGGGCAACGCGCAAGAGCAAGGTACATTACCGCATCCAACGTGTTCTTTCTTTTTTCGTTAAATTTCGCCACACGGACCAGTTGAGCTGTACTCTGTTTCATGCTTTGTATACAACTCTGTCAAAGCTGCTGGCGTGTGAATGGGGTGTGATCTCTTAGATAATTTGCATGCGTTCTCGCGCAAACCAAACCATAGGCGAAGCCCCATTCTGGCGCTAATAGCTTGGACAGCTTTGTATACTAAGCATGAAACGGAGTATCAACATCCAGCGCTAAAGTTTCGTGAGGCGGGTGGCGTCGCACTAGGGCGACTTTTGGAACCATTGGGGCGGTAGGGATCCATACAAGCGCTACTCCAATAATAGTTTCTCTAGGGGCGTGGGTATTACCGGGTGAGCGGGAAGACGACGATACACGAGCCTTGCAGTCAACTTTGCTATGTCGTCCAATGTTAAAACGGCCCGTTGAACACGAGAGGAGGGAGGACACCTATCCACATTTTTTAGTTGTCTCGCGAGAAGGGGAGGATAGCAGCGTGAGTTTCCGCGGTTCGTCAAGTCAAGCGAGTTTCCTTCAATTGAATTTGTGTTCATAACAATATAGTTGCACTTAACGCTGAAATGTATTATTATTTTTCAATATTAATACTCATTTGGTTCGAGAACTCGCAAAAAGTGGGAATTACATCCACCGGTGAATGAGGAGAGCAGCGTGCTTCGCGGCCTCTTCTCATCGAAAGTGTTTTCTTTTTTTAGACCGCAGCTCTTAGGCGCCAGTCCCCGGCTTGAGCGACGTCGCCGTCGGCTTATCCATGAGGTCACGTCACCCTCATGACGTCACGTGGTCCTCGTGACTTCGCGGGGGTCACGTCTTGTCTGCGACCTTTCGTTCAGTAGCCTTAGGTGATACCTCTCCGCCAAAAGTAAATGATTAAAAAACCCTGGAGGCAGGAAACTGAAAGAACAGAAAGAAACTAAAAGTTGATAAAGCCCCTTAATGTCTTAAAAGTAGCGAGAGTTGTGCCGGTGCAAGAGTTAAATTAATAATGGGGTTTTCATCCAGGACGTAAATTGGAACCTCGCGGAGCAAACATTAATGTACATTGGTAGAACAAATACGTACGTTGGTTTTGTACGTTATGGGCGTAAAGCTTCGCTGGATATGCAACGCCGTTTCCACTATACACCACGGTTTTACCCAATCAAAAAAATGTCAACCTGCCAAAATATTTGCTCTGATTCTACATTTTTGAGCCAAGCTCTCGGGCAGCCTTTTCGGGCTTGAGCGGCGAGGAGGAGGGGAGTAGGAGGGAGGAGGAGGAGGAGGAGGAGGGAGGAGGGTGGAGGAGACGAGAGGGGAGGTTGAAGAAAGGGGAGGAGGAGGAGGTGAAGGAGGAGGAGAGGAAGAGGAAGGGAGGCGGAGGAGAGAGGGGGAGGGGAGGAGGAGTAACAGGCAAGATTAGGAGGTGACGAGGAGGGAGGAAGGGTATACCCGTCCCTCAGTACGCTTCCCTCCTCCTCCGCAAGAGCTGCGCTCTATTTCGGCCTTACAGCGTGTTGTAAACGTCTTGCATTTTCTTTAGCTCTGAAAGACAATTGCTTCTGGTTTGTGCGCTCCTTGGGAGAGGCTATAATCTATCAAACCATTGAAATGCTTCCAAATTCATATCATGTTATATGTACCCTTCATTTTTTTTTTGTCTTTGTGGCGGTGGCATTTCAGCTACAGAGCATGAACGTGCATACACGATTTAGAAAGCGAGCCGTCAGGCTCGATTACGTTGAGAGAAAGTCCATTAACAAAATGGGCCCTTGTTTTTCTATAATTATGTACCTGCCATTCGAAATAAAATGTTACATTTTAACTTACCGATCTCCGACCCGCTTAGGGGAGACGTCCCATTCGATCCGGAGCATAATTGCGTTTCTTATGCTTCTTTCCTTTTAATAAATTTTACATTTGCATAACACATTGGTGTATTTTTGCCTTGAGACTCAAGGTTATGCACTTTTTGATTAAGCTGTATCGGAGGGTTTGCGTCGATATATATTGCTTGACAACCGATCAGTTGAACACCACACGCATTACTAAGGGCAGCCGCTAGCCTCAATCACCTTACTGAATTTCTAGTAAATTGTTGACCTTTGAAGTTAACTGTTTTTTTGGAACTTTTTGAATTAATTATAATTATATAAATTATACATCAAATCCAATGGCGCGAAATAGACATGTGATCTCATTTTTCCAGTTGTAATTTTAGCGTGAAAACTGAATTGGTGCTAAGGTTCCATGGCGTCAATTTTGCCACTAAAGCCAGCGGGGAAACTGGATTTTTGTGAGGGTCATTCGACTTGAAGTAATATGGCATAAATATCGCGCTAAAACTTGCGGGTCAAAAAAAAAAAAAGAACATATTTGAAAGTGACTTGGAGGTCCTAAGAAAGCTAATCGCTTAAGAAGTGGAAGACGAAGGGGCAGCTTCTCTCCAAACTTCGATCCATAATCCGGCACCTCGACATGACGGCAGGGGTACGGTGTCGCTGCATGGAAGATGACGCTTTTGTAATATGCAGTAATCAACACACTCTTTCTTAGAATGATTTTTATTTCACTGTTGACTCTTAGACCTTACTATAGGTCTGATCAGTTGGTCGGATAGCATTTTCTCAGTGACGTTGTACTGGTTTCTTTTTCAATAATTAGTCATAATTACAGGTATTAAAGCATTCAAAACATGCATTGTTTTGCCTTATGAGTGTGTTGCTTTATTTTTCAGCTTGGAAGCTCCCCAGCAGGCCAATCTTATGCACTCTCAACAAACAAGTTGTCCCGGTACCCCAGGATGGTGTCTGTGACATCATCTTCTTTAACCTGTTGTACGCCCCCGGAAAGGGTACTTTCCTCGACAGGAGCGCCCCTGTATTACAGTGGTTTCTGGGTTACGCCAGAAATAACAGCGTTTCAACGGAATACGGACTAGGGATCGATCACGGGTAGGATTCAGGAGTCGCTTGGATTCCGTATCTTATATAGATATCAATGAAAGGCCTTAAACATTTGGAGCTGCGTGTTTTAGACGGTGTGCAATTCCTTCTAACCGCACTGCTATGTGTGTGGGTTTTTGTCTGATTTCTGTTGCGATATTTTATGCTATTTCCTGGAGCACTTGGAAGAGCCACTCGCTGCAATCTTTGGAGGAGGCTCTGCGAACCTGGAGGTTGCCAGACTTTACTACCTGAAAGGAGAGTGTCTGCGCAGGCACACTGAGGCTGCTGAAACACCATTCTCAGTGCCGCAGCACAGACCATTTTTCAGGTCTAAATGTAATGTCAGCCTCGTCCTCCGCCGATCTTCTTCGGTAGATTGCAGTGATTGGCTTTTACAGGTCGTTTGCGGGAAAGCAGACACTCGATGTATGTGAAAGAGTATATCAGGAGGTTCCCCGCTTTGACCTAAACTAATAGGTGCTGCCTCTCTATGGCCTACTTAGAGCAGACTTGATTGGGTTTTGTCATAAGTATAAGTTTAGCGACATACTTAAAAAAAAAATAAATGCGATTGTAAGAGGCTTCCTGCACACAGCAAAACTTTGTCAAATAGTTTAACGGTAATAAGGGCCCACATATTAGGGCGCAACTACAACCTTCTCAAAAAGGAGTCACGTTTAGTATGAGCATGTCGAGAAGTTTTCTTTTTTGGCTAGATATTTAATCCGCTAACTGTAACGTACTGAGGCATACACAAATACGTTTTAATAGCCCAATTAGGCAGATACCAGATAACTGCATGGCTCAAGACTTAGATGGGTGTCGTTTGTCTGACCGTTATAGGTTTCTTAAAAACGAAAAAAAAAAGATTTAGCGTTTATTAGGAGGAGGTTAGAGTAGGCAGAGAATCGCCCAAGAAGTGACAGCGTCGTCATGTAGCAGCGTATTTTGATGACATAATTATTGTGCGAAGTTAACAGAGAACTGTGCTTAGAACGCGACCTTAAAACACGAATTGTTTCACGCGAAGTAACTTCAGTTTTACTTTTGCAGCAAAGAATCCGATGCTTACAAAGACCTGAACACAGCCGCCGGTCAGGACGCGGTCAAGGATTTCTGGAGTTTCAGACTGCGCCACTATGGACTCCTCAAGTTCCGGGTGCACGATGCCTTTGTTAGCCACAACATTGCCGAAGACTACGTAAAGCTGCTGAAGGTACTACGCAGACTGCCACTTCGGATACAGGGTGGAAGTCTTTCCCTAGTCCATAGCGTAAGATATAGCGTTCATTGGTGAGGACACAGCACGGCCGAAAATCCGACACCATCGAGTAGAAAAGTCCTATGGGCAAAATGCGCAACAGCAGCGTCCCTAGCAGTTCAGGTGCACTCCGGGAGCCGAAGACGGTCAACGGGCAGTTTCGCTTTCGGTTTCTCCAGGCTGTGCATCTGTCCTCTGTTACTCGTCTGCACCAGAATTGCTCATGTCGCGTAGATTGCTCCACACTTACGCGCGATGCAGTAAGTACCCCTTTGCTCTGGTCGATAGATATCAGACACAGGGAATAACAAAACAATTAAAACTTTTCTGGCATGGGAAGTCAGGGAAAACGCTGCAACTGCGAAGTGAGTACGGCGAACGCCATGCCAGCTCACGACGTGCATTCGATTTTATCCTCGAGAACAGCCACTGACACTAGTACTCCAGTTTTATAAGAAGGTTGTCTCGCCTATCGCAATTTTCAATCGGGCTAATGCGGTACAAGGCAAACCTCGCTGTACGAGAATGTGTTGAAGCGCAAACATGCAGCTCTTGCTATTCGTTGTGAGGAAATTTGCCACGGAAATGATGAACACACCGTCGCGGCGTTGGTGTGCCTATATCTTTGAATGCGCTGGTCCCTTAGGCATAAGCCTTTTAGTCCCAACACTTCGTTTTTCGTGGAGTTTGCGATTATCGGATAGTTAATCGGCATCTGGTTCTCGTTCTGCGACCTCAGACTGGTTAGCGCCACCCTTGTGCTTTTGCTGAGGTGTCATGAACCAAAGCTGTTGTCCGGCAGAGCTTTGGCCTTTTATATTTTGTCTTACTGGGTATGGCTCCTAAGAAAATTTCGAGTTGCAATAGCTCCTGCATACTTAAATGCTATCGGAATAATTTTTATGCCAGGCATATTATGGCACAAATTAAAAAAAAAACAACATATATCTAGAAGCTCTGGGCAAAAGTCATCGTTTAAAATACAAAACTTACGGGTTCATTGGGAACAAAAAAAAAATAGGCAGATATATTTAAGACTCTTTTCCTGTAGGAATGCGAGAGCATTCCTACACGCAGCATATTCCTACAGGCAGCGCGCGATGCGTTCCTATCGCACACGGCGCTGGGGCGGTGACATCACGCTCCTCCACTGCGCAAGCCCCGCGAACCTGGCCGAGTTCACGGCGGCTTCCGGGACGAAGAATTCCGTTGCTGTTTTTTTTCTTTGTGTTTTATTTCTGAATCGCGTCTGCGTTGACCTCGAGCGGCCACAACGGCTTCCGTGACAAAACATCTGATATGATGTGTCGGAGCCACTTCAGGTGCCGTGTTTCGCGGTTACGGTTTTTTAGGTCTCGTTTTTTCGCGATTACAAACGTCGCCAGCTCCGCTTCATGGCACAGTTAATTCTTTTGCATAAAAAAGTGACCGATTGTGTGGCTACTATTTTTGTACCATTGGGCAGGGGGGCTATACGGACAAACTTACCAGGCCTTCCGCACCGGAAGCGTTCCTTGTGGAGCAAATAATAGATGAGTTTCATTTTAAGCTTTAACCTCAATATCTTTTTTTTTTTAACTGGCTCACCTCCGGTGTGGCACAATGGTAACACATCTCGCGCTGGTATTAGCACTAGGTGACCAGACCTTTTGTTTCATCTTTTAACAGGTCAGGGGTGTTGTGTATAGCCTCTTCAAATTGACCCCAGAAAAGATTCCAGTTATGAAGGTCTCCTTCGAACTTTCGGATCTCTAGTCTTGGAGGTTTAATAGCTATCGTCCTTGACCTTAGATGACCTAGGTCCCGATCTTATAATCGTTCCAGAGCATTTGATGCGATGTTAGGCGTGCGCAGGGCATCCAGCTTGAGCGTGGCTCTTGTCCGTAAACGGCAGATTGACACGTGATAAGCCTCTAAGCTTTTCGTCTTTTCTTCAAGGTGATCAATATCAACCCCATCTTCAATCTCACAGTCAACTGCCTTCAATGCTGCTTCCTTCAGTTTGAGGATATTCAAGCTTTCTGTGAGTTCACCCGCGGTTGCATCCGAGGAACCCAGTAAAGCTTGTAACTCGTTGGTGGTCATGGTCAGCACTAACCGTGTGACGGATCGTTTCCTCCGCAGTGGGTCCATTTTCTGTAGGCTTGGTGTTATCCGGGTTCCCTGTCTGCCAGATGAAGATCTGTCACTCGTTTTGTCGGGCGTCTCCTAGATCCCAGGTTTCGGCACTAGATGTTTGGGATCTGAAGAAAGTCGGACCTGATCGACGTGATAGTAGCGGTTCATCAGAAAGAGATCATGGCGGGCTTCTTCTGGGCGTGACCCCGTTCCACACTTCTTCGTCGTCCCGTGTTCATTCTCCGACAATGCCTATTGAATACCTTCCAAGATATACCTACCTTATCTGGTCGTCCTCAATGGCTTCAAACCAGTCTTGTACACGTTACTCAAAAAAAGTAATCGATTACAATTACTATTACTCTTGGCTAAAAAGTATTCGATTAAATTACTTGATTACTCGACGGCAAAAGTAATTGGACATTACTTAAAGAAGTAATCGTTACTTTTCCGATTACTTTATTGTGTGAAGACACATCTTTAGCGCTCATAACAATGAACTACTTCCAACCTATATTTCATATTTGCACAAGTATTGAAGAAGAAAAACTGGCTCCCTCTTCGTGGTCGTTGCACCTTCACGATGCGGACACAAGCATAGAATTCGTTAGAAGACGTTTAATGATTTGGGCGTTCGCCAGTGTGTGTGTGTGTGGGGGGGGGGGGGGGGGGGGGGCGGAGGGGGTTCTAGATCTTGTTAAGCTTGAGCAAGGGTTGTCGCTCAAAGTTTGCGTCGCTCATTTTATTATTCACATGTGGATGAGCTCGCATGTTATACAAAAGAGCAGCAGCTCCAGGATTTGAAACGGATCATGTGTAGTATCCATTAGCCGAAGAGATCGCCCCGACCACTTCTCAACTCGAAACACTGCTTGTCACAAAGACCACGTAGGGGAAATGGGGAAATATTTCAACTGCCTTTGATGCCAACTGCCTCAAACTTCGCCCTGAATGACCTTTGTCACGCACTGTGGCTTCCCTGCGGCTTCCCACTCGCAGTCCCAGCTCGAGAAAAAAAAAAGAAAAACGAACATTCCACAGAAACTGTACATAGAAAGAGATTGACCTCGTTTCCTACAGCTCCGCAAAAATCTTTCATTTTTCTGTTCGAAAAAAAGAAAAGAAGCAAATTTTATTTTTGTCATTTCATAAAAAAAAGGCGTGTGCCCGGGGGGGGGGGGGGGGGGGGGGGGTTCCGTGGACAAATTGTAACGGTTACAAGTAATTTTATTACTTCAAAAAGTAATCAGATTACTTTTGTGATTACTGCCTAATGAAAGTAATCAACTGATTACAAAATTACTCCAAAAAGTAATCGATTACAAGTAATTTGATTACTTGTAATGCGTACGGTACAAGACTGCTTCAAACACACTGAGGTCAAACCCTTTGCAGCGCAACAGAATTTCGGACTGACCAGGAGTTAAATTTCGAATACGCCTATACAAACTTTAGCTAACATCCCAAGGTCCACAAAAGGCTTGGGTATGAAGCTGGTTAATGCGAAGCGAGCTTAAATAAACAATTTTGTTGTATGTCTCCTTTTTTGTTAAAAGTATCACGCGGAATGTAAACGTGCCCATAAATGAGGCGCTTAGAGTGCCTTCATGTGCGCTTCGCATAGGGTGATGCCAAATGCCTGTTTTCCTTTCCCACACCCTCGTACACCGCCATTTTGTTTCTCATTGTTTCCCCGTGCGCCGGAAAATGGCCTTTCTGTCCATCGGACCTCCCATCCGAGGAAGGAAATGCTAATCCTCCATCCGTGGGTTCCACAACGCTGCTCCGAACTTGTGAGATAAGGTGCTTGTCTCCGGGAGGGCTATAAGCCCACGGATTATCGCCGAGGACCAAAATGGCTGCTGGTTTGTCGGCGAGTGGTACTACAAAGGGTGGCGTCACCCTAGCAAAGCGCACATAAAGGCTCCCTAGAGGAGCTTATCTAATGTGAAAAAAGTATGCAAAGAAGATTGGTCTTTAATTCTGCACAAATGAAAAACCGTGGTGGAGAAAAAAGTAATGAAACGCAAGGCTTTAAAATGTTATACATTCAGAGTTTCAATAGTCAGTTCGACTGTGCTTATGCCGCATTTTTAATAAATAAGCTCAATGCAGAAGCATTCAACGCTGCTCAGAAGCATGTTCACCCTGTTACTGATTACTTTGTGAATGCTTTCCACGAACATATGTGAAAGTGGCCATTGTTATTGTTATGCTGCCTGCCATTGACCATGACGCGCCAATTCACTGACACCCTTTTCATAAAAAATCCTGCGTTCATCAAGGCGGTAGAGACGTCCCCTGCTAAGTGAAATGAGAAGTTATCCGCAACTGGTACCTGTCAAGGTAAAAACAGTAAGGCGCTACCGAGATGACCTTACAGTGCCGATTGCAATTTTGATCGTTAGCAGTCGTTAACAGGACAGGGTGAGTAGGTCTGTAAACCAAACCAGAATTCCCTGAACAATAAAGAAGGATATTTTCTGGTTTCCATTTTGCTTCAGATCAATTATGCTAATGCAACTTTCGTTTACGGAAGAACTGTGTAATCACGGTTGACTATATTCAAAGATTGTTTGCTTTTTTTTCGCTTTTTTTTCAGGGTAGAAAAATAAAGACGGCAGTGAAATTGAGAAACCTATTGTCGGAAATGAAAAACTCCGAAACAAATAGCGATCTTGGAAAGCAGTTAAATGCTGCGTGCGAAAAAAAGCTAAGGCATAGGTTTACACGTGACAAGGCTCTACGCTTTTCATCTTTTCTTCAAGGTGATCAATATCAACCCCATCTTCAATCTCACAGTCAACTGCCTTCAATGCTGCTTCCTTCAGTTTGAGGATATTCAAACTTTCTACATGCTTAAGCATAAGCATGTAGCAAGCTCCATTATCTCTGAGGCAATAAACTTAAATTTTACATCGGCTTTGAATCGCTCGAGCACTTCGCCAGTTTCTGCAAATTTGTTCACGAATGTTACAAAGTCGGAAAGAACTGCAACTGAAGCTGCTAGAGGAGATAATGGCTTTCAGGTACAATATTCCCCAAAGCACCGTCAGGAGAATTTGTTCGTCCTGGATAACATTCGTGGTCGAATACCTTGACCACACTCCCGTCTGGCCTTCGCTACAAAGAGTAGACAAGTACAGGCCAGACGAATTTAGAAACAAATACCCATAAATCGCGCAATTCTGGATTGCACATAAGTATTTATTCAAAGTCCCAGCGACATCAGAACACAAAGTGACACGGTCCCGTCCTTTAAGTACCACAACACATCAAAGGGCTTAATTCCAATCACACCAAAAGGGTTCGTATGTTTTGTGAGTGACGTAGCACAACGTATAATGTATCACCGCCGACTATCGGAAGAGTATGGTGTCTATGAGGCTTTTGGAGCAGGGGGATTTTGTCATGGCCGACAGAGGCATTGCGATTGCCGAAGACCTGACAAAACTCGGGAACTAGATGTTCCACCTTTTCTGAACGGCAAACCTCAGCATTCTCTTCAAGAAGAAATTGAGACACGATCAATTGCCAAAGGCTGGGTGCCCGTAGAGTGCGTAATTGCTGAAATTAAGTAATTTTGCATACTCAGGTTCACTTTCCCGACCTCGATGGTATCGGTGCTGAATCCCATCTGGAAAACGTGTACTTTACGCTGTGTATTTTTATAAATGATCATCTGTCAGAAAGAAGTAAATGTTAATAAGAATCTTTTGAACTGTGACACGGAAATCTCGTGGCGCGGCTTATAAATGTCTCGCATATTTTTGTCGGTTTCGGTCTTCTTCAAAACCGAATTCGCGTTTCTGTATATAGATATTTTCTTTCTTCAAGTTCGGTTTTTCGGTACTGGGACAGAATTGTTTCGAGACTTAAAGCGTTTCTCGAAGTCGCAACGTACCTGCTCCGTATTGCGCAATTTTACTGAAAAAAAAAAAAAAAACGCACATAGAAACATTTCACGGAGTGGAATAGCCAAAGTTATTGCAGAACCGAAAATAAATTAGGACTGTCGCAGACTTGTCCAGCCTGTTTTTTCTTTTTATTATAAACGGCTTCGATGCGATGTTTGTGGTCTCCACTGATTCCCAGAAGGCTAATCTCGGTGTTTGCTTCTCGTGGTTTATCAGTATATGTCGAAAACACGGAACTCTACTTACGACGACCGCTACATAAAATAGTTCAAAGTGTGCCATAACGAGCCTTGAGCTGAGAAAACCTTCAGGAGGCAGCACGTTGTGTTTTTATCTTTGTCCTATTTATTTGTGCTAATGTGTGGTAACTGCCCTTTCGTTGTTTTTTTTCATTTTTTTTAAGAATGAAAAATAAAGATATATCTGAACTTAACACGAACACACCTGAAATATTTTTCGATAGTTTTCTTTCTTTATTGGGGCGGTACAGAATGAGCATGGAAACTCCTCCGCAAACGAAGAGAAATATCTCAAGCTAGTCTAGACAAGCTTCGAGACCTCATGAAACGCTTAAGCATTGATTAAAGCTCACAAACGCAGTGGGTAGTCTATAAATAAGGTTTCAATTGTAACAATTATAATTACCACGCAACTGCACCAGCTTTCTGTCACTCAAGAGTTGGAGAGGCCTTTAGCATGATCCCTGACAACGTTATGGAAGATTTCTAAATCCCTAAACATTTTCGTCACATACAGAAACTTGCTGAGTGGTATTTTTGTACAATTGGTACGCCTGCACCACTACGAACCACAAAAGTACACCAGCGAAAACCACATAGGCTATTTGTCCTCGCATCTAGCAGTGAAAATTGTGTACTGGTTTTCGTTTTTTCATGAAGAAAACATCTTAGGCTCTGATGGCTTCTGGTCTGAGTATACTGTGCTGCTTTGCTTCCACAAGTGTTTCTAGTTTAATCGGGCCACACGTTTGGCTTTCCTTATCATACGTAACACCGTCGGGAGATGCACCAAGAAACTGTACGTCAGTAGTTTACGTACAAGTCCTCTGTAAACACGTGCCCATTCTTTAGCGCTTAGTATCTCTCAATAGCTTACTGTTTGTAAGAACACCCTATTCTCATGTACTTCGTGGGAAGCCAGATACATTTTCGGTACACCGTCGCGATGGATTTCAGGGCGATTTTCAGCCCATTTATTTCCCCAAACTGGGAGGCAGCTATTCCTGTGGCCCGCTCGGCATGCCAAAGATCTTTAGAGCGCTGCCCATGTGTTTGAACCTCCATATCTGGTGGGTGCTCCACCGCGATGAAGTGGAGAGGTCAATACAGGATGATTCGAGGAGAGGACAGGCTCTTTAAATCGACCGCAAAATTCGTTTTCTTAGCCTATCGCGCTACGACTTTGTGCAGCGTTGCCCACTGATGGTGCACGTCCTTTTTTTTTTTGTAAAATTCGCAAAGTGCGAACTTACCTGAGGAAAAAGTAAAGAAAGAAAAAGGCTTAGCTCCTATGGAAACGCAGCAACGCCACCGGTCTTCAAGCAACACGGCGCCATTTTGTACGGGAGACAAGAGATGGCGCAAGCGGTCGCGACGCCAACTGCCGCCAACAACAGTTCGTTGTTTGCGAAAGATGCCGTCTTTCGCAAGCAACGAACTGCATCCTCTTGTTGTTACCGGCCCTGTTTTTGTTTCTGCGATTGTCGCCGCCTGCGGAACGCGCGCCTCTTTTGAGTCGAAGAGATTGTCTGCCAAAGACGCCGGGTCTCGGCGCCGTATGCTCGTTCGTTGGCGGCGTACGTTGCGCTATCTCTTGTCTCCCGTGCGAAGCGGCGCCGTGTTGTTGGAAGACCGGTGGCGTCGCAGCGTTTCCATAGGAGCTAAGCCTTTTTCTTTCTTTACTTTTTCCTCAGGTAAGTTCGATATTTGCAAATAAAAAACAAGCACCATCTGTGAGCAACGCTGCACAAAGTCGTAGCGCGATAGGTTAAGAAACCGAATTTTGCGGTCGATTTAAAGAACCTGGCATCTCCTTGAATCACCCTGTAGATGGGTGGAGCTCCTCCCACAAAACCGCAGTCGTCAACTTCACTGGATGCTGCACCAATAAAATCACGGGTGTTGGTTTGAACATCTTCAGAAACGGTAGGCTATGTGCCTCCCTAAAATATCTGCCTGCACTTCTTCTTCTTCTTCGAGGAGAACCCTGTGTTGCCATCCTACTTGTGTAGGGCGGCATGAATTTCTTTTTGAAATTGACTATATTTTATGTCCACCTTCTTGGCTGCATCTTTTCAAGGTTTTTGTTGTGGAAAAACATTTTTGGTAAACTATGTTGTCATCAGAGTCCCCGCTGAGGTTCCTTTGCCAGATTGCTGGGGAGCTTGAGTGCACGTAATTTCATCAGGAACGTACAAGTGTCCACAGCGAAGTACATGCAATCTGAACCCTATTAGAGCCACACATGCTTGCGGACACGAACCAAACCAGAAGGGCAAGTCCCGTGGCCAATTTCCTCACAAGGACGTGCGAGAGGTGCATTTTCGTGCTTGAACGTATTCTCGTACAGCGAGGGTCGTCATGTACCGCAATAGCATGATTGAAAATAGCTATCGACGAAACAAAGGTCTTATAACACTGGAGTACTAGTCTCAGTGGCTTTTCTGTAGGTTGCTAGCGAATGCACGGAGTGAGCCAGTACGGCGTTCAGCGTACACAGTTCGCCGTTGCAGGGAGTTCTCTCACTTTACGTACCAGCATAATCGGAATTGTTTCGTTCTTGGTTGCGTCCGATATGTAGCAAGGAGAAGAAAATTGTACGTACTGCATCGCACGTAAATGTGACGCAATCCACGACAGCATGAGCAATGGCGGTGCGGAGACGATAGGAGACGACAGGCGCAGAAGTCAGCGCAATCGAAACCGGAACTACCCGTTGACGGTCTCCGGTTCCCCTAGTGCACCTGAACAGCTAGGGGCGCTGCTGATTCGCATATTGTCTATTGACGCGTGCCATAGTAGCTTCAGAGCCGTGTATTGGGAGGGTATGGACATTTATTGGTTTGAATATACGAGTATCTGGTGGCCAACCACAGGCAGCGAAACAGCCCCCAGCGGTGGTTTTATGCTGTAAAAGTGAGACTTGAATGATTTAACCCGTTTTAGTTTCGCTAGAGTAGAAAGGTCTTAGTGACTGAAAACCCGGCGCGTATGAAGTGGTCGTGACGTTCCTTATTCAACGGTAGAATAAACGAACCTGCCCTCCAAACCAGAGCAAACTGCGTAGTAACGATCATTGAGGCTGCGAGATAGAACGCTTCTATTTCACGCTTTAAATGTCGTTTCCCATAGTGCGAGGTCGAGGTCTGCTGATCGGTCTACGTTGTGTCGCACTTTTAGTTTACGCTCTAACCTCGGAGAGAATATTCGAATCTGACGGTGGCCTTTACTCCTCCGGTTGGACAAACTCTCCCAATATGAGGCCCTGAGTAGCTTCAGCTGGCACCACATCCGCCGTCCAGACAGCGCAACTGAAAAACTAATAAAAAAAAGAGTCTTGGTCCCATGGCACCCGGACACGCGCTCTTCACGCTTGGAGACTATGATCTGAGTTTGACTGACACTGACTTGAACACCGCATCAGACACCTTTCCGCTTTAGTGCCTTCATAAAACTGCTATTGCCATCGTTGAAGCAAAAATCTGGGGTCAGTGAGGAAGTAGTGTATAAGCAGCATGCCTAGGACAAGTGCCAAGTTCTGCATGCTGTGGTACACCAAGGAAATGACATTAAAAAAAAGGAAGTTTCCATAGGGAAGCAGGGAAAACCGGGCCCGCGACAGGCTGCCATTAGACGCAGAGCGTGGAGCCATCTGGTTGCGCCGCTTATAACTAAGACGATGAGAAAAATATAGTGCAGTTGGCACCCGCGCTGTGTTCGAATATATATGTATATACAGGGTGTTTAAAAAAACGCAGGCCATATCGCTCCTGCGAAAACTACTCATTGCAGCGAAAAAAAGCTTGTGGCGTTTTGGTCCTGGGCCAGGGATGACAGCGCAACCTCTGCTGCGCTGTCATCGCGCGACGCAGCAGAGGCTGCTGGCACTGTCTCTCCACGGGGCGCGTTGCCGCCGGGGCTGAGATGCGCTCTGATAGCAAACCGAAACTTAAAAACCCGTCCATTTTATGTAGTTTTTCAGAAAACCGTAAAATGCTTCGCGTGCCTTCTATCATTCCGCAATTTGTCGATTTAGTGTTTTTTGATGATGCTGAGCAATTTTCTAATTTAAACCATGCCCTTAAACACAATATTAAAAAGTTAATTACGCACAAAGAATTAGCAACTTAATTATCCCAGACTTTGATTATTTTCCTAATGAACCCCTGGCCCAGGACCAAAACGCCACAAGCCTTTATATATATATATATGGGTGGTTTCATCTCAAATCGTGCAGGCAAAAAGGGTCGAATTTTTAATTTCGATGAAAAAAATATATGTTATGGCGCCATTTTTAAAAACGCAGTCGCCGCAGACCGCAAGTTCGTCGGATTTTTGTTCGCGACTTATGAATTTTTAAAGAGGCCGCGGCGAAAAGCAGTGTTTTTCACACCCGTCGTGGGTCGGATGTTTCGCTTGATCTCCCGCCGTGGATTTTCAGTCCACATTATATTATCTTTTTTAAAGCACTCTATGGACACATTTAAAAGGCTCCAATACCATAAAATAATTTTAGGCGTTTTGCTTTTTTTCTGTAAAAATGTCAAAAACGCCCCCTTGGTCAATTGTTGACGAACTTTGACAATTAATTACTGGCGATCTACTTGGGTTACATCAATACTTTTTATGTCCACGGAGAGCCCAAAACACGTTCTTTATATGTATTATAAAATAACTTGGTTGTATAAAATATTCTTTGCGGTACGTTTACGTTAATGTTATGTGAAAACCAAAAAGTACCATTTTTGAAATTGATTTTCTCAAAAAACCCATTTTTTATTTTTTTTATTTTTTTGTTAAAATGTAGATGTGATAGTTTTCTATGCGAAAATCAAGTCTAGAAAGTGTATATATTGTTTGTATGTTTTATATTTAAGCATCAATATCGTACAAAAACATGTTTTTACGGCACGAAATGGACTTACGAATTGCGCGTCTTCACAAGCTTGGAAATAGTTTTTTTTATTTTTTTCAACGTTCCCACATAAAAATGAAATACAGTATTTCCACCCTGTTATATTTATTGATTATTTAAATTTTATTATAGGCGGCAAGCTACATTGGGAGGAGTTCCAAAAAGAGAAAGCAACACTTCTTAACAGACCAGCAGGTGTCGTAAATTTTTAACGTGTAGGAGTCGGCAGACGTCGTATTGATTCGGGGCCCTCATTGGCCTGCATGAACGTCCCGCCCTTTCGGAGCCAGCAGATGACCACGACCTTTCGCGCTCGTTGTGTTAGATGGGACGGCCCGTGACAGTAAAGCGAGCAGCGCACCCTGTGTCACGAGGAGTAAAATGGTACGATTGTGTCGTTGACGCGGCGAACAGTGACAGCCACCCAGGAGGAGTCAGTCAGAGTATTGCACAAGGGAAAACAAAGGAATCGTTGCCTGAAAGGATGAGGACACCATGGCCTTACAATATCGACGGTCAACAACTGTTCTGCCAGCCAAAACAACGCCGCGTGCGCGCTAAAACCGGCGGCGCGGGACAGAAATCCCACAGACGCACCCACGAAGATGGGCCGGTTTCGTTAGGGATGTGGGGAAATTTGAAACCAGCCATCCGTGCATGCGTGAAACGATACCGCCTGTTTGCCCCAGCTTCGAGCGCCCTATCCTTACCTTGAAACGGTCGTGCTGTCTCTCTCTCTCCGGGGAGATCCGATAGCACCGAAGGGTTATCTATTAAACTTGAGGAAGAAAACGAGAAGGGGCTGTTTAAGTTTAATTATCCCCACCAACCCGCTCATTCTGTCCTTATAAAGGGCTATCTCTTTTGGAAACAGCAAAGCCCGGAGACTGACATTAAAACGAGCGTGTTGGTAAATATACTTGTGTTTGTATTTTGCCCGGAGACTAGTCGGGTCGAAGTCAGCCTCCTTGTCAACTATAACCGTTTGTGAAGAGTGGGCTTCTCCCGAGATGAAAAGTCAGCGCCGGCTGATGTGCTCTTTTGAAAAAGGGATGGGGAAAGAGAAAGTTTGAGTAACTGCAGAAACTACCTCGAAAGCTCCTCTCCCGATATGAAGCTTCAGGCATAGTCTCGGCTACCTTCTCGCGCATCGCCTGCTCGAATCTATTCTTCACTTTCTTTCGCACAGCCACTGTTCCTCACAGCCGTCGTGGATGTGCGTAACAGAGGGAAAAACAGATTCGAGCATCATCTGGACACCGTCCTCCTGCCAGAGTTCAGTGTCGTGGGACCGACTCGTGTGTGTTTCTTCGTCCCGCTGAACTTAGTTTCTCGGGTGCGTTTTTGAACGTTTTTTTTTTTTTTCAATGTTTTCTTACTAACTGTTTGTTAGCACTGTTCAGTTGTTGGGTTTATTTTGTCATGGCGTAGCGGCCTAGGCGGTGATGTAGAGAGCGTGTTCGCACGCATTTGGTTGCGTCCCATTTAGGGAATGCCCGGAGGAGTTGGTTTATCTTCTTGCCATGTGCGGCTGAGTTTTCCCGTCTTTATTAAATTATTGATTTTTTTGTTTTGTTTTACCTTTACGTGCCGTCGACTTCTTTGTCTGACTCTCCACCAGGCATGGACCTATCGTCTTGCCACCACTCCAACCTAAATACTTTATTTTTTTAACGCAATTTTCGTTAAGATCGCAGTTGGGCAATTTAATTCCTATTTATTTATTTTTATTTCCTACCCCTCTCCATGACACACTCTCTGTGTGTTGCGGACCGTTTCTGTGTCACCACTTTTGTGTATTACGGAAGTGAAAGGACATTCCCTGGTGACCTGTGCGATGTGCGGTGAACAAACCCCCAGTGTTTGGTTTCGGAAAGAATTGTATATAACATATCGACGGATGTGGTGACTTTCTTTGTCTCAGTAATATGACAGCTATTAGCTAGTCGTGCTAGTTTACTGTGAAAGATTTATAAATCGAAACAATACAACGTCTGTGCCTTTTGGTTATTCAAAGTCTACAAGGCCTGCTGATTTGGTTAGATATGTATCTCGTGGTTCCCGCTCTTATCAAAACATACATAAATATTCAATACCACAAAATTCGTTTATAATTGATTACAAAATGCAGAAGAAAATTCAAGAAAACTTTTTCACAATTCATAGAGACAAATGGGTCGGAATGTCTGACTTGGGTCTTGCAAAACAAAGACGTTTTTTTTCCGATATTGAGGCCTAAATATAAAACATACAAACAAAATATACACTTTCTAGACTTGATTTTCGCGTAGAAAACTATCACATATACATTTTAACAAAAAATAAAAAAAATAAAAAATGGGTTTTTTGAGAAAATCAATTTCAAAAATGGTACTTTTTGGTTTTCACATAACATTAACGTAAACGTACCGCAAAGAATATTTTATACAGCCAAGTTATTTTATAATACATATAATGAACGTGTTTTGGGCTCTCCGCGGACATAAAAAGTATTGATGTAACCCAAGTAGATCGCCAGTAATTAATTGTCAAAGTTCGTCAACAATTGACCAAGGGGGCGTTTTTGACATTTTTACAGAAAAAAAGCAAAACGCCTAAAATTATTTTATGGTATTGGAGCCTTTGAAATGTGTCCACAGAGTGCTTTAAAAAAAGATAATATAATGTGGACTGAAAATCCACGGCGGGAGATCAAGCGAAACATCCGACCCACGACGGGTGTGAAAAACACTGCTTTTCGCCGCGGCCTCTTTAAAAATTCATAAGTCGCGAACAAAAAATCCGACGAACTTGCGTTCTGCGGCGACTGCGTTTTTAAAAACGGCGCCATAACATATATTTTTTTCATCGAAATTAAAAATTCGACCCTTTTTGCCTGCACGATTTGAGATGAAACCACCCATATATATATATATATATATATATATATATATATATATATATATATATATATATATATATAATATATATATTACAGCTAAACCTAGTCACGTTAGAACGACAAGCAGGTACGGACAACATCGTCAAGCCTTAAAGGCGTGCCGAAACGAAATATTTGCACTATTTCTTTGATAATCGTGGCCTAGGTTATGCCGGCAAAACAGAAACACCAGTCTAGGTTTGTGTCCACAAGCTTCCGGCAGAGAAGTAAAAAAAAAAAAACAATTTAAAACGAATTGACACACTTCAATATTGAGTCTGGTGACAGTCTGTGAAGGTCCGTAGAAATGCTGCCAGGTCATGCGTTTCTAAAAACCAGCCCTTGTTTGCGGTAGCATGGCTCGCTCGCCGAGTTGCATAATCCTGAATGCGACACTGGCGAGGAACACTCTAAAGAAAAAAGAGTCTAAAATGGTGTATCGTTTACACCCTTTGTCCCATGTAATACACCCCAATACTTCAATTCGACGTACAGCGCCCTACTGTCGAACAGACGGCCCGAAAGTTTACGAGGGGCTTGATAGCCGTGTGGTACGTACAACTTATTAAAATAGCTAATGTAGGTTTTAATGACAACAACAAAAAAATAATCGGGGTTTTCTTGACCCTACTGTAAAAACACGCTGTTTTCTTTCTGGGGCCTTCGATACGTCCTTTAGCTATTTAAACCGTTGTACCCCACGGCTATCAAGCCCCTCGTAAAATTTCGGGCCGTCTCTTCGACTGTACGGCGCTGTACGTCGAACTGAAATTTTGGGGTGTATTATAAGGGACAAAGGGTGTAACGATACATTTGTTTACACCCTTTTTTTCTTCAGAGTGAACGCTGACGTGTCTACGAAGTTCAATATCTTAAAGCTTCCACACTGCAACAAGGTGGAAAGTTGGGCGAGTTGGTTGATGGTCATATTGAATGGGTTAAAACAGCGCAGAAAGACGAAGGACCAGTAAAAGAAACCACACAGACACAGCGCTGACTTACAACTGAAATATTTACTGCTGCACCATTCAGCAAGTAAACTTGAAGGAAGACAAACATAAAAGCAATCGCCCCGAAAACACGTCATCCTCCACTCAAGCCGACACGTGGCTACACGTATTTCCCCGCCCTTCTGATAAAATTCATTTCATCACTAACTAGAGCAAGTGATGGAACACTAATACACTGGCCTGCGTCATGGTTGGCAATAAAAAAAGCTTCGTCAATCTCCCGAGCATACTTATTTTTATGTCGGGCTAAAATCTTAATTTTATTAAACACTGGAGAGCACGCACATCTGTCACAGTGGACCGCTAGGTTGCCAGACGGGGAGGAGCGTAAGGACAGAGAATGTTCTCTCGCCCGGTCGTTAACACATCTCCCCGTCTGCCCAATGTACACTTTTCCACAGGACAATGGAATAAGGTACACCACCCCACACGCGCAGGCGACAAATGGGTTGCGGTGCTTTACTTGACACTGTGTACCCACGCGGCCACCTCGATTCACGGCTGCACACAGCCGCCCCAACTTAGCTGGAGCCGAAAACACAACTGGCACGTTGTACCTACTGGCAACCTTCTTGACACCATGGGACACCTTGTGCATATACGGCAAGACCACAGGTCTTACCGTTGGTTTTTGTCTTGCCTCAGTACTAGCAGGGCCTCTAAACACCTTAACCAAGGATTCCACGACGCCCATGACAACTCCCAAAGGGAACCCGGCATTTGACAACCTCGTGACTTGCAACAAAAAACTGTCACCACACCTATGGTGGCATGACTTAAACAAGGAGGTACGGAGACTGGACAGTGCAATGGCTCTCTTCACTGTCTTAGAGTGCGCGGATTCATAAACTAAAAGCCCCTTTTTAGACCTAGGCTCATAGGCCCAACACAAATGCGAGGGCTCACATCGAAGATTGATATCTAAAAATTGTAGGGCACCCTCAGAAGTGGTCTCAGCCTTAAAGTTTAGTCCCGGAGAACAATCCGTAAATACATGTAATATCGAGGCAATCACACTTTCAATGTCTGTGTTATCGTTGCTTTTCAGCACAATCAGGTAGTCATCAACATACCTCAACAGGGCAATTGCTGAGCGGCTGGACGATAGGGTGGTCAAAGTGTTGAGGTATGTTGATGACTACCTGATTGTGCTGAAAAGCAACGATAACACAGACATTGAAAGTGTGATTGCCTCGATATTACATGTATTTACGGATTGTTCTCCGGGACTAAACTTTAAGGCTGAGACCACTTCTGAGGGTGCCCTACAATTTTTAGATATCAATCTTCGATGTGAGCCCTCGCATTTGTGTTGGGCCTATGAGCCTAGGTCTAAAAAGGGGCTTTTAGTTTATGAATCCGCGCACTCTAAGACAGTGAAGAGAGCCATTGCACTGTCCAGTCTCCGTACCTCCTTGTTTAAGTCATGCCACCATAGGTGTGGTGACAGTTTTTTGTTGCAAGTCACGAGGTTGTCAAATGCCGGGTTCCCTTTGGGAGTTGTCATGGGCGTCGTGGAATCCTTGGTTAAGGTGTTTAGAGGCCCTGCTAGTACTGAGGCAAGACAAAAACCAACGGTAAGACCTGTGGTCTTGCCGTATATGCACAAGGTGTCCCATGGTGTCAAGAAGGTTGCCAGTAGGTACAACGTGCCAGTTGTGTTTTCGGCTCCAGCTAAGTTGGGGCGGCTGTGTGCAGCCGTGAATCGAGGTGGCCGCGTGGGTACACAGTGTCAAGTAAAGCACCGCAACCCATTTGTCGCCTGCGCGTGTGGGGTGGTGTACCTTATTCCATTGTCCTGTGGAAAAGTGTACATTGGGCAGACGGGGAGATGTGTTAACGACCGGGCGAGAGAACATTCTCTGTCCTTACGCTCCTCCCCGTCTGGCAACCTAGCGGTCCACTGTGACAGATGTGCGTGCTCTCCAGTGTTTAATAAAATTAAGATTTTAGCCCGACATAAAAATAAGTATGCTCGGGAGATTGACGAAGCTTTTTTTATTGCCAACCATGACGCAGGCCAGTGTATTAGTGTTCCATCACTTGCTCTAGTTAGTGATGAAATGAATTTTATCAGAAGGGCGGGGAAATACGTGTAGCCACGTGTCGGCTTGAGTGGAGGATGACGTGTTTTCGGGGCGATTGCTTTTATGTTTGTCTTCCTTCAAGTTTACTTGCTGAATGGTGCAGCAGTAAATATTTCAGTTGTAAGTCAGCGCTGTGTCTGTGTGGTTTCTTTTACTGGTCCTTCGTCTTTCTGCGCTGTTTTAACCCATTCAATATGAACTTCCACACTGCTTTTGAAACGGGCATTCCACACTATCAAGATCGCCGTCCTTTGCAGACGTGAGGTAGGAGCTTGATCTGAAGATACGGGGACCTCTGCCAAATCATACATACCACTAACCCCCCCCCCCCCCCCCCCCCGCCCTCCCCCGTTTTTCCTGGATACGCTGCGAATAGCCTGCTCAAATGTCGGCCCCAGTGAAGACCTTATAGAATTCAGAGCCTGCAGATGTACCCATTGATAAGAACTGGCTGATATTTCTACTTCCTGGTTCCCTCAAGCTACTACTTCTGCGGTGTGAAACTTACCTAGTTAACTTAACATTCTTGGCTCATACAATTCCGGCATGGCTGTGAATTACATTATAGGTAAGCTATGAATAAGCTGAATGGCGTAGAGTCCCCGAATATTACTACTAGGCGAGATTGACGCGCGCTTACGGCTCCACGCTGCAAGGCTCGAAACTCCAGTACACTTGGCCGTGCAGGAACTCTTGACGTTACGCAAGCGAAACGAATTTTGCTTTTTACTTGCCGACTTTGAATTAAGGAGTAGGGAGCCCGCACTGACGTCATTTCATTTCTGTTTACATGTAATCAAGAGCGGCGTTCACACGACGGTGTCTTTGGCAGGTTTAAAATTGCTGGTGCAATCCTCACGAGCACCAAAAGACTACAGGTCCTTCAGAAGTACCTTTGTTTGCATAATTCGTGCGCTTGAGGTTGGTCGGTGTCGGTTGCTTATGTTTGCCGCTCTAGAGGGACTCGGGCATGTCCTCATTCAGTATCACATAAATATTTTTTGCAGTGATAGACGGTGACAGGTTTAATCGCGCATTCACACGGCCGGTGTAGCTGAGTTTTCGAAGAGGTTTCGGATACGGTTCGCGAACGACTCCGTTCACACACACCGAGAGGCGGTTGCCGGACGTCGAGTGGCGGTTGGAGGTCTCTCGGCGATCATGCATAATTTTTTGCCAATTTGTTTTAGCTTGGCAACCCTCTTTTACAATCCAAAAGCCCCTTTAATTCGTGATCCAAAGCCAAAATTTTGCTATTTTGGCATTGGGAAGACTTTTCTACGAGATATTCCCACGCATCACGAGTTCAGGCAACGGAAAACGAGACATGGACGCTCAAAACTCGCCTGCAATTCCATTAAACCTCGCCCTCAAGCATAGCTTACCCTTGCTGACACTAAAGCGGATGACACCGACGCTTTCTTCGCAATGAACCCTTCCCGCATGAATAGCTGACTTTGTTTTCGGGATAGCGGTTCAGTTTTCCTTCTTTGTTGTTAGCTCTTATCATTTCCGGAGTTGTGAGCGGCACTAATGGACCGCGGTGAGGGGGAATGCGTTCGGTGCCAGCCGGTCGTGGCTTCGTTGGTACCGGGCTCTAATCTGGTGACACGCTCGTTGTTCAAGTCTATTATTACTTTTTGATTACAGCGGAGCTGGTGAGGGCTTGGTTCCCCAGGATTGTGTCCGGTGCCAAAGAAATCTTGACACAACACTCTGGTTACCGTCGTCGCTCATAGATGGCGGTAGCTGTCCAGATTTTCTACTATGGCTCGCCGACTTGCCAACGGCCAATACTCGATTCCCACCATAGTACAGCTTCGATGGTCTTCCTCCGTCACCAAAACAAAAAAGCTGAAAGTTTTTTTTTTTGTTTTTTTTTTAGATTATGCTCGCGTAAACGCCGTATGGATTACCTGTGCATTGTCTAATGCGTAGACTTTATTTCGTGACTAGGTTCTCTTTATTCATTTTGGTTGTAGTGAACGTTACAAGTCGAGCTAGCGTAGGTACCCTGCCAGCTCAGCGATAGTGTGTTGGATACGCAATCAGGCTAACAACGTCTCTATCGGCCTTCTTGGGCGTCATGCACGGTGCCAAAAGCTTTCAGAAGTTCACGCGAGTGTCTTGGTGGCTACGAAAGCTAAAAATTCGCTCGATCAGGGGGGTTTTGACGTTATATGGGCAAATACTAACAAGGAAGCTAGGCACGGGCTTAGGCAACGCGAATAATAAACAAATTCTTATCCTATCCAAATCACCAGAGAAATGCCCATTAAGACTACTAGTAAATTCTTTTTGTGGCGGATTCAAGTGACGGACGTGAATATCACGTTGATTCGTTGATTTTTCTGCTGTAACGCTAGGAGTACCGCGCTGTGGACGCCTTACCAGTGACAGATTCCATCTAGTTTCGAAGGCTACAGACGTACCGTTCGCGTCGCTTTGCGACTGGTTGCCGCTCGCGGATTGCAAACGAGGTTGGGGCAAATCGCTCCTGAAGCGGTTTACAAAAACACTCTCCAACCGTGTCCAGTGTGAACGCGCCATAAGGTCCCATTAGACTATAGCACGACCAATCTTAATATATAACAATATGTGGCATGTGTGGGCACAGCCCGGTGAAGTGCAACATGTGCTGGTTTCCTTCTGCGCTTCTGGTGGGAGGGAGGTATTTTAGTTAAAATGATTTGTGTGAAGGACGACAAATATAGAGACAGAACGTTCGGAAATAGTTCTGCTCGACAGCGAATTGCAGAGCAAACTGTCCTACCATTAGCGAGAAGTTCGCAAAATTCAATACGGAAACAAAATACACACCCACGGTGGTGCATGTTTGAATAATAATATTTTACACCTAAATAAACAAGAATAGAGACGCTGAGTCCATGCTTGCACGAAGTTGTCGCGAATGCTTGAAAGGAACAGCGCACAACATAAGTTATACTTCCTCACGAGACTCGCGATGGCGCGCCCTTGTATCCCAGAAAGCTCGAATTCCTCGTGCGCTTGGTTGGCGAGGGGAAGGAGGCGAAACGTACAAAAAAACTAGTGATGGACCGAATTTGCCCAACTTCAGATTCGGCAAAGTTCGGTACATGCCGAACTTTTGAAGAAATGTTCGGCAGAGATTCAGCAAATATTCGGCAAATATCTGCGCACGCGGGAGAGCGCGACGGGGCCATGGATTGGAAATCCATGCTATGCAGTGGTGCGGTTACCGTCGTACAGTGTAGTACAACCCGCGATTACGGCAAGGTGTGGTGTAAACAACACGGTAACTCTGCGTTTGCGATCGAGTGTGGTTCTCTTCTACATTTTCTGCTCAAGAGCAGAATACTGGAAAATTGGTTTACGCCGTCTACTGCGCAAGTGGCAAATGATGCGGTACATTTTGGATAACGTGATCTCCATTTGACCTTTCCAGTTATGCGACGAGGTGGTTCAAACATTGACTGACAATTATATTAAAGCCGTCCTCACAATCATAACAATCCTCTTTTCTGCACAGAAGTAGTTTCTACCAAAACAAAATATTATTGCTTTCTCAATTAGCGTCATTTTCGATTTTAATGTGTCTGCATAAAACTAAACACAAAACTATCATTCTCGACGTTGCACATCCGATATTTCTAACTCTTCCCTTCTTCCAAGACGTCTGTGGGTGTCCTAAGACACGAAACCGGCATTTTGAACGTAAAAACCTAGAAGCTGCGAATATGGGACGCAGTTTCATGCAAAGCTGACGTCGCGTGACTCAAATCGAACAACATGCATATTTGCAATAATATTGTTATCTCTTCTGGTGAAGTCTCAGCAAACGTTGCATTCGTTTCCGCGCGCGAAACGGTTACTCCAGAGAAAGTGAGAACGCAGTGTTATTGCCTCTATTTTAACAATGTAGTACAAATACCTGCCTACTTGCCCTGATGAGGCGTCAAAATTGAAACTCTCGTAGCGTGATTCGTGACTGCGGCTGCTCGTACCTAAAGTCACTGGATCCTGGGAAAGTAGCGCCATTGCCTTCCCTACCTGCTAGCCGGACACAAAAGGATACAAACATACAGGCGACCCAAACCTAGCAAGGCGATTGGCTAATCAGTATATGTTGCCATGGAAATCGCCATCTTGGTCCATTTAAATCTTCGAAGCTTCCAGAGGGTCGTTCTAAACCAGTCGCGACAAGATTACCATGGAGCATCATCGTACTGGAGGGCTTTCTTCGCCAATATAAGGGTCCTTGGCACTCTGTATGCAATCAACTTATTATTCATGCCCATCTCCGTGGATCTCTTAAATTTGTATTGTTCTTCTTGCGTATTTAAATACGGTAAACCTATTTTTCAGTGCCTCCAAGCACCGACACCGCATCTGGTGGTGGTGCGAAGGTGTACGCTTGTTTGGCCGGTGTGTGGTTAGAAATATCTCGGTATACAATAAAACACTGCATAAAGCTACCCGTCACCAGCGAATCTAGATCGGCTCACCAAGAACGGAGGGGTCAAGGAGAAATAGCTTATTTCACGGACCAAGATGGCGACCACACGGGGAGCTTGGCGTTACTTCCCCAGGATCCAGTGACTTTACTCGTACTGAACCTCATTGCCGTACCACTTCTGCAAGCAGTGACTAAAATGGCCAGTAATCACACAAACACGACACCGATAGAGTTATTTTGTAGATTATCACCTTATTTAGTTATAACTTTGTCAATATGACTTAGATGCTGCATTTAAGTTAAGAAGAAAACTTCATAAAACTTTTTTTTTTCGCCAGAAAAAAACTGGATATCAACGTTAAGTCTGGTAACAATGTAGTTTTGCCGAATCTTTAAAGTTCGCAAAAGCTCGGCTTTGCCGAATCCGAAGATTCGGCGCCGAATTTTCGATTCGGCAGAATATCGGCCCGTCACTAAAAAAAGGCCAAACATTTACTCACTTGGCGGCGTGACGGCTGGCGCCAGAGCGGCGGAACACGGCAGGGGCCGCGGCGGGGATGGAAAAACCTTGCAACCTGTGCGCGAAACGGGTGCCAGCGCGGCGACTATGGTCACGGCGAGAGTTAGTTCTGAGTGATCGACGTCGGAGAGTGCGTGAGTTTGAATTCGAAGGGCGTGATTTTGGGGTTTCGGTGAGTTCGGGGGGAAGGGGGGGGGGGGGGGGGCACGTGAGTTCGTGAGTTCGGTGACCTCATAAGTTTGTTTAGTCTATGAGTACCGCGATGGGCGCGGGTTTCTGAGTTTGGTGAGGAGCGTGAGTTCGTCAGTTAATGACTTCATGGGTGCGGACTTGCAGATGAGTGAAGACGTGAGCGTGACGGTGAGTGAGTTTGCAACTTTTTATACTTAGCTTGTTCTGAATCACTGAGTTCAACCAAAATAGCCGACCTCTGCCAGTGTCGAAAGACCACGCCAAACCACCGCGAAGCCAGCCGGAGCCGAGGAGTGCAGTTAAAATAGCAGGCAGCTTTCCTTCTTTCTCATTACTCGTAGAGAACTAGCCGTGCAAGCTAACAACGGCATTACGAAGCGACGGTCGTCTCAGCTTCCCTGGATATGTAGGAAGTTAGACTCGCCCTTCCTCGCCGGTACACGCCAACCCTCACCGCGCCTACGGCCCGTCAGAAATATCTTGCCAAGCCAAGCTCATGAACTCACCTACCTCATGGGCTCGCTTCCCTCACCGAACTCATGAACTCACCGACCTCACAAACTCACGCCCGTTACCGAGCTCATAAACTCACCGGTCTCATGCACTCACGCCCTTCGCCGAACTCATGAACTCACCCAACTCACGCTCCTTAGTCACATTCAAACTCATGACTTTTCAAGAACTTCAAACTCACTCGCCCTCACCTCACGCGAAATCGATGAAGTTGAGTGAGTTGAGTGAGTGCACTAATCAGTGAGTTTTGCCGAGGTACGAATTGGAAGGCTGTAGTGATTAGGTACGAGTGCTGTAAGATTGCAGGGCGTGTCCTATTATGACAAAACTTTTTACTTTGTAATTCCTTCTTCTGTGTTTTTACAAGCAGGCGCTGCAATTAAATTAGCTGTAAAGTGAAAATTAGACAAAAAAAATAATTCCAAACTCGCAACAATATGTATTTCTTAATATTTCTGTGCTTTTGGGTGCCTTTGTATTGACCCACTATATGCGAACGCGCTGTTTCCAAACAAGCCTCCACGAGGTGTGGGCAGTGTGCAAGAGCAGAAACCAGATTCGCGTCAAGTGAAGCCTCTGCACATGCGCCTTTCCAGTCGCAACGCCACCGCAGTGGTGCGAGATCACGGTCGCGGATTGGTGTAGAACCAATACGAGCCATTTTGACGTCTGCACCTTTCTCAATGAAAGAGGCCAGCGTCGGGCGTCCGGGCGACCTAGGCATCCGTCGGTTGCGAGTCCTACCGACGGCGATCTTACATTTTCTACGCCTTTCGGAAGTTCACGAACTCCATACAAACAAGATCTTTGAAAAAGGGCAGAGAATATAGCTTCGAGGGTATTTGCCTTCGACATAACGGACCTGCTCCAATGAGTGAGGAAGCTTCCGACCAACAGCAATCAGTTAGGGGCCGGGCGGAGCTTTGCCTCTCACATGACCATTCTCCCCAACCGAACTTCATCTTTTAACGCGAGACACATCCGCATAAAATACTGCCCAATCCGACGTGCGAACTGTCGGAATGGCGGTCGGTGGCGACGGTTATCGTCGTAACGGAGCCTCGGACGGCGCCTCCGCCCGGCTCCGGCATCCGACCAACTTCCACGATATTCGCAGCACTGTTTTCCGATTTTCGGAGGGCCACAGCCAATGCCAGCACAGATGGCGCGAACGTCTTGTTCTCACGTGGCATTTAGACTAAACTAAAAAGGAGGTGCTACATGGCCCGGGGAAGGGGAAGTAGTGGTGCGCGGTGCGTCACTGAAGTCGTCGTCGTGAAGGAAACGGACGTCATGGAGTTTGCCCTTGCGCACAAAACGAGCTCCTGATTTCGCGCACATGGCAAGCTGGCCTTCTGGGACCGATCGAGGCCATCCAAACCCGAATATTCTCCATTACACCTTACGATGGACAGCTGTGGACCTTCGAGCTATTCCGGTGCCCTGTGAGTGTCACATGAATCTCGAGACAGGCACAGCAATGCGTGGGGTGCGCCGTCACTTGATTTGACCGCAGTGCTCGCTCTGCTGGGATGGCCCCTAAGGTCCGCAGCGGTGCACCGTGCTAAAATGATGTTGAGCAGAAACGTAACTTCATATAAAATCTCAAGACACGCACACTTTACTGGAATATAATTAAAATAAAACTCTGTTTTAAAGTCAGAAAAACCAGGAAGGACGATGTAAGTATTTTAGGTTTCTAGGCTAGGTGGCGCAAGCTACTGCTCGTTATACATACAGCCATTTGCGTCCATCCATACATCCAGTACAGTGTAACCCGAAATCGGGCGGAGCTGTAGGAAACGACGCCGCGACGCCGACGACGCTTCCGGGAGTATATGCATCTCGAGCTGTCGACTGCGGCGAGTCTGAGCAGCCATCTTGCCGAAAGTTGGTTGGCACGTCGGATCGGACAGTTTTGGGTCGGACAGTGCGTGTCCCTACACGCCTTTCGTGCGTGTAGGGACACGTTTTGGGTGACTTTTAGGCCATATTAGGAAGTTTTTGTAGACTGTTTTTCCACCTCCGCAACGCTCTCCGCAACGGAGACGCCACTGGTACACTTGCGGGGCTCTAGCCTTGCCTTCAGAGTCCCAGATCTAATAGGGGGTTGCGGAAAGCGTTGCGGGACAGCGGAAACCTTCTACAAAAACTCCCTATTGTCTTCCTTAGTTATCTTGCCGCCTAAACAGAAAAAAAAAAGCGTTAGGTTTTTCGTGCATCGGCAAAGATATGCGGGGTATTAACCAGCGTAACCTTGTTTCACTGTGCTGCCGTAGAGTCTGAGGACTCTTCAGGAAAACAACAGATTGGGAGCCATGGACCTTAACGGAAATCTCTTCCTCGGAATCGGCCTCTATGCTCCACGCAGAGGCCCCGCGTACGACCACTTGGCATACCTTCTTGAGTAAGTCATTATTTCGGAACTGACGCACGTCCTTCCATTTTATTTTATTGTTTAGTCTAAGGCATGCCAAGCTTTTATTCGATATTGCGCTGAATTTCACTGTTAATATCTCAGACTCTGTAAAAGGCTGCGGTCAAATGACGTGGGACATCGCATCGCAGCAAATTTCTTCCGAATACTTTTACACTTTTACTTGATGGTTGTCACTGATATCTGTTTAGACTTCAGTTTGCACGGAAGCAAGAGAAACTACAATTTTCTTGGGAACGAATGTTTCTTTGTGGAATTGTTTTATGTCTGCATCGCGTTTTCAGCTGCGGCTTACAGATCATGTGCCAATGTAGCAGATTGCAATCATTTTAAATACTTGCACCGTATTGGAAAAATGGTTATATTGTCACGGGTGGTGATTCGTGACCAATAAACAAGAAATAAACAGAAATAAATAAACGTTTAATGTGGCGAACTTGTGCCAAAAATAAAGAAGGAAACAGAAGAAAGCAGAGCGTCGCGGGCGTCGAAGTCGGCGTGTCAGCAGAATCGAGCGCTGGGGCGAGACTGACTCGACAAGGTCGCGGGCGGCCTCTTATCTAGAGTGCGTCGCTATCTCGAAGATTCGGCGAAAGCGGTTCGAGCGTCGCGTGATCGGGGCGAGAATGAACACGCACTTTCTAGAAAACAAAAGCAGGATAAATGATAGAAGTTACGGGCGGTACATGAATAAACGGGAGCTTTCTGGAGGACCGCGACCGAGCGTTGCTTTCTCAGCCTTGCGCGCGGCATTACTCCCCCCTTTAAAAGTGCATCGCCCCGATGCAGTGTAAAACAAATCAAAATAAAAAAGAACGATAAACTAAAGAGTCTTTTGGAGCACAAAAGGTCCACAGTCCTATCGAGCGTAGTACGGCTTCAGGCGCACGACGTGGACGACCTCAGGTCGTGGTGGGCGGCGTGACGATGTTCGTGTTCCGTCGGGCATCACCTCGTAGTTCAGATCCCCGAGTCGACGAAGCACTTTGTAGGGTCCAAAGTAACGTTTCAGGAGCTTCTCGCTGAGACCGCGGCGGCGAATCGGTGTCCACACCCACACCCTGTCTCCGGGCTGGAAGTGGACGTCCCGACGACGAAGGTTGTAGCGGCCAGTGTCGACACGTTGTTGAGCCTGAATCCGAAGTCTGGCGAGCTGACGGACTTCTTCTGCCCTTTGGGCAACCACCTGGGCGTCGTCACTTGCGTCGACAGCCACTTCGTGGGGTAACATAGCGTCCAGCATTGTCGTTACCTTGCGCCCATGCACCAGCTGAAAGGGTGTCATTCCGGTGGTCTCTTGCACGGCCGTGTTGTAGGCAAATGTGACGTACGGCAGCACCTCGTCCCATGTCTTGTGCTCCACGTCGACGTACATGGAGATCATGTCGGCGATGGTCTTGTTGAGTCTCTCCGTTAGCCCGTTGGTCTGCGGGTGGTACGCCGTGGTGTGGCGATGGCTGGTGTGGCTGAGACGAAGGACTTCTTGCGTCAGCTGGGCCATGAATGATGATCCACGGTCTGAGATCAGGACTTCGGGAGCGCCGTGCCGGAGGACGATGGATTCAATGAAAAACTTGGCAACTTCCACAGCAGTTCCGGAAGGAAGGGCTTTCGTTTCGGCATACCGCGTGAGATAATCTGTGGCGACGATGATCCAGCGATTTCCCGACGTCGACGGCGGAAAAGGGCCAAGTAGATCCATTCCGATCTGCTGGAAGGGTGCTGTTGGCGGAGGAATTGACTGCAAGAGTACGGCCGGCCTCGTCGGAGGTTTCTTTCGTCGCTGGCATTCATGACATGATCGCGTGTACAGGTGGACGGTTTTGGGGAGCTTGGGCCAGTAATACTTTTCACGAATACGTGCCAGGGTCCGGCTGTAACCAAGGTGTCCGGACGTCGGGTCGTCGTGGCAGGCTTGAAAGATCTCCTCCCGAAGGTCGGTAAGGATTACCAGCAGCCATGGCGAGTTGTTGTTCCCGAAGTTCTCTTTGTAGAGTACACCTTGTCTAATGGCGAAGGTCGGCAGCGCTCGTGAAAAAACACGTGGCACGGTACTCCCGCGCCCTTCCAGGTGCTCTATTAGTGCGCGCAGCTCAGGATCGTCTCGTTGACGCCGGGCCATGTCGTCGATGTTCACTGCGCCCAGAAAACACTCGTCGTCATCGTCGTCGCTGCTGCCGGAAGGTGTTGCGACGGGAGCTCTGGACAGGCAGTCGGCGTCGCTGTGCTTGCGGTCTGACTTGTAGACGACGGTCATGTTGAACTCTTGTAGTCGGAGACTCCACCGCGCGAGGCGTCCTGACGGGTCCTTGAGGTTCGCAAGCCAGCAGAGCGAGTGGTGGTCCGCGACTACCCGGAACGGGCTCCCGTATAAGTACGGACGAAACTTCGTGATTGCCCAGACGACCGCAAGGCATTCTTTTTCAGTCGAGGAGTAATTTCTCTCCGCCTTGGTCAATGTCCGACTTGCGTAGGCGATGACTCGCTCGGTGCCTTCTTGTACTTGAACCAAAACCGCGCCAAGCCCTGCGTTACTTGCGTCCGTGTGAATCTCGGTTTCCGCATCCTGGTCGAAATGTCCAAGAACAGGAGGAGTCTGCAGTCGTCGCTTCAGCTCGTCAAATGCCTGCTGCTGTTCATCGGCCCATTCGAACTTCTCGGCGTCCTTCGTGAGGTGTGTGAGCGGTGCGGAAATTCTTGCGAAATCTCGAACGAAGCGCCGATAGTAGGCACATAGCCCAAGGAACCTTCGGACGGCCTTCTTGTCTCTTGGCGCTGGAAATGCTGCGACGGCACGAGTCTTCTCGGGGTCTGGGCGGACGCCTTCGTTACTAACCACGTGGCCGAGGAACTTCAGTTCGTCATAAGCGAACCGACACTTTGACGGCTTCAGGGTGAGTCCGGCGGTCCGTATGGCTTGGAGAACTGCTCGGAGTCGTCGCAAGTGCCCGTCGAAGTCGCTGGAAAACACGACGACGTCGTCGAGGTAGACGAGACAGCTCTGCCACTTCAGTCCTGCCAGTACGGTGTCCATGACACGTTGGAAAGTTGCTGGCGCCGTGCACAGTCCGAAGGGCATCACTTTGAACTCGTACAGTCCATCCGGCGTGACGAAGGCTGTCTTTTCTCGGTCCCTTTCGTCGACTTCGATCTGCCAGTAGCCGCTCTTCAGGTCCATTGATGAGAAATATCGAGAGTGGCGCAGCCGGTCTAGAGTGTCGTCGATGCGGGGGAGTGGGTAGACGTCTTTCTTCGTCACCGTGTTCAGCTGCCGGTAGTCTACACAGAACCTAAGCGTCCCGTCTTTCTTCTTAACCAGTACGACTGGAGAGGCCCAAGGACTGCTTGAAGGTTGAATTATGTCGTCGTTCAGCATTTCTTGAACTTGCTCCTGGATCGCCTGCCTTTCCTTAACGGAGACTCTGTATGGCGATCGATGCACAGGGCGCGCGTCGTCCTCGGTAACGATGCGGTGCTTTGCAACGGTGGTTTGGCGCACCTTCGACGACGTGGCAAAGGAGTCGCGGTATTCGGCGAGAAGGTTAATCAACTGTCGTCGTTTCGGGCCCGGGAGTTTAGGGTCAATGTCGAGCTGCGCTGGCGACGCACTGTCTTGCTGAGGTGGCGAGAATTCGTCAGTAATGGCGGCGACAGCGGCGGAGTTTTGGAGTTCCTCGACCTGGCCCACGGCTGCACCTTTTGTGAGGTGTTGCGCTTCGTTTCGGAAGTTCGTGACGAGGACCACAGTGCGGCCATCCTAAAGTTCAGCAACTCCTCTTGCGACGCCTATTCCTCTTCCCAGAAGCAACTGGAGGCTTCCTTCGAGCAGAACTTCGCCGCAGAAATCTTCGGTGATCCCGACGGGTACGAAAACACTCGACCGCGGCGGTAAGTTAACGTGGCTGGCGAGGACTCGGACCGCAGATGACGTCGCTTTGGGTTCCTCCGGTGGTGAAACAGGCTTTCGCAGCGTCAACCGGTTTGCTCCGAGGTCGATGACGGCACCATACTCGCAGAGGAAGTCCATTCCGAGGATAACGTCCCTCGAACAGTCTTGCAGAACGACGAACTTTACAGGGCACGTCTCACCGTGGATCTCGACGCGAGCGGTGCATCGCCCGATTGGTGTGATGAGGTGCCCACCGGCGGTTCGTATTTGAGGTCCATCCCACGGCGTCGTGACTTTTCGAAGGCGGCGGGAGAGCCTCCCACTCAAAACTGAGTAGTCTGCTCCGGTGTCCACGAGTGCCGATGCGTCGTGGCCGTCGATGATGACGTTTAGGTTGTTGGATACCGTTTCAGGAGCGTCGTTTCGGTCTCCGGTAGCGTTCGAGTGGGGGCCCTCCGACGTTCGTGGAGGATCTTGGCGTCGGTCGTCTTCGGCAACTCCACCTCCAGGGGTTGCCGCGCCTAGTTTCCCCGGCGTGGAGCAAGGGGCGACAGGCTTTCACGTCGGGGTCGGTGCATCGGCGAAGCTGGACGTCGTGGTGAAGGCGATCGGAACTCTCGGCGGGACGCAGGCTCGGGGGACTGGGGTCGTCGCAAGTACTCGTCGATCTCCCGAGGGCGTTCACCATACCTGGGACGCGGGTCGCTTGGGTGGAATCCGCGCAGCCCGAGTCGTCGGTATGGGCATCGGCGGTACACATGGTCAGCTTCCCCGCAGTGGTAACACAGCGGGCGTCGGTCGGCCGTCCTCCAGACGTCTGTCTTCCTCGGCGCAGGTCGGTCTGGGTGAACGTGCGCCTGATCTTCCTGTCGTCGGGGGTAATGCGGCGTTGGGGCGTCTCTTCGGGGTGGCGACGTGGCTTGGCGGCGGGCTTGCGGCGGTCGTCGGGCCATTGCGGCGTAGCTCAACATCGGTTCCTCCGGTGCCACCGTGGTGACAGGAACCTCTGGTTGGAGCGCCCGATGCACTTCTTCGCGCACAGCCTCGGCAATGGAGAGTGTCGCTGGACGACTTGCGGCTGGCAGCAACTGGCGGAGTTCCTCCCGGACGACCTCCCGGATAATTTCGCGGATGTCCGTACCAGGAGCGTTCTCGCCGCCAAGCAGCGCGGTTGCAGCGACACTTGGACTTGGATGTCGCTGGTAGTGGGAAGCGCGCGCTTGGAGGGCGCGCTCGATGTTTGTCGCCTCGGTGACGAAGGCTTCGACGGTGCCCGGCGGGTTGCGCACGAGGCCTCCAAAGATGTCGTCTCTCACCCCGCGCATGAGGACCCGCAGCTTCTTGTCGTCTGTGCCTCGTGGGTCGGCACGGGCGCTCAGGCGGAGGACATCTTCTACGAAGCTTGTGACGCTTTCGTCGGGGCCCTGCGTTCGAATTCGGAGGAGATCTTCTGCCTTCTCCCGTCGGTGTAGGGTGGCGAACGTCCGCTGCAACTCGGCCACACAGATGTCCCACGACGTAAGTGAAGCCTCGTGATTCTCGAACCAATGCCTCGCAGTACCCTCCAGCGAAAAGTAGAGGTTCTGGAGGCACTGCTCCGCAGTCCATCCGTTGTGGCGCGCCACACGCTCGTAGTGCTTGATCCAGTCTTCGACATCCTCGTGGATCTCGCCGTGGAAGGGTGTCGGCATACGGGGAGCGGCGGGCAGGTAGACGATGGCAGGAGCGGCGGGCGTCGGCGACTGGTTGGCCATCGTTGGCTTTGTTGGCTGCTTGGTCCTGGGCGGCAGAAGTGCGTGTTCCGGGGGTAGACCTCGGATGCGGCGACTTGACCGGGTCTCGATCTGGTCTTCGTCGGGTCCTCGGGAGGCTGGGTCCGGACTTGTACTGCGGGACCTCGGAGGGGTACGCGGCAGGGGCATGCGTTACCCAGCACCTCCACCAGAATGTCACGGGTGGTGATTCGTGACCAATAAACAAGAAATAAACAGAAATAAATAAACGTTTAATGTGGCGAACTTGTGCCAAAAATAAAGAAGGAAACAGAAGAAAGCAGAGCGTCGCGGGCGTCGAAGTCGGCGTGTCAGCAGAATCGAGCGCTGGGGCGAGACTGACTCGACAAGGTCGCGGGCGGCCTCTTATCTAGAGTGCGTCGCTATCTCGAAGATTCGGCGAAAGCGGTTCGAGCGTCGCGTGATCGGGGCGAGAATGAACACGCGCTTTCTAGAAAACAAAAGCAGGATAAATGATAGAAGTTACGGGCGGTACATGAATAAACGGGAGCTTTCTGGAGGACCGCGACCGAGCGTTGCTTTCTCAGCCTTGCGCGCGGCAATATCTTAGAACTTGCCGTTTATTTTCAAAAGTTGTTCCTTGGATATTACTACTTTTTTCATGTCGCCTTCGCCCAAGTCACGTGAACGAGGCTAAAATCGTTCAATCTTGTTTCACAGTAGCCCAGTCGTGTACACCTGCACGAACAACTTTAGAATCTGGCTTCATTTTGCGAACGTACGCTCACACTTGAGCTGTCTTAGAGGAACACTAAAATCCGCTCAAAAAACTGCTAGCAAATGTCGCGTATGTCCTTAAATAAGCTGTGCTAGCAAACAATATTTTTATAACAATATTTGACGCGAGGTTGTTTTTAATAAGGGACGATTCCTACGCATGTTTTTATTTCGAGATTTCGACTCTGAGAGATAGTTGTATATTTCAGGAATCGCTCTAATATGTCTCACGACGTAAAGATGTTTTTTTTTCTTACGAATTTATTTTGTGACTAATGTGTCATCTCACAAAACTTCAAGGGCAACTCCGGTCAATATTGTTTTACTAACATGGGATCACAAATGCTTTCAGCTAAAAGAGTACCCCTAAATTGCAAGGCACGCATATTTTTCGCGATTGTGCGTGTAGTCTTATAACTATCACGGCTCAACGTTTAATTTCAGGCGTCTGTGGCAAAACCAAAACTATCTGCTAGAAGAATGGCAACACTGATCATCAGCCATAACGCGGCGACGTAACGGCACAAGGGTGCTGCGCCAGTGTTCTTTGACTAAGAGTTAACCCGCTTACCGTTCGCTGAAGAGCAGTTGATTGCGTCTCTAAAATTGGTTTTAAAAAAGTTCACGGCTTCAAATTGACGTAATATTTTGGTTGTCATAATATTTTGTGGTAATGAATTTTCTCGGGTGATGAATACGGGTCACAGTTCGCAGGCTTCCTATGTGCCTTTAAATACAGTATGCACCAGTAATACCCTGAACTTGAGCACACGCGTGAAATACGCAAAATAAGAACTCCCCGGGACGTTCGAGAACTCACATGCTAAGAAACCGGAGCTGTAGTCAAAATAAAGAAACATGACGGCACGAGCGTTTTTGCTGACTTGAGGGTGGCGCCGCACTATTGCCGCACGAGTAAATGAATCCTCCCTTCTAGAACGTGCACGATTAGCATCACGACGCACGTAGAGAATTCAGTTAAGGATATTGCTCTACGCGGAACGATGAGCTTCCATCTCGCCGACAATCACCACCAATGGCATCTTTTTCAGTAGATAGCAGAAATCGCGGCAGGCATGCAACACTCGCGGGTGACCTCTCAGCAGACCATTAATTGGGTTGACAGAGCATGCCTATTGAAAAATCCACCAGACCGGTTTGGTGTGCACTAGTGTTTTCTGGCGTTAACATCAGGCCGGTCTGTTTTGTTCTGGCGCACACATCAGGCCCGCCTGGTGTGTTCTGGTGCGCACACCAAACCAGCCTAACGTATTCTGGTTTGCCCCCAGAACACGTCAGGCTGGTTTGGTGTGACCGTCGCACCATCCTAGTGTGGTCTGCACACCAAAACACACTAGGCTGGTCTGATGTGCACACCACAGCACACTAGAATGGCATGATTAGTGCCACTAAATAAGCTACGCTTCAGAGTAACGACACTTGGCCATATTGTGTCTTAAAATCATGGTTGCCAGTTATCTGAAGCATTATCTGAAATCATAGGAAACGCTTTTCTGTCCTCCACAAATGTTTAGACAGTTCGCGGCAGAGCAAAGCAATATTACATGACCTTCCTAACACCGAATCTAATGCTTAGGAAGTCGCACTTTCGAATCATGGCGATCGGCAGTTGCGTCTGCTCTGCATACGAGCCAAAATGGCGGCGCCCACAAGAATGTAGGGGAACGGAGTGCCGATACTCTAAGCGCACCTTATTTAGTGGCTCTAGGCATGATGTACACACTACGCCACACCAGACTGCACATATGTGCAGTCTTATTTTCTTCTTGCTTCGTTCGCCGCACGATAGATTTAGGTGACGTGCTTTCGCACCGCAATTGCATCGCAGTGAAAGGGCAGAGAGGTTTTAAAGGAAACAAATTATAAAAGAGTCCGCGTTTTCTTAAAAGTTTTATAGCGAAACAATTTCTTGGGTTCTTCACTTTTGGGATTTTTCACACATTTTACGACGTGCGGTTGATGAAATTGCATTTGAAAATCGCTTCATGGAACCTTTGGTTCCTCCTGAAAGGCACATCTACCTCATCGTTTTGGCGTCTTTCATACCGGGTTGAGTTGGGAATGTTTCTGAGTAATTTGACCCACAAACCATAAGGCCGCCTGTCCGGACGGCCGTATGCGCAACATTTTCTGCTATTTGTCTCCTCAAAAAACGAATTTCTTTAGACATGCGTTTAGTTTTCGTAAGCCGGGACATATTGTATTCGGAGCACTACAGTTGATTTGGATACGTATATTGGAGCAAACTTTCCATGACAGTGGTCGGTGATTAACTCTTTCAGGTGTGTCGGGCAGTGTTGGGCAAGGTAGTGTGGTCGCTCCCCCACGCGACTTAAAAAAGCCCCATATCTCCTAGGGGACAGCAACGGCCGCATTGAAAGCCGCTCTCTTACCTGGTCATGGAAGGACGTGACAGGGCAGCGCTGAGCATCTCGGTTAATTTTATTTTCTAACACTGATTGCTACACTTCCAAGAACGATAGACAAGCGCGAGAAATCTGTACGAGTTGCGATTTTCGCTCCTTATCATTAGTGTCAACGGACAACAATCATGGTGGGAGTAAAAACTATAGTGGAATCTTAGAGTTGCCTCATTGTTGATTTAAGACACCGAAAATTATTGTCAGATACTGCTCTTATTTCAATACATCAAAAATAAATTAATCCGAAGAAAAGAGACCTGGGAAGTGTTCCGTCAATCGTGCAACACATTTTGTAGCGCACTTCTCGGGAAAGGGTTCTATTCACCTCCATTCCTAGAGTCATATTTGAATTTCAACAGCTTACTTGCTGTTACCTCACAGAGATGATCAGCCGCTAAAATGGGTGATAATGAATTAGCTGAAAAATTACATTCTCATCATAATATTGACGTCTATAGAACAATATAACCTGTCTTGCGACAGCATAAATGATGTGAAGCGTTTAAATAAAAGGAAGAGAGAGCGGAGGTTAGTGATTGCAGCGCTCATGCACTACAGCTACTTAAAGGCGTCTGTATGTCAAGTACCGAATAAGCGCCACGCCAGAAATTTTCTCTGCAACAAGTAGGTCTTCAACATTGATCACAACTCAACAAACGACACAAAAGGCCATAAAAATAAGAATAAACTTTCTATTATATTTCTTCGTACTTTCTAGAATCTTAGCAAGGTTTATCAAAGTCAGAATCTGCTAATTTGTATGCGGGATAATATTCTATCTTGTTTACAGTACCATTATTTCTCAACTGATAAAATTTGTTGATATTGCCGTTTTGTGTCTTACGAACATGCATTCTTGGCTACAGATTCAAACCTTGTGATAAAAATGTAAATGGCCGCGATATGCGAACAAGCATATATTGAAGTTTGGATACCTTGTGATGACACCTAGAGGCGGTGAACTGGTACTGCGAAATAGTATTTGCCCATTTCGTCTTTTTCTTATATTTTAATGCACGCCTTACAAACGAACGTCGAGCACTATAATTTACCAAGTTCTGCGCGTACTTTCAAAATATACCAATCATTAACTGTTGCAAGTTTCAGATGTAGAAACGTAATAGTGATAGAGAGTGCTCGTGCATTTCCTTCCATAGAGCCCATATTTCAAAAGATGTGTCTTTAAAAGAAAGATGATATTGGTAAAGAAGTACCACGGATATGCAAAAAAAACTCATTTAATGTACAAGTCTTAAACATTGGAAGGAAATCGGTCCAACCCTAATCTATGTCCATTTGTATTACCGAAACATGTACTGCCGAAAACGCCATTTGTCACGTGTTCCGAACGACCTAATTTTAGATTTATTCACACCTATTTTATCTCAAGTTGACTGCCATATCCTGTTTTATACAGGGGTATATATGCAATATTTTTTTAGGAGTGACAAGTGCTGTAATAGCAATTAAGACACAGTATTATATTGTTATTGTTCATGGCCGTCGTGGAGCATCAGCCTTTAGAAAAGTGTTTTCGAGGGACATTAGTATCATTTTAAAGGGGCGACGCAACGATTTTTGTATTTCGCGCAAATACCGCTTAGAACGGATCCCTGACGTTAATGACCTGTAAAATACCCGTTCGTTTTTCACCACACGCAATCGAAGTCGCAGAAAAAAATAAAGAAAAACGAGAAAAGTTCACCCCCGCAACTCGCAGCCAGAACAAACGGCCACGTGATCTGGAGCCGATTATATGCCGCCAATGTTGATCATAGCCATGCGCTGGGGTTGGCAAGGCGCAGGACAGGCGCTACGTTCCAGACATTGTTATGGTTCGGCTGTTTTCGTAATTGCAGCGATTGGACACAGGGCACTACCCGAATGCTTCTCGTGCTATAGATTATCACGAGCTCAAATCGAGTGCCCACGCAGTGCTCGGGTCCAATCTATGAGCCGCATTCAAATATCGTCACTGGGCGGTACTGCTACCGCCCAGCTACGTCATCAGGTTTTTCGAAGGAGAGATTGAATGAAAACGCTCGGTTTTGTCCTCGAAATTACAGCGCAACAAAGGAGTTTCTTGGCTAGTGCCGTTGCGTGCGAGTGTCCTTGAGTCCCACTAGTGCCAGTAAGCTCGTGTAAAGTGAAAAACATTCCAATTGAATATCGTTGCACCGCCCCTTTAAACATGGCGTGTGTCAACATGCTGCAATGCACGCTCATTGAACTCTCTTCTAGAGGACTTTAAAAAATAAGAAGCTAAGTAAAGCTCCACCTTTAACGGAAGTTTTTTTTTTTTCTTTTTTTTTTCCCCGTCAATAGATCATCGGTATCTTATGAGCTACCAGAGTTCGCGTGCAGATAAATCACGCCAAAAAGAAACCAGCAGGCGGGCAGTTGGCCGAGCTTCTACCGCACTCTTAAAGAGTAACTCCGATCAAAAGTCGAAACAAAATAAATGACTGGTATTGATTCAAAGCAACTAAATACGAGCACTGCCAGAGTGGGTGACTAATACAATAACCCGATCAACTCTAAAACTGATATCAAAGCTGCTACCACCAGGCTCTGTGCGGGCATTAGACAGGCTCGCTCTACTCTGAAGCAATCCTGTGTCCAGCCCTCATGCTCGGAATCAAGAAGGCCACTTGCTGGTTACTGCAAGTTATTTCGCTATGCCTTTCTGCTTCGCGGATAAAAGAGAGCAACAATAAAGGCAAGTAGAACAAGGACAGGGCAAAACACCCTCGTAAATTTTTGCCGTTCATGTTACTTTCCTCTTTCTTCGTAACCTTACCAGCTCTCTCTAATTTGCCGTTTCTCATTCATCTTCAGCCGTCTCAGTGGACTACTTCAGCTTGTTATGTTCTGCTTTAGCGGCAGTCGTTTGGAAGTGCTCGTTTGCGTAAGCGCACGAAGATAACTGGTTTCCTGCTCGCTTAAGTGAGGGTGCCGAAGTGCTAAGTGCTTGCGAAACTAGCATCTTTGCCCAATGCCCAACCCGCCTTCTTGTGCCTCTGTTGGCGCAAACGACCCGCTGGGCCACCCGAAGGCGCGTTTTCACCATTTCCCCCAAAACTCCAAGGTGAGATAGACATGGGTCAACGAGGTTCGTCGAAGAGATTCGGGAGGCCTTGCACTCGGAAAACTTTACAGGCGGCCAAACGCGAACTGAGAAGCTTCCCCAACGCTTCTGTAACGTGATTTACAAACAACCAAGATTGTAGTTCTTCTCAGAAGAATGGGGTTCGTTCTGAGCCTTTGGAGCAGATCCGTGGCCAATTTTGCCGCTGAATGAATATCACCTATTTATCGTAGCAAACTCGCTTTTCTGCCGGAATTGTGCGTTCATATTTTTTACGGATGGCTGACTCCTGGGGAACAGAGCAGTAAAATATTCATAGCACCTTACCTGTCTGATGGTAACCGCTTCTGCATGTAGGCCAGTCGTACGGTTTGCAGAACCTTGTTACGAAATTTGCGCAGCAATACGGCGCTGCAGTTGATCACCAGGGTTGACATCTTCTAGAGCCAGTAGTTTCGGTTTCGCAGTAGACCCCTGAAACAGAACTCTGAGATAAAGATATCTAAAGAACTACATATGATTTCGAAAAAAATATATTATACCTGGCAATTCATGGACACTTACCACGGGGAAAAAACTGATCGTAATCCTAAGATCAAGAAAAAGTACCTGAGTTGCACTCTAGCATGTCACCGACTCTTGGTAATATAGAGCTATCACCACGTGTCCTAGAGGACTAGCCGGCTCCATAGTTACTTCACTGTGTCTGAACATTGCACAACACATTTATTAAGATGACTTAGTAGGACTCATATTTACAAGCTAGCTGTGCCACTGGCTGGTTTTTAAATATCAAAGGAATCAGGAGCTTTGGTACAAACAAAAATACGTGAGCACGTGCTCAAGCAAGCGCGGGCACTCTCCCGACTGAAAGAACTAGATTGTGCTGCCACCAATGTGCTGCAAGGACCTATATTCGGCTACACGAGTGTCCCTTTTGTGGGTTTTCTGGTTTATGGCTTGGCCTCCAAGTTCGCTCTAAAACGCTTCTTCCCTCTGCTTTCTCATGCGTGCATTGTTTCAGGCTGGAAATTGTTTCAGTCCGTTTTCCGCAAAGGGGCGACAGTCAATTTTAAAATGATTGAATGGGTCTGCAATTTTATTTATAAAAATTTCAAAATATTTGCAAGCACATTTTGAGACTCATAGGCTGTACAGCATCCAGTTGAACACCTAAACAATTTTGGCATCCTCGTTTGTTTCTTCCACCAGGAATGCGCCGATCGATGTGGTGATCCTCCGAACTCATTTCGAAGATTCTCTCGGTGAGCCTCACTGCATTGTCATCGGGCCGAACGTCTACGAAAACCCTTTGCACAAGTATGAAGTGTCAATGGTGAGACATATGCCTGTAACAAACCCGTGGTACTTCTTTAAACGCCTTAATGATAACAGTATTGCAGCAACCTTAACTCATTGATTTCGAGTATGTACATCTAAGGAGGGATTGTTTAAATTAGTTTCAACGTTATGCCGCTCGGAAAAGAAGTTATCACACCCGTTAAAGAACGCAATTTCAGTTCCTGAATTAAATATTAAACAGAGATATAACAAAGTTGTACCTACTTTTTTTTTATTTTCCCGGTCAAATTTTTTGGGGGAAATTAAGTGCGTGTCGAAGTCACGCGATGTCACATTTGGAGATTGATGAAGTGGGAAAACTAAATTGTTTTATGGGTGAGCTGCCGTGACTTTGCCAGCTAGTTTTTGCGAGGAAAACAAGCTGGCATTTAAGCCGGGTGATGTCAATTTTCTCGAGAAATTTAGTGGCGAAATGCACTGACGGACAAAGAAATTTCTGTTAGGATTGAGGGTTTCGAGAACATGTGTTTTATACTCTAACAGAGCAAAACATGGGCCTGCTGAGCCCTTTTCGCCGATTGGTCTGATTTTGATATCTCCCACAAATACTATGTGGTGGTCCCTTTCTAATCCAGTTTATTTTCCTTCGAATCGGGGCTGTTTTTCAGGAGTTTATTTTTCCTCATAGGAATTTGGTGGTCATAAATGTCAACTTTTTGCAGTCAGACAAAAAAAAAGCGGTGTTCATTGCGGCTTTTGTTGATGAAGCGATGACGCAGGTATGGGATTCCCCCAACCTACAGGGATCATGCGCGTGAGATAGATGCTTGAAAAACTTCCCGTCGGCAATAAAAAGCATGAAGCAAATAAGCTAAGGGTCGTGGTTTCAAAGAAAGAAGTATTCTCGTGTAGAGTTCAAGGAAGCTTCGCTCCTGACTAGCAGAAAACAAAGCTGTAGATAAATATTTCCTACCTGTGACGCTTGGGCACTCCTAATTGAGGAACAGCTTCAATGCATGAGTACGGGTTCGCTGGGTCACATTGTGCCGTCCGGGTAGCCAGGATCGCTTGAGATGACGAACTTTGTTGTAGGCAGCTGGGTAATTCTCGGAAGAAGTTGCTTCTTTTGTCCGACGAGCACCAACTCATTTAGCTTGAGAGTTTCATTTCAATAAACAATTAAATACATTCGTAGCGAATAAGGGTACATCAGCGAAATTATTCAAGAAAAGAAAACTTCTCCTGTACAGAATTTGGTAGGAGGTGCTCGGGTGTTAGTTTACCCAAGCTCGGAAGTTGCTGGCTCGGGTGATTAAGTTTCTATTACGGAGACCTTGTGCCTCGGCATCCCTCGACCGGGCTCGATTAGAGAGCTTGAGATCTCCAGCTCCAGCACAAAAAAGAAGCCACCTGATACTTTTCCCCCCAAAAATCACTCGTTGGCCCATCCCCTTTTGGCAAGCGGCCAATTCTCAACGCGTCGTCACACAGGCCTTTCCCACCGGGCGAAAGGCCAACACCGATCGCCTCGTTTTCTCGCCATTGGGGCAGTGCTTACATTCCTGCGTGAGACCCCGCGATCTGCGTGTATCTCACGGCTAAAGGTCAGGTGGGTTTGGATCCATGCACATTATACCATGAACTACAAGGCCAGTCAGACCACCGACCCCTGTGTGGATCATACCTCGGCAAACCTCACTCTATAAAGGCCCTCACTCACCCTCATCTTCAGAGGTGAGGTGAGGGTGAGTAAGTTTCTGAACCAGGAAAATTCATGAGTGTGAGGGTGAGTGAGGGCCGTGAGGGCTATAAGGGCAGAGAGGGCTGTGAGGTCTGTGAGAACCATGAGGGCCGCGAAGGCGGTGAGTGCCTGAGGGGCGTGAGGGGTGTGAGGGCCATGAGTGCGTGAGGGGAGTGAGGGCGGTTAGTGTGTGAGTGGTGTGAGGGCCATGAGTGGGTAATGGAGGTGAGGGCTTAAAGTGCGTGAGGGCCATGAGGAGCGCGAGGGCGGTGATTCTGTGAATGGCATGTTGGCCATGAGTGTGTGAGGGGAGTGACGGGTATGAGTGCGTGAGGTCCGTGAGGGCGGTGAGTGCGTGAGTGGTGTGAGGGCCATGAAGGCGTGAGGGACGTGTGGCTGTAAGTGCGTGAGGCCTTCTTCAGAAGGAGCAACGTTTTCAGCAGTTTTGGTGTTGGTGGCGGGTTGTTCCCTAGCTTTCCCCAGATCGACACGAATTGCTGTGATCGGGTCCGGTTAAAAACAAGCGAGCAACTCAGAGCACTTCTTAGACGTTTGAAGTGGCTGCATCCAATCAAGAACGCGATTTTTTCGCGTAATTCCTCGGGCCGGTGACGATGACAACGCAAAAATTGGTTCTGGTTTGAAATTGATTGCTTTTTGTTGGAAATCAACTCTTTCAGAAAGAAGCATTAATATTCTCAACGAGATCTGAATGCATAAAAACATGTTTATAGCCCGTAATTGTGTGTCTAAATAGCACAAGCCAAATTAAAATTCCTTGATGATGATGGCAAATTGCAGCATTTGGTTGCTGCGTGCGAACGCTGGTGGCCCGTGCTGCTGGTGTTCCGATGTCATGTTTCTGACCGAAATGGCCCCGTCTGAAGCGGGCCTGAGTGGCGTGTTGGCCATAATTGCTTGAGGGGCGTGAAGGGTATGAGTGCGTGAGGGCCGTGAGGGCGGTTAGTGCGTGAGGTCCATAGGGACGTGAGGGCTATGAGGTCGTGAGGGCCGTGAGGACGGTGAGTGCATGAGGGGCATGAGTGCGTTAGGGGTTTGAGGGCCATGAGTGCGCGAGGGGTATGAGTGCGTGACGGCGGTAAATGCAGGGGTGCGTGAATGGCGTAGAGGCCATGAGTGCACGAGGGACGTGAGGGGCACGAGTGCGTGAAGGCGGTGAGGGGGCGTCAGGGCTATGAGTGCGGGAGGGCGGAGAGTGCGTGATGGTCGTGAGGGCCATGATTGCGTGAGGGGCATGAGGGCCGTGAAGTTTACTAAGGGTGAGTGAAGGGCTGAGGGTGAGTGGGAGTGTGAGGATGAGGGTAAATAACGGGCAGAAGGTGTGTGTAACTGTGAGGGTGAGGGAGAGTGAGGGGCTTAGGGGAGTGTGGCTGTGAGGGTGATGGTAAATAAGGGCAACCTAAAATGCCGACCTCTGATGTGGATATCCCCGGTGTACCCCGTCATTCATTCCTCCAGACCTGGTCAGGTCTTGCAGCTGTACCGTGAACTCTAATACACGGGCGAGGAAGAACACACCGATGTACACAGCTCCCAACAGTACCTCCGCACTCCCCCTGCGCGAAACGCAAGTTCTGATACTCTCAGCTAAACACGCACTATCCAAACCTCGCGTTGTAAAGTACTCCTGGCCCCCAACGTTTCTCACGACGGAAGGTGTTCACGCCTACGCTTTTCTTCCATAAAGGTCCCTATGGTGCTAACGGACCATCCGTGGAGCATTTGTCGATCACTATGACATGGTTTATCTATCTTGCTTGATTTCTTTATAACCGGCTCGGGGCGTTATATTGCAGGATTTATCGGTATATAAACCGACCACATCAAACTTGTAGATGACGTATATGTTCTACTTTGTAGTGGCGAAACACCTAACACTCAGATATATATACTCTATTTGATTTTTCTTTTTAATTTACTGTAGAGGAAGCTAGGAGGTTTTAAGCAAATATAATGTGTAGTGAATGCAACACGGTCTTCGGAAGGCGTGCAGCAACACGCTGGGTGCGTTGTTACATCATGCGTTAGCGCCACTGAAGTGTACCGCACGGCTCGTAGCGTCTGCTAAGGCTAATAGTAAGTGGAAACGGTTTTTAGGCGTTTGCGATTGCCACACCTTCTGAAGGATGCTGATCGTCTGATATTGAACACTTAGTTGATAAGGTGTGCTTTCGGTGGGCTAGTCATTCTCCCAAACTCCGAATTTTCTACCCATGATGGCCAAGTTAGCTTTTAAAACGTGGTTGTTTGCAAGAGTCTATAAAACTGACTCTTTGTAAAGGTGTGCGTATACCGGATCAAATCGAGTGTTGCTTTGTCATCCCTTGATTTAACACTCCTAAGAAAACGAGTTGTCGCGCTACTTTGCTTTCACTGTGAAGTTTAAGAATGTCGCAGCAGTATTCGATTCAGTCCGGTTTTCGCACACCCCTAGTAATGAGCTGTTGGGTGCCAAGCGTCGGAACGTGTTAGTCAGTCTCACTTAGGCTAATATGAATCTCGATACATTTGTGTAGGTACAGGCTTTGGACTATGTAAAAAGCCGATCGGTTCAATTTAAGAACCGGGCACTCACCGTGTCGTTTTCAATGGCCTTATTGATGATCGAAACGTACGGCACCAAAATTGATTCCTCGCTCTTCCAGTATGGAAGAAACTGCAGCTCTCTTCACCAGAAGAACATCGCGGAGGTAAGTCACTCGATAAGAACACTCCCGGTTTCTTGCCGCGTCCGGCTATCAAATCATTGCGAAATCTCATACACTGCACACTGCTCCCCATTGTTACAATGCCGTGTGTAAATCTAGCGTAATTACTACTATACTCCGCGACAACTTTTCTTGGCAATGCAGTGGAAGGTACAAGCACATGTTCCCTCTCTCATTCTGAGCGCTGAATAAAGCTGCGCGCGGGCTCTCCTCCTCTCCCAGGAAATGCCAAGAAAAGTTGTCGCGGATTATAGTAAAGTTTATCGGAAGGTGTTCATTAGACCTTCTAACGTCTTGTGACACCACGGTAGCATGTGTATCCATGACGTCATGGAAGACCACGAAATCTTCTGAAAATAAATTACTGCTTCATTTGGCGCACGATACCTAAGCTTCCATATTGAAAATACACTCTTCAGACATGATGTGTCATGGGAACCTCTCAGCTCTTCAAACTCCTTACTCCATCAAACCCCTACAGAACAACAAACACATTAGCCCGTCGAACCCTTTAGCCGGCCAGACCATTCAGCATAAACCCGCTCATTCCATCAACTCTTTAAACGCCTAAATGACCGTGAACCATAGAGTCAAATGGCAGTTTAAAAAGTTATTAGATATTTATTTCCGACATTGAGTGTCACATGCATGCTTTAACTTAGAAAGACGAAAAGAATCAACCTTTGCTCAAACCCGGGCGCAAGCAGCTGTGGACGAAAGTGATTAGATCAAATAGAAACAACCGCGTTCCTTGTCACAAAAACTATCTTTCAAAGTATTTCGAATGCCACAGGGTCTATTCCTGATATACCTTAACTCAACTAATAAAAGCGAGCAGATACACCACACGGATGTATGCATACTGTCAGCAAGCACGTTTTAACGAAAACCACCAACGCTAAACCGACATCGGCCGCCCTTGTAAACTCCTGAGCGAAGTGACGGTGTCGTCCATGATGCCGTCGCAGCGGCGTCTCCGGCGTATTTTTCAATCGCCGGATGCGTCTAAACCCGGACGGGCGAAGGGGCGTAAGGAACAGGGTCGAGCAGCGGCCGTTTTCTGCCGTCTAGGGACCCGCAATGCCATGACCCTGATGCGCAGGCACTACATGCGGTGGGACGCTGACCCCGACCGCCAGGTTTGCGGCGGGTGGGCCGACACCGGCCACACCTTCCTGGAATAAGCCGAACACGATGACGTTTGGGCGGTAGAGGGGTTCCCGTGCGGGACCAAGGAAGAAACCGCACGGATCGAAACAGACCTAGAATGGAGCCCTCAAATGTATGCTCACCTTCCTGGATGAAACCGAATTGGCCAAAAGTCACTTTAGTTTTTTAAAGCCAATCAAAATCAAAAACCAGGGTATTGAGCCTCCGGAGCATGGCTGCCAACGCGGAAAGTAAAATTTGATTAGCAAACGCCTGAAATTTTTCTATTTCCCACAAAATTTACTTCCCTTGCCCAAATAATTACATAAAACTATTCTTTGTTGTTTTACATCACTTCTATTTTTACGATAAAATATATAATAGCTAGACTTTACGCCTTATATACATATCGCTAAGATAAGTTCCTCGTTTCAATACCGCGGCCCAAGCAAATCTGGCAAGGGGAAGTGTTACAGGGAGTTTTAAACTGACGAATGAAACTCTGTCTTCACCTTAGATGATATGCATGCAATCAGACCTTGGTACAGTTGAATAACTTCAATAACGCTTTTTGTAATAGTCAGTCTAACACAAAAGGTGTAACACAAGCGCGATTTCATGTGATCGAAAACAGGGAACACGACACACAGTAACTGCTGTTTGTTGCACGACACTTCAGGATGTAATATTGTAATGATAAATCTGTATCTCCAGCCATCGCAGTGTTTTTTCAAATACAGTGTAGTTGTTGTTCTTTTTTTCGAGAAGACACAGCAGCCTTTTCAGAAGCTTCCACTTGGCTGAGCTCTTCGTCAATACCTTTCACGGGATCAATGAGAAAGAATGAAAAGCGATTTCGCCGAAAAAAGTTCTTCGAGTGCCGAGTGCTTCGAGAGTTCGCACAACAAACCGCAAAATGGCTGGAGGGAATAACCTAAGTGTAGCTAAAGCAACTAAACTTCGATGTTATTTCGATATAAAATCGTAATTGACTTATCAAAATCCAGATATATACGGTGCCCAAGATTTCTCTCGAACTTGCGAGATTTCCTTTATTATCAAATTTCCTTCGGGTTGGCAGCCCTGCTTCGGAGCGTGTTTTTTGAAAGGCTGCACTCTTAAATTTAAAAAAAAAACAAAAAACGCGTGTGGACTGCTGCGAAAGGTGAAGGTCAGTCTAAAGAGCTATTAAATAAGCTAGACTCGGGAGAATCGACACTTCATCCGCCGTGGCGCTTGAAATCACTGCACCCTGTTTTTTGAGGATTCCTTTTAAATCACTGGAAACACCTTTTTGTCCTCTAATAATGTTAAACAACTTGCCAAAGAGAAAAAAAAAAGCGCGAGCCCTTCTAGTTTGTGAATTTGGATGACCAGCGAAGCTCTTTAGCACACGACAGAGACGTTACACTGCATATTGAACAAAAATACGAACACATTATTGCCTTCATTCTTGGTCCTCGTGACGAAATGGTAGGCACATGCTAAATTATTCAAGAATTAAGGAGAATGCAAGGAATGATCTTCCACTCGCCGCACGTGCCGGCGTCTGCAGCGGGCCGGAAAGGGGAGGGCTGGGCCGCCACGGGCCGGACTCGGGCCATCAGGCTGGCTCGGGCCCGTGCAGTTCTCTACAGCAGTACACACAGAGGGTTGGTCAAGGATTTAGTCCGCCTAAACCAGTGGCCGGGATGGTCTAATAGGCCAATTTCCTCACCTCTAATAAGCGAAATTCGCAGGTTCGATTCCCGTTCCTGGCACAACCTTTCGCTAGCTCTCTTTGCCTTTCCCTTGCCCAAACATTATTGAAGTAAATTCAGTAATCATTCCCTCCCCTTTTCGGTCACTATAAATTTTATATGTATAACCATGGGTTGCACGTTTTCCTGAACTACCTTATGCAAAAATAAATTGGCCTCCACTTAAAGACCGACGACCAATACGCGCTTTCCACTTTTCCCCCGCTTCCTCCTCTCACACTTTTACCCTGTCCACCTTTGCCTGTTTCCTTCTTCCCCATGGTGAGGAGGATCTTCTGCCTTGCAGAATCTCGCGTCTGGTCGTCGGCCTTTAAAATGAAGCGAACATCGCGCTCACTATTCGACTCATGGCCACTGCTTTGCTAAGTTAATGGAGACGCCAGTTGCCCAGAGACAGAAAATTCGCTCCATTTCAGGTGCAAGCCGATTTAATTTTGCTGAAAAATATTTTCAACTTTGGTCGCTTCCCATGAAAATACAAAACTTAAATTGATGGCGCCAGTGCAACTCTGTGTGAAGCACTCACAAGAAAACTTAACGCGCTCAGTTGCAAAAGAAGTTAGACGTGCGAAGCAACCTTTAGGTGCCAGACATGATACCTGCTGTGTTTCATGAACGCAGATTTGCCACACGGTCACCCATTTGAATCTCACACTCATTGAGAATCGCCACGTACAATTTCTGGGTCTATCGAACAACAAATCTATCGCGACATTCGACAGCCCCGATACCATAAAATGGAAAGTAAGTACCACAACAGTTATTGTGAATCTCCTTCGCTCATTTGAATCCTAAATGTCAGCTCATTGTTACGTTTACTTTAGCTACCGTTAGAACGTTGTGCCTTAAGTAGATACTGATAATAAACCCCACAAAGTATGCTTTAAAACGGTTTTCATTCAAAACTGAAAAAAGCCGAAAGGATAATCGCGAAGCGGGGTCACCTCTGAAGGAGAAAGTAATCTTAGGAAGAAAGTTGTGGAGCGCTGACTTAGAAGATACTGCGGTGTTTTGGTTTATAGTCCCCGCATTGCCTCTTAATTTGCTACACACACCAACGAACATTACGAAAGTATAGTAATCCAAATATTATGTCAAAATAACTTTTTGCGAAGTTTTTTTTCATTAGCCAGTCTGGTCCTCACTACGGTTTTCGAAGTGACAGCACCTACCGGCAAGAATGATGAAGTGACGTCAGGGGGAGGCATGCAACCAACGCTGCTAGATGAGCTCAGTTACGGAACTGTTCATAGACGCTGCGCCCACGAGCTGTACCCCCCCTTTCTCTCCTTCATCCCAGTTCGCTTCCCGTCGTTCGGCGCGCGGCACGGCTGCTCTGCTAACTGCGGTGTATTATTTTATTCATTTAATCCCTGCTACAATCCCTGTAGTGAATATAGCAGGGATTGAGGTATAAGAACAACAGAAATATACAATTTAAGGTAACGAAGAGTAAACAGAAAGAAAGTGCCACATTTATCTTGAAAATTATATAACATATCAACTCATATATATTGACAAAAAAGTTAGTTTTCAATGGCACCGATGAGCAAGGGAACACTTTTATAAATAAAAAACAGAGTATCTACTTTCTTCCTGTCTCTTATATATGAAGAAAAAAGAAAGTATCTGAAACAGTTTCAATAAAGGGAATACTCAAGGAGTGTATTGCTGTGCTTGTTTCAAGTGTTTTCTTCTTTTTTTTTACTTCTGAAAGCATTACATACATTGTATTGTCAGTTTCATATACGTCGTTATAAAAAATTTCAATCCACCAACTTTTTCTTGATCAGCAACGGACATTTGTACAGCTTTTTCTGAAAGCTCTGTTGGCGATTAATAATGACCGTATTTGTGAAAAATAAATTCTGTAATTTTTTTAGCACTTTCAGTAATACTTTCATTATTTTGTATAGGAAGAAACCAGGTAATATCTGTATAGTATAATACAGGGAGCAGCGAGGGAAGAGGATGGATAAAGCTTGAAATCACGAGTGTAATATTTTAACGTTCTTTTTAGAAAAAGTGATTTCACAAGGGCTTTGTTTTTTTCAAATTTAAAATGTGTGTTCCAGTTCAAATACCATATTATCATGACGCCAAGGTACTTTTATGTAAAGGCTCTGCGCAAATTCACAGTGTTAACACTATAAGAAAACTCGAGAACATTTTTCTTCTTTTCCGTTAAGCGCATAGATAAGGTTTTGTCTAAAGTTAACGTCATTTCCCAGCTGTCGTACCAGTCGTCCACTTACTTTAAAAATCATTTCTTAAAAGTTCATCGTGTTGGCCTTTGATCTCTCGATAAATAACACAATCATTAGAAAATAGATTTATATTTGCTTCAATTCCATCTTCGCTGTTATTTATAAGCAGCTGGAATGGGAGTGACGCCAAAACAGAACGTTGCGGGACAACAAAAATTACTTCATTTCTTCCCGAGGTGTGCGCACCGTAAAAAAAAAAAAGAAATGAAAGCGATTTTCTAAACACTTTTTGACCCTGGATCCTATCTGACCCTCTCCTCATATGCAGGCTAGTTTGTTTAGGAGTTTGGTATAAACAACTCGGTCAAACGCTTTCGATTGGTTTAAAATGTGTACATATATCATGGCCAGGAATCCGAGACATTTGCTTTAGTTCCATTGCGCGACGACACGTGGCGTCCAAGCCCGAGTGGAATTAAAGCCCTTGTATCCTGGGAAAAGTCGCGTCATTCATTGTTGCAGAAATGCTCGAGGCACGTGTCGCGCGCCACTCCTGGTAAGAACACGGCGTCTGAAATCTAGCTCAGTTGTGCGTTGTGCCGCCATGCATGATCCTCAAAGGCTGCACGTTGCACGTGTGTCCTTCAGCGACGGATTGTGCGCTACTTTTAAAACTTGATGGGGCTTTAAACGGGGGGGGGGGGGGGGGGGGGGGGTGCAGCGATTTTAAGATTAAAAGTATTTGCATCTCGTCATTTTCACGTTGTTCATCATGTTCCAGAGGATACAGAAAACATCTCATTCATTAAAAAAAATGTCGCGATTCCGCTGCATAATCGCAAAGCCAAAGTCAAGTTTTTTCCCCACCTGCAGCCGCGAGTGGCAGCCGAAGGAACTACAGCGAAAGGCTTACGTGGCCTCGCTCGGCTCTAAGCTGCAGCATAACGCCCGCTAATGTCAGCAGAGAAGGGGAAGTAAGCGTTCTCCAAGCGAGTATACGGGAAGCTACACGGCACCCCAAATTTTGTCACTAGGAGGGGGACCAAGTGTGACCCTGAAGACTGGTAGTGAGTAGAGGGGTGCCAGAAATGCCAATGTTTATCTCATTTTTTACACAGCAACTAGGACACGCAGGCGAAATAAGTTTTCTGTTCTTTGCTTTAGAAGTGTCAGAGGGTAACTTCCACAAATGTTTGACCGAAGTCCTAAAATCGTTGCACCCCCCCCCCCCTCCTTCTTAAGCAGAACACCTTTCCAATTTCCTATCTGCCTTTTCTTTCCGCCTTCTCCGCCAATCTTCGGATCCGAAGAGGAGGCATCATGTAATGCCGCAAGGGCGTACTATGGTAAAGACGGCTCGGGACCTCGGAACCTTTCAATGCCAGAGCTGAGCGCGCATAGCGCGGAAGCGCTAAATGTTCACTTGCTTCGCGCGCTTGAAAAGCGAATTCGCTCCTGCGGCCAGTGCGCATTTTAAAGAAAAAATATAGACGCTTTACACACGCGCCAAATTACAGCCGCCATAGCCGACCTTCTCTTGTCTTACCGAGATGCCGAGCAACTGAAACGGTAGTTGACGATCCTCTACAAAGGCCGATGCTTTAGAAAAGGACACAGTTGAATCTAATATCACAATAACTTGGCCTGCTATGGTAATGATGAAGCGAAAGAAACAGAATAAGAGGAAACAAAAACTGAAGGTCAGTTATGGCGGCGTCCATGCACAGCTGCTGCAAAGCGTCTATACACCATAGAGAATTTTGTCTTGGGTACGTCCGAAGTTGAAGCTAGAAGCGCGAGCCGAACGCGCTGGCTGTTCCTACCTCGCGCGCCCGCTCGTGCAGAAATTGTTTCACGAAGCATGATTGCGCGTGTAGCTTCTTCGGCTTCGGTCGCACATAAGGTAAAAACTTCAGTGTACTAAAATTCGAGGTACACACTAAACTTTGTAACACCCATAATCGTGTAAAAAGGGTGTAAGAAGGGTGTAGGTTAGGAAAAACACCCTTTCTACACGCTTTTTACACGATTTCTGAATACCGGTGGGTGTAAAAAGGGTGTGCTGACGTTTTACACCCTTTACACGCCCTCTTTACGCCCCACTTGCAGCGATGGTGTCTGAAATTGTGTAAAAAGGGTGTATGGGCTAATTGTACGCCCTTCATCCACACGGTGTGAAAGGGGCGTGGTGGTGATGCTGTCAAATACACCCATGATTTCATAGCCGTTCATATTTATTGCTTTGGTGAAATTGTTGTTGATGTACGGCGGTACAAACATCGAGTATAATTAATCGCCACACGGAGTCGCGTATGATTAGGAAGCGCTAGAGAATAGTTTTTGCAACTCCTATTGAACTCTTCGTCCGACACGAGCCTAAAATTACGTTTCGCGCGTGCATCAGTTTGATCGGTTCAACCTTGATTTCAAAAAAAAAAATCATCTCCGCTCGCAAAAAAAAAAAAAAAAAGAACGAAGACGTGTAAATATACAACCTAGGCAGCACACAGTATTGCGCTGTTATGAAATTAAATCGGAATGATTGTGCAGATATTATTTTGGTCCAGCCAATATCTGTGAAAAATGGGATGGGTTGCGCCGACGATATATCCTGACATACCGTACGTGGCGCCGTTTTTGGTTGACTGTCAAGAGTGTCCTGCGTGAATCGGCTATATCGGCGAGGTGTTTCTATTCGTTGACTGCCTAAAATCCGACGTTAAAAAACAAAACAAAGCAAGATTAAGCGAAATAGAATCTGCGTACTTTTAACCTGATAAAGGTCTTTTAAACTGAAGACTTGAACAAACTGCGGCGCCCTCATTTCGGATATTACAAACTCACCTGACTGGGTTTCGCACTAATTATAGCACCTTCACTGAGACTTTATTTCGGGGTGAATCTCATGAAACCATGCCGCAAAACAATCGAAAGTGCTGGATTAATGACACCCCCAGGGACGTGTTTCTTATCTCTCCGTAATGATACCAAAATATCTATACTTCGTTTCAGCTTCCGTCCGAGCGCAGCCCAAGGCTGAGGGGCGGTTCGCAACTTGGAGAAGAGCATTCCTACGCACCACAAAGTAGTTCACAAGAGCAATTTATTTTAAAATAACTGTTTTGTGCGTAAAAACTGCACAATGTTCGAGATGTGTACTGCTGAGAATGATTTTCAACTAAAGGTATCAAATCTCTGAAGTTTATGTTTCTATTAATATATGGGAATGCATGTGGTTTGGTGAAAACACGTATATCCGCTGGCAACACGGCTGGCCACTACAATTCAGATACGCGGCGAAATCAGGGCACCCCTTTACCTGCCGATCACATTAAACGTCGAGAAGCCGGTGGAAAGGACTGCGCCTCGAGTCCTGGTATATCCAAACAATACAAGGAAACATCAATGGCCGGGTCATCGGGGACCTTGCAATGTGTACTTACATCTCGAAACTATGCCGAACAAGTTGAAAGCTCAGACACAGATGCCAGCGGCCAGCCTACGTACTGACATCCCCTGTGACTAAGTTTCAGAACGTGAAAGGACACTTTTTAAACCTGTAGCAGACGATATGGTTGATACACCCGTAGCAGACGAAATACTCGGCTAGCGCGGGCGGCGCGCCGACCGGCGGCGCAGCGGAGTGATACATAAGTGCAGGTGAGATCGCGTGACCTATTGCCGGCGTGTGATTGGCTCCGGCCACACGTAGCTTTGGCTGCGCTCGGACGGAAGCTGAAACGAAGTATAGCTTCCCGGCGCTTTTTTCTTTTTAGAGCGCAGCTCTTAGGGGCCCGTTCCCGGCTTGAGCGGCGTCGCCGTCGCCGTCGCCGTCGGCGTCGCCGTCGCCGTCGGCGTAACCGCGCGGTGCATTATGGGTAAATTTCTCCGCTAAATCTAGCGGAAAAAATTTCCCCGCTAAATCTAGCGGAAAAATTTCCCCGCTAAATCTAGCGGAAAAAATTTCCCCGCTAAATCTAGCGTAAAAAATTTCCCCGCTAAATCTAGCGGAAAAATTTCCCCGTCAAATCTAGCGGAAAAAATTTTCCCGCTAAATCTAGCGGAAAACTTTCCCCGCTAAATATGGCGGAAAAAATTTCCCCGCTAAATCTAGCGGAAAAATTTCCCCGCTAAATCTAGCGGGAAAATTTCCCCGTCAAATCTAGCGGAAAAAATTTTCCCGCTAAATCTAGCGGAAAACTTTCCCCGCTAAATCCTAGCGGAAAAAATTTCCCCGCTAAATGTAGCGGAAAAAATTTCCCCGCTAAATCTAGCGGAAAACTTTCCCCGCTAAATCTGGCGGAAAAAATTTCCCCGCTAAATCTAGCGGGAAAATTTCCCCGCTATAGCGGAAAAAATTTCCCCGCTAAATCTAGCGGAAAAAATTTCCCCGCTAAATCTAGCGGAAAACTTTCCCCGCTAAATCTAGCGGAAAAATATTTTCCCGCTAAATCTAGCGGAAAAATTTTGGTCACGTGACCCCCTCCCGAGGTCACGTGACCTCTGAGGGGGCACGTGACCCCCCCCCCCCCGAGAACACGTGGCCCTCAGTACCCTCCCCTCCTCCTCCTCAAGAGCTGCGCTCCAATTCGGCGTTACAGGGAGTGGTAAACGGCTTTCACTTTTTTTTTCAGTTTTTCTTTGGTACACGTGAAACCGCGTGTTCGACAACGTTCAAAATTGTTTTTCGTATTTATTTTGTGATCTTGCGGTCCGCACCAGAGCACGCGCGTCTACATGAGTGGCAGTTTGAGACGCTCAAGGTTGTACTACGCAAAGCAAGTCCTGACGGGTCCGATTTCGCGACCTTCCCATGGGCAGGGCCGGTGGCAATACAAAGCAGCAGAGGGAGATTAGCGGCTTTGTCCAACCCCCTTTGACCTCGTGTTCTGATAAGCCCCCAAACCTTCTTTTGTGTCTTCGTGTTGCTGTGAGCGAGTGCGAAGGCCGCTTCTAGCAAATCACAGGGGTGGCGCTAAACACGTGACTGCTCTCTGTAAGACAAGGACGTTTGGACGAAAATTTGTCACGTGACTCGCTCTGACGCGCTGATGGGCTACTGGGGCCGTAGTCTTTGCCGTATGCCAAGTTATGGTGAGTTGTAGGGGCCACGTAGGTCCGATTTACAAAAAGGGGGGCGCCCGCGCCCGTCAGTGTATTCCTGTTTTTCGTGCGTGCAAGTCGCGGCCGTGATTTTTCGTCGTGAACGGCCGGAATAGATCCATGCCAACTTTTCAGAAATGGTCGTTTATTTCGTCGGAGTCCATGGAATTATTGTGCTGTATTTGTTGGGCGCGTTTCGACAAAGAGCGGCTCATCGGCGGCCGCGAGACTTCCGTTGAATGTGATCGACCGCCTTCAACCTCGGCATGGTGTTTGCGTTGTTTGTGCTGCCCGAATCGGATTACGCATCTATCACGACAGAGAGGTGCTCATCGGCGACCGCGAAATTTCCGCTAAATGTGAGCAACCTCCTTCATCCTCGACATTGTGTTTGTGGATAGTTCTGTGCTGCCCGAATCGGATTATGCATCTATCACGGATTACATGAGATCGCTGTTTTATTTGTAAGTACTCTGCAATCATGCTTCTAATAGTAGTCCAAGGGGCCATGTTCGACAAATGTTTCGTTTCTCCTACAAAGAAATGGAAGTGACGGAAGCGACGATATCGCGTTTGATTGGTTAGAAGGTCAAATGGCGAAAATAGATAACTTTCGTCATTTGAACCTCTAACCAATCAAACGCGATATCGTCACTTCCGTTTATTTTTAGGAGTAACGAAACATTTGTCAAACATAGCCTCCCTGCTTCCGTTTCAATAGACCATTTTACGGCTTACAAACATGAACTGCCGCTTACGTCCCAAGCAACTCCCGGTCGTACCGTCTTTGCAAGCCTCCCAGTTTTGTCCACGTCACCAGTGCAAGAAGGCATAAACGTCACAAGAAAAATACAGTTGGAGATTCAAATAGGGCCTTCGGTTGTACAATTTGAAGGGGCTATGAAGCAATATCCGGTTGAAATATTCTTGACCTTACACGCACGGACCGCCACTGGTTTAGAAGCGTCTTGGTCGTGGTGGAATCGCGATGATAAAAGGAACTATTTCTTTCAGTCTTTCCTTCGCCAAGTTTGATGACGTGCGCGTGAACGTAGCTTTGCCCTTTGGCACGCTTGTAATTGCACGCACTTGCCCGCATAAGCAGAGACATGGCTGCGGCCGAATGACCTGCTCGCAATCGTCTATGGAGAATTTTGTAGAACCTGTTAGAACCTTGATTAAAAAATAAAAAAGTGAACCAGGCATTTGCAGTCATTTTTTCGTGCACTCTTTTGGGTTTTTACGCCCTACTTTATTGGTGTTGGTAATCGCGCCTTTTTTTTATTTCCCTTTCTGGCGGTGATACACACAATTTAGAGGACGTACTGCGCAGACATAACGCCCTAATAAAAAGGCGTACAGTGGAATCACACCCTAATTGAAAGGTGTTCGGAGTAACGCCGTCCTTTAAGGGTGTTAGGGAAAAACACCCTATTTTAGGGGCGTTAGGAATAACGCCCTTTGTTTTTGGCGTTTTGCTACACCCAAATGGGTGTTAGTTATAGGACAAGCCATTTACACCCACAAGGGTGTTACGATGTTTAGTGTGTAGTCAAGGGACCGGAGCGGCTCGTGTGAGGCGTGTGGTGTAGATCGCGATAGGTTTTGACGCCGGCGCATCGACAGTAATGTCAATATGGTGATGGTTGTGCGTGTGCACCGCGTGCACTTGCACGTGCGGCGGAACGTGCGGACTGCAGTGACTTTCTGCAGCCCTATCGACTGCAGCGCCGCGATTGCTGATTACGCGAGTAGCCTCACATGCTCCCATTGCCGAGCCGCGCCGGTTCAAACACCACCCCGTATTCTATTACACTGTAGTAACACGATGCTAAGGTTGCTTTAATGTGCAGGTGTCTATCTGAGGCTGGGCTTTCTCATTGTTCTCTTTGGGGTGTGTTAGACAGGGTGTTCTGGATCGAGCTGACGTTCGTCTCACCCACGGTGGAAGAAATACATTTAGGTGATGACTCTCTGTCTCGCGCGGCGACCACATTATGTTCGGCGCACCGAGCGCGCTTCACTCGCACGGGGATAGATGGCGCACCCGTATAGAGGGGCTTGTGAAGGCTTGTATACGCCTCGCAAGTGGGCTCATTTTCGTATTCTGCGCATGAGAAAGGAAGTAGCGGTGACGTCAGAACGCCGAGCCCTGATTGGCTGATCGCGACCCCCTATCTGAGCGTCGTCTGCACCTTTGCAACGTCGTCTGCGTCTGTCTTACCTTTCCTGCGACTTTCGGAAGTACTTCGCCTTTCAGAGTGGGCAGACAAAATAACTCGAGCGGTAGGTTGTTTTTGTCTAACAACTAGAAGACGCGCATCAAGGTGAGAAGTCAAAGGACTCACTGACGAGGTGTCCCGAGGCGCCGAGGTTTGTTTGCTAAGAACCGAGAGTGAGGGTGGTTAGTGCCCGCAAGTTCCCTCCCAAATACATTTTCCCTCCTTTCGTGTGCGGCGAGACTTCTCACACTTTAACGGCGTCGGCGTGTTGGCGCAGTTAACGTCGTCTGCTTTACGTCTGCTAGTCAAAGCGATGGCTGCTTTACCTTTCCTGCGTCTGTCGGAGATTCACCACTTTTTTACCGGCGAGAGTCACCGTTACCTCGGAAAACAAGGAGATGACAAGAGGAAGAGATTGACCTCTTAATCTAAAATTGAGGTCAGCGATCAAAGTACAAGACGGGAAGGGTTCACAAGGGTCGCGCGGGCATATTACATTCAGCACGCCAGCCGGTCGTGGGCAGACGGTCGCCGAGTCGGAGTGCCTGCTAGGCCCATCTGCCGTGCTCACTTGGTCGTTGTCGGTTGAATCGTGGCCGTTGGAGCTTTTCCCGGGTGTTTGTGGATCCAGCGTTCTTGTTCCTCGTGGTCTGTTTCAAGTACTTTTTACTTTTTTTCTTGCCGCTTGAAGTCGGGACGCGTGAGAAGCGCGTAGAAAAACAAACGTCCGTTGGTCGTCGCTACCGCGACGCTGTCGGCCATGCTGATTTGATTAAGACAGCTTCGGAGCTGTCGTAGGATTTGGTCGTAACCTGCGCAAAACCTACGAAAATTTCGTTTCGTGACTACGAATTTGTTCTCAAGTTTTGTCTTACGCATATTTTTGGCGTAAGATCGTTTCGTGAACCTGGCTTCTGCACGTTCTAAAGTCGCAGGAAAGGTAAGACAGACGCGGACGACGTTGCAAAGGAGCAGGCGACGCTCAGACAGGGGGTCGCGATTAGCCAATCAGGGCTCGGCGTTCTGACGTCACCGCTACCAACTGCGCAAGGAGCAGACGAACTTGCCCTCCGCACAGAGGGGCTTGTGAAGAAAATTATGCATTCTTTGCTCGGTTCCGGTGTACTGCGTAGAGACATGATGGATTTATGTTTGCGCACTGGCAGTGATTGCCTTTCCCCCGTGCGGTTCCTGTTTTTTTTTTGTTTTTTTTTTCAAACGAGAACATTTTGATGATTACTCAATATAAAACTTCCCGGCATAATCTACTGAGAATTCAATAATTTAGAGTAAACACCTGGGTCATGCTCGAATGTTTTGTCAAACATGTTTGGTAACAGTTCCATAAATTGTCTACACACATTGCGTGGCTTTATATGAGATCGGGTGATTTTTTCCACCCTGCTCCTGCCTTATTGAGAAAAAAAATTATAATAATGTTACATAGTGGGGCCTAAATATTTCTTTACATGCGCATAAAGGTTTTAGCATTACAAATGGTTTATACATACAATGTCAACTTGTACTGTGGAACATACAAACCTTGTGAGCAGAAAAAATTCCTATTTATGATGACATAGTGACTGAAACGATGACACCGGATGATGACATACTGACTGCCATGATGACACAGTGACTGAAAGTAAAACAATAGTAGTGGTTATAAGCCATAAATCACTTTTCACCTATACTCACACAATATGGTGTCACCCCGTCTTACAGGTCAAAAAAATACCTGACAAACATTTTGGCTTTAAAATGTACATAAAAGCTGAATTCACTGCATACTACCAAAAAACGCCATCTGCTACATCCTGTGTTTCTTGCCCATGCCCTTAAACTAAGACGAGCGCTTCTTTGTTGATTTCTTTATCTCTTGAGCTTGTTTGTTCCTACTCATCGTAATATGCTTACAGTGTAGTCGCATTTGCATGCTGAAGTAGTAGTGGAGCAACTGGGCAATTGTTTCTTCTTTGTGTTCAACGCATGGAAACGTTATTGTGCATGTGTCAAGAACACTGTCGATTGTGTCTTAGTAGACAGTCTTGTGGCTTTTATTTTGCACGAAGAACTGTTCCGCTTTCTTCAGTAGCTGCAAAAGGTTCTTGTTGGGGTGTGTAAGGACACCTCTGTTCTTTACGTGTGTCAGTGCTGCTTTAGTAGAAATGTTCTTATCGATGCTGAAAGCGGATCGGCATGCAGGGCAGCGTGTAGCTTTTTTTTTTTTTTCACGCTCAAAAGCCCAGTTACATAATATGGCATGCAGTCTACAGCCTTGGTTTCATGAGCCTTTTCTGTCCAGACATCTTCGCATTCCCAGTCTTCGACAGAAATTAGACTGTCAAGCTCGGTCTTCACTTGGTCAACGAGCTGAGGAGACTAGGTAGTAACTTGCGTTCGGCCCTCGGGATCGCACGACGCCACTGCTACAGGCGAGCGTCAATCGATGGAGCATTAAACAAGGACACTCGCTCTGCGCAGTTCCGGTACCCCGAATTGCAGTTGGGAACAAAGCACGTTTTTACCATCCTTATAGCATAACTTCTTCTTCGGGTTAATGCTCATCTTCGTGCACGATGGTGGCACCGGTGATTGACACAGCACCAAAGCAAAACATGAGGCCAGCCACTGACCGCACACCACCACCACACCGCCATAAAGGCGAGCAAGCTACGCCCCCGACTCCGTGGCCGCCGAGGAGAGACCTCACACCCTCGGTGCTTAAAGCCCCTTGATAAAAGCGTTTTTTACAAGTACCGCCAACCATTGTTGTGGAAGCGCTCGAGACACGTGCCATGAGCGGGTGCTCCGCCTCCATTCGCTTCCAAGGCCCGCTCATTTCAGTGCTGCGCCGCCATTTGCTTCCAAGGGCCGCTCGAGACATGGGCCTCGTGCGCTCGCGCATTTGACGCTACTTGCAAGACAAGCGCAAACACATCGAGGGGCTTTATCGGTGCTCACACCTCAGCGCCCTCCGCGGCGGCACAGAACAACTGCACTTCGTTTCACCCTATGTTGTACCGCAGCGAAGGCTAGAAGCGCGAGCTCATAGCGTTGGCAGCTGCTCTTAAGTCACGAGAGCTTGTGCCGCCGAGATGTGCCCAAGAGCAAGAAGCTCGCGCTCGTAGCCTTTCCTGCGGTACATCATGAGGTAAAACAGAGTATACTCCTTGTTCGAGGCTAGTTCCGAACACGATCTGGTCGCTCGCTCACAGCGGGAAGAGCGGCCAGAGTCACCACCTAAATGTATTTCTTCCACCGCGGTCTCACCTTAGCATTGACTATCTTTAGCCATGCACGGTAAAGGCGCGAGCTAATTGCTTTGGGTCACTCCTCAGTGGCTGCGCGAGCGCTCGTGCAGCGAGGGCCTGTCGGGGCGGCCAAGGGTACCCGCGCACACGCGCACAGCCTTTCGAGTGAGTCCATGCTAAGATTGGAGGAATCGGTGGCCGAATTTTTCTCCCATGTCATTAAAAAGAAGAAAAAAGAAAAAAAAAGCGAATCGGTGGCTGAGTGTGCTCGAGCACACCAGCTCGGAGTACACGGAGCGAAAGCTCGCGCTGCAGAACCCAGGATCATAGGTTAAATCCCTACCCCTGCCCCTTTAGATCTGAATGAGCATCGTACCGGCGTGCGGTCGTGCATCAATACTGCGTGATGCACGCTAAAGGCTCAAGGCTAGCGGCTGTACTGCACTGGCTAAATTTCTCATCTACAGCTGGGAGACGCGTCGCCCGTTGAAGGAGACCGTGTTCTAAGCTGTATAAACATACATACACCCCAATTGTTTTCCCATGCTAGGATGAGGCGAATTATAGCTTTGGCCGTGAAACGGTGGCATAATCGTGTCAGCTATATATTTGTTTATAAACAAGCTCGCAACCGCCCACTATTGGCAAACCCCTGCGCGCTTCCGGTTATCATCTTCGTTTAATAATTTTTTTTGCGTCCTTTTGTTTCCTGTAGAGCTCGGAACGCAAGCACGTTCATATAAAGGTATAATCCGTAACGCGAAGCACGCTTTGCATTGCAGATGAACAAACAAATACATCACCGGAAGTCGACTGGGGCATGAAGCACTCTGGCGCTCTCGTAATATCAAATCATGCCGAGCGCGCGGTGAATAATCGGCATTAGGTGGTGCAGAAGGCACCCAGGTGGTGCCAGGGGCTGAATCACAACAAGAAGGCCAGCAGGAGAATCCCCGCCTCCAGCTCGTGCTTGTCACTCTCGGTGACAAGCGCGAGCTGGAGGAAACGCAGACGCTCGGTTTTTATGCTGCGTCCCATTCGATTAAGCATGCGACGTTAAAACCACTCAGCTATTTTTATTTATTGCACTTAGCTAAAACTTCATGTGGTGTTGCGAGCTTGAAATCTCGTCACGAGGCACCTGGCATTGGGCACGATCACGCGCATATCATAAGTGAGTGTGTAGGAGTCCAGGGGAAGAAGTACACTCAAGTGCTTCGGAGGAAACCGACGACGCAGCGTGCTGGTGTATAACAACTCAAACCACAAGACACGCCAGATATGGCTAAAGCGCGAAACACATGTACGACGAAACCGTCCGACCCGGCGTCCTATCAGGCAATACGACGGTCGGACGCAGCTTGTTTGGTTGTGTCGCACGCAACGTCGGAACGGCGGTGCGGCATGCGACCGACTGTCGATGGGTGGTTGCGGTGGTCGGATGGCCGCGGCGAATGACGACGCAGGTAGCGGGAACGTCATGAGGACGTCACGTTTTCGGGAGCGGGCTATTCAGGAGCAAAGGATCCGGCTGTGAGTCCCTCTTTCTTTTCTTGGCATTTCTGGGGAGAGGAGGAGAGCCCACGCACAGCTTTATTCAGTGCTCAAAGTGGGAGAGGGAACGTGTGCGTGCCTGACCCTTCCACTGCAGAAGGGCGATCTTAGGAAGTCAGGCAACACGCACTGGCCACGGAACAGTGCGAAGCCGATCGGAACCGTCAGAACGACGCGTCGCAAGCTCGGTCGGACGCATGTGTCTCGGATAATCGTTTGCGGCGAGTCGGAGCAGCGATCGGACGTCGGATCGGACGGTTTCGTCGTACATATATGTTTTGCGCTTCACGGCCGGTTCAGACATTAGGCAGTTTTCGTAGAAGGCTTTCGCCGTCCCGCAAAGCTCTCCGCAACACGCTACGCTACCCGGATCTCTACAGTCAAGGCCATCGGCTTGCAGGCGCATTAGCGGCTTCTTCGTTGCAGAGGGTTTAGCGGAGGGGGAAACCCAGTCTACGAAAACTCCCTATTAGCGTTCGACTGCGTTGCGTCCGCATGCGTCTTTTGTAAAGATATTACGATAATCTCCGAACAATGGTAGCTCGCGCCGTCTCAAGCGCACGCAGTGGGGGTTAGCGCAAGCAAACGCCATGTCTGAAGCGCGCCTAAAGTTCCATAAGCACATCTGTGTTTGAGCGCGGTGCGTCCCGTAGCGGCAAATGGACGCGTTGCGTTGCGAAGAGCGCTTGTGCCAGGCTTGTACAAACAGTTGCGCTGACACGCAGTCAACCGCAGTCAAGAGCCCATGAGAACGCGCTATCATCGCTATCGGCTCAGCAATAGTTAGCGAAATCTACGGCAACATGGCGGCGCCCAGCGACAGCGCCAATGTGTTCGATCGTGGGACAATTCCGCTGGCTTCCCCGACATTTTTTCGAACTTGAACATCGCATCCTTGGAAGAACCAGTCCCCACCGCTCCCCAAAACGAAAACGCAAGCACTGCGAGCGGAGAACAGGATACGTCTCGCCGAGTAGGCTGAGTGGCGCGAGCGGACACGTCACGTTATTCAACTCATAGATTCTGGATGAGGTTTTGACTTCACAAACTCATCACCGAAACCCGCGCATACTCTTCCTGCCTGATTCCCCACGGAGCCCTGGCAGTTGTTGGCTGCTGTTTCAGTCGTGAACCCAGTTGTATTTTCTTTGCTTTTAAGACGCACAAATTGTGAAGACGCGGTATGTAGGTGGATGAAGATAAAAGTCTAGGACTGTTTCAAAATGACCATTCAAAACTATTTTCATGTCCATCGCTAGCATTATTCGCAGCAACGAGTTTGCCATCAACCATAAAAAAATAATATTCACAGAGTTTATAATGAACACTTTTACATATTTTCACATCTCCACAGCCAGAAAAGTCTAATGACAATCTGTTTGCTTTTGCTTCAGATGGTTTTTCGGAATCAGGGATACATACAGAAAATTACGTACTTTGAGATGAAACAACTTAGCATATACAAGTTAAGTATGTACAGCAAATAATCAGATTTATGCTGTACGAAATATTCATAAACTCACCACTACAGTATTGGACAAAATATAAAAGTACTCTCCAAGTCAAATTTGGGTGTTTTAAGTGCCAAACCAACGACGGGAATCTGGCACGCCCGAGCGGAGGACTAAGGATTAATTTGGACCAGCTAGGGATCTTTTGCCGTGCAACCGAAAGCTCGGTTACACGGCGCCTCCTCCGCAATAAGCCTCCGTCAGATTCCGGGCACCTTGGCCGGTATTCGAACCCGCGACATGGGGATGCGTAGACCAGCCCTTTCGCCTCGAAGCCACCGAGGCGGCTTTAAAGTACTCTCCCAGACTAGCGTAATATATGCACTCAGCTACGCTATAGTGGCAACTGAAGCTTCTCAGGCGAGTTTTCTGCCTTTCTGAGCAAAAGGCAACTTGCCAAAAATGTCGTTAGGACTTAGTCCTCGGAGCGAATACACGCGGCTTGCGGTGCGACTGACCAGATTGAAAAATGAATAGAAATATATATATATATATATTGTTACAGTGCTGGAAGGAGCGATGGGAACGGGGTGCCCTCCGAACGATAGGTTTAATTCAAAACTGCCCGCTGCAGCGGCTGTGTGCACGAGCCACTGCCGATGGCCTGTCGTTGTCTTCGTCGCCGTCTATGTATCATTACCCCCGCCGTTGTTGGCGGTCGTCTCGACCGCATAGTGGAGGGGGAAATTTGGTGCAGAAGAGGGGTGTTCTAGGGCGAGGGTTTGATTGGGATGATGGTAGGGTTTGATGCGTGTGATGTGAACGGTGTCCTTCGAAGGTGTTCTTCGGTCAGGTGTTGGGTGCAGGAGCTGTACCTGGTAGGTGAGGTCCGACAGCTTGGCAGTGATGCGGTATGGGCCGGCGTACCGGTGGAGGAACTTGGTGGCCTTGCCCTGTTGCCGACGTGGCGTCCAGAGCCACACAAGGTCGCCGGCGGTGTAAGACGCAGGCCGATGTGTCTCGTTGTAACGTTGACATTGGCGCTGCTGTGAAGCCATTGTGCGTAGGCGGGCGAGCTGTCGCGCCTCTTCGGCACGGCAGACAAGGCGGGCGACAGTGTCCTCTAGCTGTTCATTATGGTTGTAAGGAAGTAACGCGTCGAGAAGTGTGGTTGGGGATCGATTGTGTAGAAGAAAAAATGGAGTGTAGCCGTGTGTGTCTTGGAGAGCAGTGTTGTAGGCGTAGGTGACGAAGGGAAGTACACTGTCCCAGTTCTGATGATCGGACTGGACGTACATGGAGATCATGTCTGCTATTGTGCGATTGAAGCGTTCCACTAGACCGTTCGTCTGGGGATGGTAAGCTGTAGTAGGTTTATGTACAGTTCCACAGAGCCCTAACAACTGTTGAACCACTTCGGACAGGAAGACTGTGCCTCGGTCGCTGATGAGATGCCGAGGAGGTCCGTGCCGCAGAAAAACTTTTTCAGAAGGAAAGCGGCGACATCTTCAGCATTGGAGGTAGGCAATGATGACGTCTCGGCATAACGCGACAAGTGGTCAATTGCGACAATAATCCACCTGTTGCCTGATTGCGTAACAGGAAGTGGACCTAAAAGATCAATCCCCACGCGTTCAAATGGATAATGGGGAGGGTGAAGAGGATGTAGGCGTCCGGCGGGCGCAGTGGTGGGTCGTTTCCGGCGTTGACATTGTAGACATGATGCAACGTATTTGAAGATATCACGGTACATGCCCTGCCAGTAGAAAGTGTGTCGGACACGCATGTATGTCTTGAAGAACCCCATGTGTCCAGCTGTGGGGTCATCATGGAGAGTACGCAATATGTCGCCACGGAGATGCTTAGGAACAACATACAGGAGTGGCGCACCTTGCGGGTCATAGTTCCGGCGGTATAATATTCCGTGTTCCAATGTGTAGATATTGGTAAGGCGTTTTTCCTTACGTGTCTGTGGACACTTCTGTAAACACTGAAATACTTGGCGGAGGGATTTGTCTTTTTGCTGTTCTACAGCAAAGTCTAAGCTTGAGGTCAAAGCGATTACATTGATGGGCGTATAAGGGAGTGATGGGTCTGAAGGTATCGGATTTCTAGACAAGCAATCAGGTGCTTCATGTTTTCTACCAGATTTATAAAATATAGATACATCGTATTCTTGAAGTTTAAGGGCCCATCTGCCGAGCCTTCCTGAGGGATCTTTCAGGTTGGATAACCAGCATAAGGCATGGTGATCTGTGACGACCTTAAAGGGGCGTCCAAATACGTATGGTCTGAACTTGGCAATTGCCCAAATAATCGCGAGACATTCTTTTTCTGTTATTGCATAATTCATTTCAGGTTTTGATAAAGCACGGCTCGCATAGGCAACGACATGTTCTTTGCCTTCGTGTTTTTGAATGAGGACAGCACCAAGACCGTATCCACTAGCATCTGTGTGTATTTCCACTGGAAGCGAGGGGTTGAAATGGGCCAAAACGGGTTGTGTAGTAAGCGCGGTTTCGAGAGCATGAAATGCACGTTGTTCGCGTTGAGACCAAATGAAAGGGACGTTCTTTTTCAGAAGGTGGTGCAGGGGGGCCGATATTTCAGCGAAGCCACGAATGAACCGTCGGAAATAGGAGCACAGCCCGAGAAAAGAGCGCAAAGCCTTTTGATTCGTTGGTGGGGGGAACTGGGAAACTGCAGTTAATTTCTCGGGATCAGGGGATATGCCCTGGGGGCTGACCAAGTGGCCGAGGATCTTAATTGCAGTGTTTCCAAATACGCACTTCTTAGAGTTCAGCTGAAGACCAGCGTCGCGAAATATTTTCAGCACAGCAGTCAGGCGAGACAAGTGTGTGTCAAAATTGGACGAGAATATTATAACGTCATCTAAATAGCATAAACAAGTTGTCCAACGCAAGCCTCGGAGCAAAGAATCTATCATTCGCTCGAAGGTAGCAGGAGCGTTACACAATCCGAAGGGCATAACACGGAACTCGTAAAGGCCATCAGGAGTAACGAAAGCTGTCTTTTCGCGATCTGTTTCGTCTACGCTGATTTGCCAATACCCTGAACGCATATCTATCGAAGAAAAGTAGTTGGCATCGTGTAGGCTATCAAGGGCGTCATCTATGCGTGGAAGAGGGTAAACGTCTTTCTTGGTTATTTTGTTGAGGCGCCTGTAATCAACACAGAATCTCCAGGTGTTATCCTTCTTTTTAACCAGTACCACCGGAGATGACCAGGGACTGGATGAATCCTGAATGATATTTTTGCGCAACATGTCACTCACATGATTTTGCATAACTTCGCGTTCTTTGGCAGAAACACGATATGGACGACTGCGTAAAGGCTGGTGGTCTCCCGTTGCAATGGTATGTTGAACAATTGATGTTTGTGTCAGGGGAGTAGAGTGAAAGTCAAAGATATCAAGAAAAGAGCACAGTAGCTTATGCAAGGCGTCACGTTGTGACTCAGGCAAATTGGCGTTAATGGTCTGGCGAAGCAATTTGTGGGCATCCACGGAGTCGGAAATCAAAGGTGCGTTGGACGTCAAGCCGGTATCGCTAACAGCATTGATGTATATGACGTCGTGAAGCGTCGTTGTAGCAATGCATGAGCCAGCTGGAAGGATTTGGTAGATGTTTGTATCAATATATATATATATATATATATATATATATATATATATATATATATACGTAATATCAAAATGACTCTCCCGGGATATATAACTAGGCATACAGAGGTACGTGATAGGGAAAAAATTAGTCTTGTCAGACGATTTGTGTGGCTTGCTGAGCGAGGGGCAACTGCCCCAAAAACTCGTTCGGACTTAGTCGCCCCAGCGAAAAGTGCCGACGTTCGTTGCGAGAGACCAGATTGAAAAATTTATAGAAAAATAAATATAAGTAATATCAAAATGCTCTCCCGGAATATATAAATAGGCATACAGAGGTACGTGATAGGGAAAAATCAATCTTGTCAGACGATTTGTGTGGCTTCCTGAGCGAGCCGTAACTGCCCAAAAGACTCGTTCGGGTGCCGACGTTTGTTGCGGGAGACCAGATTGAAAAATTTATAGAAAAATAAATATAGGTAATATCAAAACGCTCTCCCGGAATATATAAATAGGCATACTGAGGTACGTGATAGGAAAAAAATTAGTCTTGTCAGACAAATTGTGTGGCCTCCTGAGCGAGGCCCAACTGCCCAAAAAACTCGTTCGAGTGCCGACGTTTGCTGCGGGAGACGAGATTGAAAAAAATATAGAAAAATAAATATAGGCAATATCAAAACGCTCTCCCGGAATATATAAATAGGCTTACAGAGGTACGTGATAGGAGAAAAATTAATCTTGTCAGACGATTTGTGTGGCTTCCTGAGCGAGGCGCAACTGCCCAAAGAACTCGTTCGAGTGCCGACGTTTCTTACGGGAGACCAGATTGAAAAACGTATAGAAAAATAAATATAGGTAGTATCAAAATGTTCTCCCGGAATATATAAATGGGCATACTGAGGTACGTGATAGAGAAAAAATTAGTCTTGTCAGACTATTTGTGTGGCTTCCTGAGCGAGGCGCAACTGCCCGAAAAACTCGTTCGAGTGCCGACGTTTGTTGCGGGAGACCAGATTGAAAAATTTATAGAAAAATAAATATTGGTAATATCAAAATGCTTTCCCGGAATATATAAATAGGCATACAGAGGTATGTGATAGGGGAAAGGGGAGGAAGTGGCCCAGTGGATTCTGTTTCCGACAGCCGATTGGAGCGGACGCAGGATGGCAGGCTTCCACGGAGCTGCGATAACGGTCCACGCCGGCCGCGGTGACTCGGATTCTTTTGCTCCGAAGGAATATCGTATTTCTTTGCCGCCCTTGCCACCAGGTGATGCAATGAAGAAAGCAGTTGTTCTGCACTGTGACATTGCCAGAAGACCGTACCGCATTGAGGATCTTCGGCGGCCGCTGGAAGAACTGGGTGTCATCAGGGAAGTGGCTGGCATCGGGGCATATCAAATATCCCACGTCTGGCTGCTCAAACTTCATACCGACGTGGCCAAGCTCAAGTTGGTCGAAGCGCGGCGGCTCGAAGTCAAAGGCCGCACATGCCTCGTCGTCGACCCAACGAGGCAGGAAGTTCGAGTGAAACTTCACTGGGTGTCGTTCGACGTCTCAAACGAGGACATCCGAAAGGCCTTCACGGATTACGGCAAGGTAAAGGACGTTTCCTTTGACCGGTAGAAGGTGGCTGGCCTCGAGGGGGCCGAGTCCACCACCCGGATTGTACGCATCGTACTTCGGGAGGGAGTCACCCTCGAGCGCCTTCCGCACCAGTTGCGTTTCGGAAGCGGCACGGTACTAGCCGTAGTGCCTGGACAAGCTCCGATTTGCCTCCGGTGCCGCAAGACTGGGCATATCCGGCGGGACTGCCGGGCCCCAAGGTGTTCTGAGTGCCGCGCCTACGGGCACGAGCAGCAGGACTGTGTGCGATCGTACGCACGAGCTGCGGTACGTGGTGCGGGTGATGACCAGAATGACCTCCTCATGGACGAGGAGGAGGCGGAAAGAGCGGCGGCTCCCACTGCGACTTCGACCGAGCAGCACACCCCGGTTGACAAGGGCAGCCGGCAGACACCGGCCCGATGGAGGCGAGCGTCGTGGGAGCGAAGCAGCTGGAGACTGCAGCCTCTGGTCCTGCTCTTGAAGACTCGTCGACGTCTTCTGTGCCAGAAGGCGATGCAAGGGACGTTGCCGCGACGGACAGCGAGCCCACCGTCTCTGAAATGGACCTTGACAAGACTGCCGTGAAGCGTCACCATGAAGGCGGTGCTGAGTTATCTCAGGAACGGCTGCTACGACAGCTCGAACGGAAGTGGAAGGTGGTGGCGGGGTGGAAAGGCGTCGACAGTCCGCAGCGGTCTTCGTCACCGCATTCCCACGAGAAGCTGTCCCAATAGGCCACCACTGTGAGAGAGGACTGCCGTGTATGAAGACGCGCCAAGAGGGTAATCTCCGTACGCTGTGCCTGGTCCCACTTCACGATAAACACGCTTGAAAAGCCTGTACGTATAGCGACCTTAAATGTACGGCGGCTCGCTGAGAGAAGAAAGCAAAGGCTGTTGTATCGTCTAGTCGTAGAGCTGGACCTCGACATAGTCGCTTTGCAAGAAACGAATGTCGAAAGGGAGGACCAGACAGAGCGTATGGTGTGGCCTTTTACTGCTAACTATAGCGTGTGCGTCAGTCATGCAGTAGGAGCATCGGCAGGGTTTCTGTTGTTAGTTCGCGCGAGCCTGGGAGCGGATGTGCAAAAGTTTACGACCTCAGAATCGGGTCGACTGATAGTCTGTGATATGGCATTTTTGTCGCACGAGTGGCGAGTCATTTGCATTTAAGCGCATAACACAGCCGAAGAACGAAAAAAGTTTTTTGAAGATATTCGTTCTTTCTTTGCGACGGAGCGTAATGTGATCTTTGTTGGTGATCCAGCGCATACCCGCGTCCCACCCTCACGTCAAACATCTGCGCATACTGGATGACGACATTAGACCTCAAAGCGTGACGTTGTACCTAACGATAGGCCTGACGTCGGCCCAGCGCATACCCTCCCCACCCCCTCCCCCTTACCTCTGCGCCGCCAGCAGTTTGGCTGGCTCCTCGTCAAAGATGAGCCCGTTACTATGGAACCACATGACGCGTCGCACCCAATGGGAATTTAGGTGACGTCTTTCGCCGGCTTCACTCCATGGGACAGTTAATGCTTTCGCATTAATACATATTTAATCTGTTGAAATAGTAAATATTCGCAAAAAGTTTTGAGCGGGAACTCCGTGTTAGCCCATCCATGTTTTCACGCTATTGCAAGCTCTCGATTATCATGGAACTTAAGACCTCGATAACTTAAGATTGAAGGTGAATTTAAAAATTCTCTCCTAAAATCAATTAAAGCTGAGATTAATAAAATAATAGTATTTGACCCGAAGTGTCTGTGGCGCGAAGATTTTCTTCGTGGGAAGTTAATGTCATGGTCTCTTTTTTAATGGGGGTCTATAGGAACCAGTTTATTGATTCAGGAAGAAAATATAATGGTCGTGTGGCGTTGAATTTCTTAAAATAGGCGGGCTATTAGGTCAATATTATAATCCTCCGAATGCAACAAAATCGGCGGGTTCTCTACTGAATTACAAAAATATAATTTTTTTTGCCCATTGAGTTAAGCTGGGGCGCTGTTCCAAGAGATGGCGCAAGTTGTAAGCAGCAGCGTGTCCCGGATTCCTGGGGTTGATGACTTCTGTTATTTATACCCCACACGATTTCATGGAGAGCATCAGCTAGGTGCGTAAATACCGACATTCCGCGCCTGAAGTGATGCTTATTTGTACATACAATATTCCTTTTCTCAATAAGTGGTGTTATAAATTTATAGGGACCATGAAATGACTTTTTTTTACTTTTGCCACGTAACGTTTACATTAACCTTTAATTTTCACTGGACGCCACAGAAGCCTCCGTTGTCGTTATCATTTTATTAACTTCTACAGAAAACATTATTTAAGTATCGAGTTTTTTGTTTTCCCTTTCCAACTTACTGCAAAAAACAAGCCGCGGCGTAATTTTGATGGTAGTGACGTGCACTGGCACCGGAACCGGAAGGTCTCTCGGCAGTAGGAACACGGGAGCGTTAGCGGCGAGCTGGTGGTGTGCCTGTAGGTTTTACAACAATTTTACTGCGCTGATGGCGGCGTTGCCACGGACATATTTTCTGACTCGGCGCCTCTTATGACCACGATAGCCATGGAAACATCGCAGCTAAGTGAAATTCAATTCGATATGTTGCGCTACAGTGACAGCAAGGAACTGGTCGCATACGCCGGTACGCATGTTGAAAGGTTCGGCAGACTTTTCCGAGAAAAACTCGAGTTCCTCCTCGAAATCAGACAGGAATATTGCCAGCAGAGCACGCACGGATAACATTAGACCTGGGTAGCTAAACTCGTGGAGCAAAACATTCTTCGCTTTTTGACGTAGCGGGGGGAGTGACCAAAAGAACGCCGCAAAGTTTCCTCCTCCCTGCGCGCGCTCAACTTCGCAACTTTTGACGAAAAATCCCCCGCGATCCCTAGGCGATGCACGAGAGCACGAGACAGCGCGGGGAGGCGAGCGTTCACGCCGCTCGCTATACGTCGTCTTTGGGCTCTCTAGCGCCGACAATCCCGTCATGCCTCGCCCAGGCGAGGAGCGAGAGCAGACGACGAGAGTTCGTCTGCTACGATGAGGCATTCGCACAGCGGAACTGAAAGAAAAAGTTGGTTTTCTGCTCGAAATCGCGTCCCGCGGGCCGCAAACTCAAACGCGAGCTTGAATTGTAAGCGTCTGATATTTCACGAAGGGAGGAATCGACGGCCCGTCTTTTATTCGCGAAATTTTAGTCGTTTTGTAGCCGTACAGACGCTGAAACCTACCAGTGTGCAATGAAAGCCCCAGAACAACCACAGGGGCCGCGAGATCTAGCATCATTTGTGTATGGGTGAAAAGTGCAACATTTTTCGACAAAGCTCCCACAGCAGAAACCTGCGACGCATTTACTCAGCGTCCGGGAAGGATAAACATGGAGACGTTGCCCGAGACTCAAGCAAAGTCATATATGAATGGCAGCTATCTCGCCCCGTCATATTTTGTTTTGAGAAAGCTCTGGTTCTCAATGCCAGGGAAATAAAAAGTCTTACGAAACGTATTGCTAGCTGTTCCAAAGAACTAGATTTAAGCCGTATCCTTTCAGTTATTCACTCATAATATTATGCTTAAAACGAAGCAAGCTCTTGCGCGTACAGTGCCATCAATTTCCTCAAGCGTATGCTGTTTTGTAGTCAACTGGTTTCGGAAACTTACGCCGTCTGTAGATCTCTCTGACTGCCGAGTTGCTTAAGTGGAAGTCATCGCAAATACAAATGTAAGTTCCACGTTGCAGCAACCAACGTTTAAACGATGGCAGCGACTTCACTCTCGCATTCCCACCCATCACGTCGAACAAAAAGGCGCTAGTTTCGGTTTGAGGTCGGTACTTTTCTACAACATCTATGGCGACAGCATCAGTCTGCACTGGGTGCATTTGGCAAGTTCATTCGGGGCCTGTTCTCCGTGCAGCACCCGGTGGGTGTAATGCATTAGAACTCTCACAGCGCAAGTCTGTATCGCGAATTGGGAGCCCGTCACTGGCCTCACCGGCGGCCATTGCTTGACGACAGGCAATATGCCGCGTCCTGTCTAGTTCTCCTTTCATTTTCGTCCTTGTTGCTTTGGCATTTTACATCATGAGGCAATTCACGCAAGTCTAAGGAAGAAACATGCAAAAATTGGAAGCTTGTACGCGGTGCTCGAGGGCGAGCATTTTATGATGTGCTGCGATGATTATGTCGGGTTCTTGGAGATCAAATAGACATTCGTCAAGCGTTTGAACATCGATTAAAAAAAAATTGGCCGGAGCACAATTGACTTTACCGACGTCGCTTGCTTCGGTTGCTAAATAAATGGCACGTCGAGCGACTGAACGGCACGCTCCGAGTTTCAGTTTGTCACGGAAGCCCTCACAGGAGTTCAAAGAAAAAGCTTTCACCATGAAGCACTATGTACAAGCGGTCAAAACGATGCGAAAATCCCTAGTAAAGGCATTCTAACTTATCGTTTGCTGAGCTTTGATGACTCCGAAATCACGGATGACTCCACAATAACTCTCGGTAGCCCTTGTCTCATTAAACACATAACAGTTAACGCCCAACAAAGTAGCCCTGGACCCTCAACCACACAACATTTAGTTAAACAAGATTGGTATTCTAACGCGTTTGATATTCTTGCCCACAATATTAACTGTTATTTGCGGAAACATGATAGAAGTTTCATGGTAGAGAACAATTTACTAACGTAATAAAATTGAGTTGTGTCAAGCGATGACTGCCGGTGGTGCCGCTCGACCCCAGCAATACAGGCCTCTATCCACGATCTAGCCTCCTAAGAAATCAGTGGTGCTAGTGCTATTAGACATAAATCGTTTATTTGCATCGGTACTCCCATACCTGCCGGATGTAGGGACGAGGCGCAAAACCGTACATCCGGCCAATATTGAAGCCGGTTTTCGGGCGATATTAGGGAGTTTTCGTAGATCGTTTTCGCCGTCCCGCAAGGGCCCTCCGCAACCCGCTACGATAGCGGGAACTCCACAGTCAAGGCTATCGGCGCGCAGGCGCAGTAGCAACCTCTTCGTTGCGGAACGCTTAGCGGAGGGGGCAGACCGGTCTACGAAAATTCCCTATTGCCTCGACACTCGCCAAGAAGCAACGTGCTGTTTCGGCGACTCGTTTGTGTAATTTATTTGTTCAGTCATATTAATGGGTCCCGGGCCACTGTGTACACCCCAAAAAAGAAATGTACTGTGGTAATTACACCTTGAGGAGAAGCAGGCACGTAGCCAGATTTTCGTTTAAGGGGGGGGGGGGGGGGGGGGGGGGCCGCCGATGACAAAGTGCTTTATGAGGAGGAGGGAGGAGAGGAGGACCCAGCAAAATGGAAAATTTGGGGGGGGGGGCGGGAAGGCCAGGCCTTATGCCCCCCCCCCCTTTCCCCTTGGCTACGTGCCTGACGAGAAGGGCTATTGTAGTTTTACATCTTTATAAAAAGGTGTAGGCATTATCATACGTTTTAAGAAACGTGTTTAAAAAATCACCCATTTTTAAAGGTGTGAAGTTTGCATTTTTTTTATAAGGTCCATCGCTACACTTATTTGGGGTGTTAGTTATGGGACACCCCACTTACATGTTTAAAGGTGGGAAAATGCTTAATCTGTATATACCTCTAACGGAAGACAATCTCTTTCATGTGATTACATCGCGTGCCGATGAAACGATCTGTCGATGACACGTCGTTCGATGAACTGATTTGACCGCCAATGAGTGACGACTGCCAGGAGAATTTCGGGGAAATAATTCTGCCGGCTGCCGGGAGACTCGACCCTACCCAAGAATAACCCCGGTTCTTGTTTGTTTTCCAAAATTCTGAATTGTATACCAGCTTATTAGTACCTCTTCGGATATTACAGAAAAAATAAAATAAAAAAAAAGCGATGGCAGCCGAAAAAACTCTGACAGCGCGGTTCACAGTCATGTGGGAGACTGACAGGTGCTCGTCAGTCGCCACCATGCCTTGAAAGCTACCGGTTCCGAAGAACCGGAGCGCGCAGAGAACTTGTTGTTCCACGGTCCGAGGCGGCGAACGAAGCGCGTCGCAGAGTCAACGCAGAACGGCTTTCGATAGCCGGTACTGTCGCCGAAAGTCGTCGTCGGGGAGTTGGAAGGCGTCCCCAGTGGTCTCAGTAGCGACGCCGACGATGGCGGAAGATAAGCTCGGCCGCAGCGCACGGTACCGCCATGTTGACAAAGTTTAACTTCGCCTCGATTCGAAGCGAAGATCTCGAGCTCAAACCACGGCTCTCGCAAAGTTCGGAAACGTCACTTTGACGTCAGCGACAACTTCGACAAACGAGGTTTCTTTTTAACACAAACTTCGGAGGGATTTTGAGCGTCAGCAGGTCGCCTAGGGACAATTTGCAAAGCATTAATTTTAGCTTGGCGTAGGGATGTAGGGACAAACGGGCGCTACGTCATCGGCGAAGCCGTTCAATCAGCGGGCTCCTCACGCCCCTCACGCGCCGCACGCGCGCCTCGATGAACTTTGCTTCGAATGATTGACACCTCGCTCGGCGCGACGTCAGCGTCGCGAGAGTCCAATTAGCGCGTTCCGCAACTTTCGGACACAAAGTTGTGCTTGACGAGTTTAGCGACCCTGGTGTTTCTTAAACCGATGATTCTTCATCTAATGCTTCGACGTAGTTCATCGAGTGACAAGCGGTGAAACTGCAGCCGTTTCTTTTTAAGCTCTGGACTGCATAAACTATAATTAAGGCACTTGCGACACGCGAGTTAGCTATGACTGCGTCCATTTTGACCGGAGCGACCGGAACCACCACTCTGCGCCGATTGTACACTCTAAGAAAGAAGGAGGCGTGACTTTCTCCCTCATGGATGCAAATACGCTGTCACAACCATTAGTTCCCCAGAAGAGCAACGGTAACGGGAGCAACCATTGCTCCTGTACTGTTCGTCCCTCAAAGCACACGATATAAAAGAAAAGGAACCCCGTGCTTCATGTTTTTTTTTCTTTAACTCAGTTTTGACAGTGACATTTTTAGACCTGATTTGTTTATATGAGTACTGGGCCCTGACCTGATTTGATAACAACATTTAAAATGACACCGCCCACCAAAGTGCTTGTATTTTGAATAGAACAAGAGAACAAGTACACTGTCGTTCCCGTTACTCAGTTAACTCAGAAATGAACGTATTTCTAAAAAAACATTCAGTTCATTTGGCAGTTCTTTCTTTCTTGAAAATTTCTATTGCGCCTTGCAAGTGGGCGCATTTCGGTCTTCTACGCATAAGAAGGGAGGTGTGTAGACGGTAGAGGGGGTTATACTAAGCTCCGCCTCCTAGGGGGGGGGGGGTGCACGGATGTAAACACCTTGGCGTCGGCAATCGCGGACGTGCTGTAGCTGCTGTGGCTCTAGCCGTGAGTCCTTCGCGTGGTTGCTGGTTAAAAAAGAAGAAAAGGTAAAGGAACACTCTGCTTCTGTCCTATGTGATTTGGAGGTATGCTGCGATCAGGCGCTGTCCAAAGGGCAGTGTTACGAGGGGCAATAAAAACGTGCTGCGTCTTGGGATGTGATGGGCGCATTCATGACGGTGTGTCGCATTTTAAATTTCTGGGAGGATTGACAGATTGAGATCTCTTTCTTGATTCGGTGGATGGTGGTGCATGGCCGTTCTTAGTTGCTGGAGCGATTTGTCTGTTTGATTCCCATAACGGAGGAGACTCCCCTACTGAAAAAACCTGTACAAATGTATACCGGCCTATACCGGTTCACACCGGAGTCCTGTATTCTCACATCGGTAACCGGTAGCTCTGTACCGGAGACCTGTAACCACGTACTGGCGAAGCCGATACGCCGTACCGGCTGCCCATACCATGTACAGGCGGCCGGTAAACACGTACGGGAACAGCCGATAGGCCACACCGGTAACCGGTAACCACGTACCGGCGAAGCCGATACGCCGTATCAGTTGCCCATATCATGTACAGGCGGCGAGTGAACACGTACAGGCGAAGCCGGTACGCCACACTGGTGGGCCGTAATAACGTACCGGTGGCCAGTAATCGATGCGCGGCTAACAGCAACCACGTATCGGAGCGACCGGTAACGCCTTACCGGCGCCGGCACTTAAACCGGCGGTCCGTAACCTTGTACAGGCTCTACCGGTATACACAATAGACCGATCTCACTAAGCGTTGGGCGCATGCGTAAAGCCGCCATAACTTTAGTTCACAGGAGGCAGACGGCCGTGCACGCGAGGGCTCGTGCCTTCTCGTGCTCTGCACGCGAAGAGCTCCAGCGAGGTTGTCGCACGTGCCCAAAGACTAAAAATCCCTCGCTGCATTGCGGCAGCGGGGGCGTAGTCAAACTGGCCGGTGAGATCGGTCTATTTAACGCGACCAGAAATTATCAGACCTCGACGGGAACGCACTCACCACGAAACTAAACTGTGATATTTTTTTCAATAAAGAATTTTAATCAGAAAATCACATATTAGGTCATTTCAGTTTAACAGTTTCAGCTATCAAACTCAACCATTTTATGACATGCATATTTAAAGTCATAAAATGAGAAAACCAAATCCATGGGATGCGAGGCCGAGATAAACGAGAGTTTGCTTCATAGCTTTGAGCCCTGTATCGCGGTAGTTTCGGTTTCGGTTTATTGACGTCGGATTGGATTGGATTTCGTAGCTGCAAGTCAGAGTGCAGAAAAACAACCAACGACGGACAAACAATGTTTTTCTTAACAATAAATAAACTTAACATGGTAAGTTTCTATGTTTTTAAATGTTCTAAAACTATTTTGAGTAATAATATTATTAATATAAACTAAGCAGATTATTTCTTTAATCCAATCCAATCCTTACATACCAGCGCCGCTGGCTAGCCGGCCAGTGCCAGCCAGTGCTGTGAAGCAAAGCCGCATTGACGTTAGGTCTATCTCGATCGGTGTGTATCGGTGTCGATATGTACTAAGCGTACGTGATTTGTATTGATGGCGCGAAGGCAATAGTCAGCGTGGTGAACCGTATCAAGAAGTTCAAACCGGCGAGCGTTGGCGACTTCGACCCCGACGTGCCGAAAAGCGTCTACTGGGAGGCTGTTGGAGCGTGCGCCGGGGAATGGTAAGTTGTTGTCTACGCATCAGGGGCTCGAAGCACAACGTATACTGCAAACCGTTAATAGGGAGCTTTCGTAGATCGTTTTCGCTGTCCCGCAACGCCGTCCGCAACTCGCTATATACCCGGAACTCTATACAGTCAAGACTATCGGCGGGCAGGCGCATCTTCGTTGCGGAGGGGGAAACGCGGTCTACGAACACTCCCTAATGTTCGCCAGCCCCCGATTTTTTGCAAATTCCACGCGTCCAAAAATTAGCGAAATTTAAGGACACGTGGAAAGCGGAAATTTCGTGGGCCCCCGTTCCGGCATCCCCCGTTCCGGCGTCTAAAATTCGCGACATGTGGTGGGCACGAATATGTCCTTGCGCCCGATTCGGTCCTTGCGCCCGATTTGTGAAGAACTGGGCGGCAAGAGCAAAGGGTTTTACGTTGTTCAACTACAGGGCGCTCCAGACGGTAGCCACGACACTCAAAATAAATCACAACAAATCGGCTTTGTAAGCTCGACAAATTTACCACATAAGTTCGACTAGGTGGTGCATTTAATGTGTAAAAATATCGAAAAAAAAAATAATTTTTGAAACAAGGGTTATAGCGCAGGCTGGCTGGTGAACGGTCATATTTATAAACCCCGATACAAGAAGGGAAAGGGAGACGAACACGACGACTTTGAGATGTAATTCAGTGTGCATGTTTTGTTTTACAGAGACACGAGCTGAGCTGGTTGCTGCTTTGAAAAAGAAGCACGTGGCCATCCCTATGATATTGAACTCAAGGTTCGAGGTTTATGTGTGCCTTTAGGCTGTTTTTCTTACCTCATCTTCGACTCTGTTCAGAAGGAGGGGGTTCGTCTTTTGTTTCCCTTTTTCAAATCAGCAGCATACTTCACTTCCGTTACCAGTGGGCAGTAATTGTGGGTAAAATTGAACGGTTAGGCTAAAGAATATCTTGCATTTTGTTCGCTTTATGAGTAATTGTGTCCATTCATTATGGCTGGTCAAGACTATTTGTACAGACACTTTTTAAATTGCTTGCTATTCTGGTACACAGATCCGGTGGGTAGAACGCTCTATGAAAGCGGACCACAAGCCGCACTTTAACACACAAAGTGCCGCAGCTTGGCCACTCCTGGTCTCGACTGTGATGTAGCTGCAGTTGTCCCTCTTCAATTTCAAGAGACACTCTCCTGCTCGTTTCTCGACCGCATTAAATCTGAATTCGACACTCTTCAGTCTTACGAGATGTGCTCACCTGCTCTAAGTCAAGTCAAAATCTCGCTGTACACGAAGTTACATCTCTTCTCCACTATCGCAAAACGTCCTCATTTGTTTGGCGTCCTGCTTGCGTTACAGCCGAAGTTTCCTCTCCTTTATCTTTTCCTCCGCTTCAATGGTCCTCTTGTTGCTACTTGCCTCTCCAGCTTTCAACAAACATGTTTTATGTTGTTCCGAAGTACCCTAGGCACTTTGCTTTCACTGTGCCTCAGCACGCTTGCGTAATGTACCTCTGGTGAGACCTGCTTTCGCATACCGACAACGAAAGATGATACTCAAGTCTGGTTCACAGAGCTCTCCTCAGATGTGGCTATGTGCGACTGCGACCAGATGCGGCGCATATCGCTATGGCAACAACGGCGTTGAGTCACTGGCATGTGCATCAACGCAGCTCTTGCCTGCAACCAGTAGCTCTTTCGCAAATGCTTACCCATATTTGCTCGTAGTGAAGCGGATACGATGCCCGGCTTAGACTCCAACAGTTGTGGGTTTGAGGCGCAGTGCCGGCGGCATGTTTTTCTTTTCTGAATTATAATGTGCCGGCACATGCTGTTTTCAAAAGCAGTTACAAATCCTCGGACCAACAGACGCCTAAAGTGCATATGCTTTGCTTATAGATGCTATCGTATTTAAAAGCACTGAATTGCAAGTACAAAGCAACTGAGAGTTTACGTTCCTCATAGAAAGTACACTGGGTGCAAACTAGTATAATCATATTTTACTTTCTAACTAACTTAGAAGTACCTTTTAACACAATATTTTATCATACTATTTCGTTTACCTACACAGTGTTTTCTGACAACAGGTATCGTCCTTTACACACTAGAGCATGTAAAGGACGATATACCAATTATTTCCTGTACTGACAGTGAATACCGGATATCTTGTCAGGGGCGTCTGGAAGCATTTCTTCATGGAGGGGGCAATCCCAGGTATAGGGCTGAAACCTGCACCCAAAAAATAAAGGGGGGGAGCAATTTAATGTGAACTATGTGTGTCCCAATTATGTGTTGGAGTTTATATTAAATAAATATTACAACGCCTGGACCTTTTTCTTTTCCAGATTTTGATGTCGCCATCCCCTGCAGTGGGTGGCAAGTACAAGAAAAAAAAAAAAGACAGAGGACAGGACGTCCGCTGTGTCGCTTGGGGAGCATGCCCGACTGGTTGAAAAGCTGAGGTCGGCAAAGCAGAGGGTGCTGAACCTGGAGCAGGAGCCCCAGATAGAGAGGACGCTATCAAGAAGCAGCTGCTGGCACTACTAGGTAAGCGTGGAGGCACTTTCAGTTGCTTACCTCACACACTACACATTATGTGCTCACACTTTATCTGAGGGATCAAAAGTAATTTTAATTTTTTTTTTTGGTCGCAAACAGAAGTAAGCATATACTACAGGGATGCCTCAATGTATCAATGAGTTTAAGAGGTGTCTATAATTCTCTTTTCTTCTCTTAGGGTGCAAATGGAGCTTTTAGAGTTTGTTTCTTGTTGCTGATGGCGATGAGCCCGTTTTGCTCGGCAGCACTTTTGCTTTGATTGAAGAAATATTTTTCTGGTTCTGCAGTATGTCAAACAATTATGTCATACCAAGACACCATGGTCTGTGCGCATAGATGAGGCTTGAAGTGAAAGTTTGTTCTGTCAGTCAAAACATTTTAAATATGCGCTTTCTGATGAGCCCGGCCAGCACACATCCTTTCGTCATTGGGGAGAAAGGAGTTCTTTTTGTTGAGGAGGAGGGGGTGAGGAAGCTGGTCGTACGCATGACCACAGCACCAACAAGGCTGAACTTTAATCGGGCGGCAGATTGTGCCTAGCGACGCAACTGTGCAACTGGTTAAAAGGTGAGCCGACGATCTGCTACAGCATTGGATTTCGTCAGAAAGATTGAGCTTATATCTCGCAAACCGTTGGAAATGCTTGGCATGAATATTCATTAGCTATTCACCGGTATTTTTTTTGTAAACTAAACAACCTCTGTGCCGCCCACTGCCGGCGAACTTGAGCGCATTTCTTTTCTTCCTCTTTTTCTTCTTTGGTTCTGTTTCTCATCTTTTTGTTTTGTGTCCTGCTCGCGCTACTTTTCCAGTCCCGGTGTGTTACGGAAAAACAAATAAGCACACTGCCGGTAGTATTCTGTGGCATGAAGTACCATGAAGCCCTCATGCCATCAACGAACCAGGAAAGTGCTGAAGTCCGAATAATCAAGCTTGTCTGAATTTTTGGCGTCCGAAAAATTGTTTGACTCCCGTACCGTGTCTTGTTTCTAAAGAGTGTTTTATTATGTTGCAGTGGACAATGTCCCGTCTGGCGGTGTTGGGTCAGCTCCTCCAGCTTGCCCAGCAGTGGTTCCTGCAGCTGGCGCTCCTGCTTCAGTTCACGTAGTGCGAGCTGGTGTGGATCACGCTCGACCTGTACCGGCCGCTGGTGCTGCTGTTCCAGCAGCGGATCTTGTAGCAGGCCCGCCGGAGGCATTTCCCGAGTGTGTGCCAGTGCTTGCAGAGGCTGATGACGAGGTAAGTTTAGAATTTCATGGAATATTCATTCCAGATATTGGGCAAGTGACTAAATTTTATTGTTTCCACAGCTCCTTGAATGAGGTTATTTATATGCTTCCTTAAATTGAACCATCGGGCTGCTTCAAAATGCTGATGAATGTAAAGAGTAGGGCCGGGCATTGATAAGATATTTCTTCCCAATTATTTGCCACTTTTCTGAAAGATTTTCTATCTAGTGTCCTAGTCTTATTTCGAGCTTTTTCATAAATCATGTACCAAGTAGCCCAATTAAAATTGTGTTATAATTGGTACCCTTCTTTCGCTTTCTCTCTTTACTCTGAACTCACTTAAACGGACACTTACACCCCCCAATAAAAGTTTTCATTTTTTGTCAGCCGATTTTTAATGGTGTCGAAAGACTACCAAATTAATATTTTGCAACAGTCACATATATTTTTATTAAAGCCAAAAAACGCAACTGCTCAGAACCGAAACTGAAACCCGCGCACGGAGGTCGGAGAAGTGGAGAGGAGAGAGTGAGTGGGCGGAAGTCACGTGGCTACACCCGACCGTGAGCTTTTTTGTTTTCCCCTCCGTGTTTTTTTTTTTGTGTGTGCATTGCAGACGACATGCGTGGCTGGAACTGTTTGCTATGCGATTCTTTTGCAGTTATGTTTGTTCCACTCTCTGTTTTGTACTTCAAGATGAGGTGTTCTTTACACTGAGAAGTTGGAGACGAGTAGTGAGTGCCCGTGGTGAATTTCTGTGATTGGCTTTGAAAAGAATACCCCCAAGATGTTGCGTGAAGAGTTGCCTTGCATGTCCTGCGTCCGAAAAAAGTGGCATTGTGCGGCAGACGTCTGCACAGGTTTCCGAAAGATCAATGAGATCGGGACCAATGGCTGGCTGCATTTCCTGTAGAGCATTTCTATTTATTTCTAGGTTCACCTTTGCCATGGTGTCTTGGTGGAAAAGGACAAACTGTTCTACGTGAGGGGAGCCCGGGGAGACTCCATGTTGGTTAAAGAGGCCACGAAGTTGATCTTCGGCAGGGAGAACCTGCATGGGCGGGGTGTGACTGGGGTGCTATGCCGGCGCTTCAAGGGCGCTGTCGCCGAGAGGGCCCTGACTCCAGTCAAGTTGGCAGCAGTAAGTGCCCACTTCTCACAGATGTCTCATACTTGGTGAGTCACTCAAACCTTATGGCTTCTGAAGTTGCAACCTGCTACGACAAAATGAATGTGATAAAATATTCCAAGGCTTTCAGAACTTTCAGTGTTATAGGCTGTTGAAAGGTCTCGGTTCGACTAGTTCGAGCTTTAGGAACGTGAAGCTCTGAGCGCAAAACCAAAATGAAGAAGCCCTATCTCCCTCTTTGTTTTTAATATATGAAGAAAAGTAAAATGACCTTGTCACGGTCATCTAGGTCCCTTGGTGCTTTCTGATGTATTCACACTGAGGAGGTTTTACAGTAACATGCTCCGCATTGCAGATATCTGCTAATCCCTGCAAGTTTTGGGGGAGGTCCATGATATCAGTGGCCTGCTTGCAGGACCTTCTGCTGAGGCACTTATTTTTTCTTTTGAACGAAAAGCTGGCACTAGCAAAGTTGTGAAAGTGAGTCTGTTTGTTCACTAGAACTGCTACAACCGAACTATGTTTGGCTCTCTCCTTTGAGTACTGCCCATTTCTTCTGAACCGCCTTCTCACCGTGGGTGTTCCTCCTTTCTAGTGCTCAGTTTTCTTACCAGGGAACTATCTCGTATGAATAGACCATTGAACGGTCGTAACACGGATATTAAATTAGTTAAATGGTTCTTGATATCAAATCTGTGTTGTCAATTTATATACATGCCCAGAACAACAATTGCAGGTCAAAATCTTTCTTTCGCACTAAAACTGCCGGTCGAGAATTGTGTGTTCAGTGTTCCTTTTACTTGTTCCCATGGTGACATTTTTGGGCATGAAATAAGTTAGAGGTTGTAGGCAATCAGAGGCCCATGTTCACAATTAAAACCACGTCTATCCTGGTTAAGGATAGACGTGGTTACCCGGGAACGTGGGGAAAAAAAGGGTCAGACAGACACGAAGCTCTGGTGCTTCGTGTCTTTCCGTTCCTTTTTGTCCCCTGCTCCAAGGTCTATAATTTTCATAAACACTGAAATGCAAGGAACACACTGTTGCAAGCAAACTTTAAGTGCATAGTTGTGGAAAGTCACACTAGGTCTTTTCGATTTACTTGAACTGGCCGATCTAGTTCAAATAGTGTAAGAACTGACTCATTAGATTCAACCGGAAGTTGCATGGACGCTGAACTGGCCTGTTCGATTTATTCCAGTGCTGCACGAGCTCAGCCTCAGTTCCACAGAATCTTGCGCTGGCCGAAGTCAGTTCAGCGTTCATGCAGTAACAGATGGCAACTCTTCGGTCTTTCGGAAACCGATTACAGGGTCGTTTGTAACGCTGCAGCTTAAGTTCACGCAGCCGCAGCCCGACTTGCGCACTGCTTCTGCACTCCTCTGAACTCAGTCTGAACTGGTTCAAAACTTTCGGGCCGAATCATGCATGCCTGCTCTTTTAAGCAGACTGCGTAATCGTAAGAAGTAACTCTTGGGGTCTACATGGTATCACAAGATATTAACAAAGCATAAATTGTAGCGGAGATTGCTTACTTATAATTGCTGGAAGTAAAATATTAAATTTTTCAGGAAACTGTAGATATACATGACTTATTGTTGTATTCTTTTCCCCTGCAGATGCCTTCAACGAGTACCTATGGAGGCATCCTCGAGAGGCCTCTCCAGGGAAGAGGACAGCTCGGGTGAATCTACTGCAGTATGCAAATTTGTTAATATCCTACTGCAGGATATTAACTAGAAGTTTGACTTCTAAGCTTGCTTAGAGGTTAAGCTTCTTGTTGGTGTTCTGCAGATGCCAATTTGCGTTCACTAAATACACGTATAACCTGAAATGACCTGGCTCATGCTCATTCTTTGCATGACAAATGCATGCGAATTGTTAAACCTGCAAAGATCCATCCATCCGTTTGCAAACGTTGGACACCATGTTGATTCCTATTACTGCGTCAGAACGGATAAACCTTTAAAGATATAGGTTTTTCTATCTGAACAGATGAACATAATAGTACCTTTATGTTCATCTGTTCATGCATAAATATTGGTTCCTATATCTAAATGGGTCAATCTGTAAGGTACGGGTTCCTATATCTAAACGGGTCGACCCGTACAGGCACGGTTTCCCTTACCTAAACGGGTCAACCCGTACAGGTACGGGCCCCGTATCTGAACGGGTTCCTGTATCTGAATGGGTCAACCTGTACAGGTACGGGCTCCGAGTATCATACGGGAGACCCGTATCCCATAACACCGTATGAGATATACGGGTCAACCAGTATGAATATTTATACGGGTTTTTTCAGTAGGGTCTAGCTTATTAAATAAGTGCGTGGTTCTCTGTACCTTGCACCCTTCTTAGAGGGACAAGCGGCTCCTAGCCGCACGAAACAGAGGAATAACACGTCTGGGATTCCCTTAGATGTCCGGGGCTGCACGCGCGTTTCACTAAGAAAGCAGCGTACTTTTATCCCTGTATGTTGAGACAGTAAGCTTAAAAAAAAGTGGCTTGAGCAAATAAAGAGGGCTAATTGAGCTCCATCGGATTACCCCCGAGCAAGTGTTCGTATTTTAGATAACAGGGCATTGAAAAATAAGTTTCTATAAAACTTTGCCGAAAATAAAAACAATAATTACTTCTTGGTATCGACGAGTCTACGACCTAAGTTCCGCGATACGCACGGCGAAGCTCGGGTAGCTCGACCGATCTTGCTCGGATTTTGTTTGTTTGTTTGTTTGTAAACGTCTTTATTGGGCCTTTTCGAGGCTGCTCTTGTCCTACGGCATCAGCAGCGGCGGGGGAGAGACACGGGGGATTTCTTTCCTTGGCGGGCCGTGTAGAAGCAGGGCTCCAGGCCCTCCGTCTGCGTGGACGAAGAGGCAGAGGTGCTTGGACGAAGAGGCAGAGGTGCTTGCTCGGATACTCTTCCACGGATTAGCACAGGTTTGCAGACTGTTACCACTTAGGTGTATGCCCAACATGCATACCCGAATACGCTGATTGACAATAGCCTTTTAGTCGCGCGAGAAAAATGTGTCAACAAGCAGCGATCGAGCACTTTTGAGCTAAGATGTGCTCTGAGTAGCGATCGCACAGCCGCGTTTGTTTATTTCCAGGCACTACATCGGGTGTCATCTGTCTTTGGTTGATTATCTTTGAACAACACATCGAACGCGAGGTACCATTCACGAAGCTCGTGCAACTAAACGTTTTAACATAGCAATGAAGTATGCTCCTTAGTTAACTGATCGAGCGACCTGCCGCAACATGCTACGCTGGGGGCGCTGCAGCCACTGCTGTGGAAGGTCCGTCTTGGACTGCGCACTTATAGCCACGTAAAGTGCGGTAGCCATTAAGTGGCTACACTTTGCGGTCCCGCAATGGCACTCAGTGACTCTCTAAAATTTTACCTTTATAGGAGGGCGTCATTTATACCGCGTAGTTACAATTCACAAAAGACTCCTGTACATTCGCTACTAGAGTGGAATACTTCACCTCAAAAGAAAGGACGTGTACTTCAAGGTATTTTCCTTCGCCTTTCTCGAAGGCCGCGTGCTTGTCTGTGAAAACCGGTGAATCTCCTACAGACTCAGGAAAGGTAAAACAGCCATCGCTTTGACTAGCAGACGTAAAGCAGACGATGCAAGCTGCGCCAACCGCGCCTACCCACCGACGCCGTTAAGGAGTGAGGAGGTTCGCCGCACACGAAAGGAGGGAACTTGCGGACGCTAACCACCCTCGTTCTCGGTTGTTAGCAAAGAAACCTCGGCGCGTCGGCCACCTCGCCCGTGAGTCCTTTGGCTTCGCTCCTTGATACGTGTCTGCTAGTTGTTAGACAAAAACACATCGTACCACTCAAGTTATTTCATCTGCCCTCTCTGAAAGGCGAAGTAGAGCTCGCTCGTAAAGGTAAGACAGCTGTTGATTAGCAGACGACTTTGCAAAGAAGCAGACGACGCTGAGATAGTTGGCCGCGGTGACCCACTATCTTTCCAATCGAGCCAATCAGAGCTCGGCGTTCTGACGTCACCGCAGCCTCTGCCCAAGAAGCAGACGAACTTGCCCTCCACATTACAACGCCGCTACTTGTCTTTCAATGGTGACATTTTACGGGGAGGCTGTTTACCTCTAGCAGCTGAGTTTCGTGTCGTCGCTGTAAGCAATAAACTCCCGGCCAACAATTGAAGGCAAAACAGCATATCTCCTTTGAAATCAGGCATACAGCATACAGCTCAATATCTGTTTCAATAAAGAAAACCACAAAACAAGCATCAAAAGGGCATGATGCATGATAACGCGCGTGTGACCAATAGGAACACCCTCCCACGCGTTTTGGTAAAGATTAGGTTTGCAGCAGCTTCAAAAGGTGTTGACGTCATTCGAGGCCTTCGTGTGAAATGCGAACCGCACAATGGATGATAACGGCGCCTGCTGCCGCGGCGACGGCAGCTTGCGACGTGGGGAGTGACGTCACTAGCCTTTCACATATAGAAGAAGAGCCCGCCTATACCCCGTTACACCTGACGTGCGGTCGCAGCAGATGCCCTACGAGCTATCTTAGCCAATCCCATTGTGGAGACGTGGCCCGTGATTCGCTTTCCGCGGGTCGCTGTGCCCCCTCTCTAAGGTCACGTGACACACACGGCCTCCGATTGGCTCCGATGGCTCGTAACATCCGCTGCGCTTAAACGTAAGGTGAAACGGAGCATAGCAACTGATTTCATTGTTGCTGCAGCACCGCGATGAATAGGCCACGCATAGTTAGGACTCCCGAGGAGCAGCGTCAATACTAGGAGCGGAAAAGGGACAAGAAACGGCAATACGACCAGCGGCGGCGTGCTGCGACCGGCGCGGCGGCATTTCGTATTGTGCAGTAGGCAATCGTTGCACGGGATACCACAGCTTCGTTGACCAGCCACCTTCACAGCGTGGAGGTGGCTGGTCAACAGTTTTTAAGGCTAGAACCCCGATCCCGTAACCTTATCCTCGGCTGTTACTCCTGGTGACCAAGAGTTCGCGCAGTCGAGATGCATTCCTCAACAAAGAACTCGCGCTTGGAGCCTAGTAGCGGGATTACAAATAGCTGGGAAGCAAAACATAAAGTGAAACAAAAGGAAAATGAACATATATAAGTAAAAACTAAAAACATAAAAAAGTAGCTTTGCTCAAAAAGAGCGGAGCTACATTTCAAGCGAAAACTAATCTATGAGACCTGTAGGTACAGTACAGTTTGGAAAGGAGTTAAGCATGCTTGCTTGCGCTCACCAAGGAATGAGGACAACATTGGACTTCGTCGCTTTGTCTTTGTGTTATGAAATGACGTCAGCAGCTCGCCTTGTTTCGAGCGCTGTGGTGTTTCAGTGCTGGACGTGAGCCCTCTGATAAAGTTCTCAGCGTTCCGGTGGCAAGCGTCACCGACTACGTCTGCGATTGCATTATGCCAGAATGAGTGTAGTGAACACTACGCGGCGCACATGCCGTGGACGCGCAGCTCTCCTGTGGAATTCGATCTGTGAAAGCTGCTGGCGCACGGCTCAGCGTGAGATCCAGAAATGAGCATCCGGGAAAGGACACCAATAGTTGCATTGACGCAGTGGCTACCACTCACAAGAGCGCAAGAACAACTGCGAAAGGTACGTTCAGTTGGTATCTTCAGACTTGTGAAAAGTAACCACTGCAAAGCCAGCCCAGTTGTTTCCAGTTCGCTCTGGTGACACGGACGTTGTGAGCAGCCTAAAACAGCGAGTGACATACGCTATCTACCATTTGATTCACCAGCTTCTGGAGGCTGATATCAGATCCGGGTCACCAATGCGGACGCACGCCTCTTCACTACAAGATGCGCACATTAAAAAAGAAAAGAAAAAGAAAAGCCTTTTATCTTAATATAACCCACAAAAGTCAGTAACTTGAAGGATGACGTAGTACCTTCTCTTAAAATGTCTTTAACTGGTCATATGTTTGCGACAAATTTTAAAAACCGAACACCGCGCACAAAGAAAGTCATTGCTCGGTGACGACCAAGAAATATGCGAGCATGACCGACTGCGTCTGTGATTCCATCGTTCAATCACCCGTGCTACGTGTTATTCGCCCCATTAACATCGACGAGCCGTCTCTTATCGTCGATCGTCCTCAGCCGGATTAGAACGCTAAAGCAGTTCGTGTATTCATGCAGCGGGTCACAAAATCGGTGCCCCTGAGCTTTGTCGACGCAGGAAAAACAAGCTCCATCGTGCCTGTGTCTGAGTCTGGTGCCATGTCTGCAGGTATATCGATGCACCCAAGATGTGAGCGAGCTCCGCGTGGATTCATTGCAGTTTTAAAATTCGAATGATTTACGGGCAGTTGCCGTCGTGAAGCGTTTAAATCGAGTTCTTGGCATTTCTGACAGTTGTGAGCGTGACCGAGACCCTTTGCAAATACATCGCGTTTTTTTACTCAGGCTAGGTGGCGCGAGCTACCGCCCGTTAAAAAGTGCGTTGCAAGGGGCCAGTAACATCCATCCAATCCTCAGGGTGGCGCCGGCTTGATAAGCCGTTAGTATGGTGTACTAGAACTGGGCAGTGTGCCGTCCGCGCCGAGAAGCAACGGAGGGAGGAGGTCGGCGCAGCGATGACGGCGCGCGAGGAGGCCAGGGGGCGCTGCGGGTAACAGGCGTGCTCCTTCCCGCTCGGATTGCCGTGTGGTCGTACTGCTTGTGATCGCGTGGTTCGCGTCGTCGCCTTGTTTTGCTGCAGTTTTATTTTTTTTTTTTTTTAATGGTTGAGTGAAATGGATTGTGATCGGTGCCGTTCAGTAGGGTGTAGACAACGCGTGCAATGACAGAAAAACGGCGGGACAAGAGAGACGGGACGTGTTTTGTGTCGGGGCAGTGATTTCCCTCCACCCCTCAGCGGGGGTGTACTCCCCCCTTGTTTTTCCGAAAGCACCCTCCCTAACCTCAATTCCTGGGGCCCGTGCCGGGTTGTATACCGGTCCTGCAAAGAAGCCCGTTCCCTTTTTCGTGCCCCTCTCGAGTTCAATCGGCGTCAGTCGTCGTCCCGCAACATTAAAAGGAGTGACAGGGAGACTCTGCTTCATGTAATGCAGGCTGTCATGACAGTCGTCCTCTACATTTTTTTTTCCGGACTTTTTGCACTCTAAAGTATCTGCTAAATCGGTTTTATAGACACTGGTTTGGGCACACCGAAGGGTCCTGTGCACGCTGACCGCATTAGAAAGGCTTGGAGAAGTGACTTTGAAAATATGACGTTAAAGGTTATGGCCTCACATGAGCAAATTATTTTTTTTTCCTAACGGGTTTAAAGATATGAGGGTTGGCCCAGCACTCCGTCTCTTCAATGAAAAGGTGCTAAGAGGCCTCTTTTTTTTTTTTTTACCGCAAGAAACTTGAAGGGTCTTATGGCCCAGCGGAAGATACTGAGTCATTTATCTTGAAGTTGTCGAAGCTCATCAAGATCATGACCTCACGTTGGAGAATGCAGAGGTACAAAACGCCATAGGCGCCGACAACGGGGGAGCTCGGGAGCCCCCCTCTCCCGAGCACTTGGGAAAAGCAAGTATACCATCGCCTCCAAAATCCTTGGGTGCACCTCATTAATCTCATCTGTGCGCTGGCGCCCAGTGTATAATTAAAAATTTATCTGTGTGCCCTGGTGCCCACACATATCAATATAGCTGGTGCTCAGTGGATAAATAAGAATATATATACACTGTGGTTACTACCAGAGCTGGTGAGTGGATACATTTTTCTAACTATTCGCACAATCCTGTTTGAAGACCCCACGTAGTAACAGCAAATACGATAAAGGCTAGTACTGGAAATTCCTTCGAAAGCCCGTGGAAGTAGTTGCGTGAGTCGGCAGTGGCACCTCCATGCAGCCTACGGAAGTAGACGATATAGCCCGTTTTGTAAGCCCCATTTTGTTTTCCCAAACATTGAAACAATTCATTAGGGTAGTGAGCTTCAACCACGGAATTCATTGATCGCAACTACAGTGACAGCGAAATTATAGGGTCACAAAAGCACACATTTGTTTAGGTATCACGCCATCAGCATGCTTATCCTACGTTATCCAGGGGATAGCACACGTTTGGGACGTCTCTTTCAAAAGACTTCCCCAACGTTTCCCTGGGGCATGGATTTCCCGCAGCTATTCAGAACGCAACATTGTCAGCGCGAACAAGCGATCGCCGGTTTTTCTATGAGAAACCAAAGGATCTCAGCAAAGTTCGAATTGCTGAGGGAAAAGCTCATTCGGGTCTATAATGCAGGTGATAAAAGTTCGTCCTCACTAATGCTCTTTCGAAGTAAATCCGAGAAAGCGCCAATGTCTTGTTCGCGCTAGCAGTGTCGGGATGCGTACTGTGGCGTCCTGCCCGAAGATGCACGTCTCGGGCAAAGCATTTGGCAACGAATTAGTGTGATAAATAATATGTGAAACAGCAGAAATAAATAATACCGTAAAGAGTTAGCCAAACAATGCGAAACAATCGAACATGTGCGGAACGCCAAGCCAGCCAAGCGCTACCGCTGCCTGCGCTCCGCACTCCGGCAGCACGCCTACTACACGTTGCGCCCTCTCGCGGCCACCGATCCGGTCATCGCTGAAAGAGCCCCCCCTCCGCCGGCGCTCGCTACACTGCCCAGTCTTCTAGTACACCATACCGTTAGTTTTGTGTCGTTAAATAAACCAGTTTCTTTATGAACATTCAATTATATTACTTCGAAAAACTTGGCATTCAGAAGGGGGGTTACCGCTGAGGCCTTTCCGGAACAGTGTAGCTGCGACAGCCAAGTTCACACAAACGAAAGTGTGTCTTCTTCACGGGTGGTGGTGCGCCTCCATTGTTTCTGCTACCGTGGAGAGAGCGTTCAGTCTTCCCGTTGACTCGACGAGAAAGCACAGCCATGGCCGCGGACCGTGCACTCGTACGGACCCTAGCGTCGCAACTGGGTTTCGCATCGGTGACCGGGACGCCGGACTTGACGGCGTTGATTCCCGCCTTCTCTGACTCGTCGTCGGCAGCGAGCGCCATGAGGAAGTGCGCGGGACTGGGAGGCGCATATTAACACGGTGGCGGCGCAGCGCAGTCCGGGTGGAGCGATGGAATAACGCTCGCTGTTGCGTCATCGAAGGTGAGCGGGACGGCTTCAGTGGCATCCAACGACAGGGAAGCGACTGGAAACTTGGTCGAAATGGGCAAAAGAACTACAGATGTTGTTCCCCGATGATGACAATTGGCACTCTACGAGATGTTGCTCCGGCGGACACAGGAACCGGGTGAGTCCGTCGCTGAATATTTTTTCGACCAGAAATTCCTCTGCTCGAAGTGTGACATCAAGGAAAAGAGTTTACAATGGCGCAATCTTATGATTGCGGAGCTTCGGAACACGAACCACGCTGTGGTCCTGCGACTTCAAGCAGTGACGTTCGCAACGTCTTGCGAAATTTTGCGAAAACTTACTCTTCTTTTTTCTTGAAATCACTCGTTGCTGAAGAAACAGTCCACAAAAAAAAAAAAAAACTATAGAGGCCAAGCTGCTCAAAAAGCTTTGCCAGGAGCTGTAAGGTCAAAGATTACGTATAAAAACCTTCTTGTTAGAAAGTTAGTTTTATATAAAGCATATCAGAATTCATGTAAAGTTACCATTTTGGTGCTTGGTTTTTATAGGTATTAAATACCAAATATCCAGCACCAAATACGTTTTTATACGTATTTGGTGCTAGATCTTTTTATCATCTCATTATTGCTTTTCCAAATGTACTTGTCATTTATTCATTCAGGTCAACTGCAAGCTGTTCAGACCACAAAGTAACTGGAGACTGTAGATATACTGGTTCAGTAACCTTTGCACTGTCAGGGCAGATGACATATATGTTATTTTCCTCAGCATTAGAAAAAGTTGGTGGACAACGGGAATGCAACTTTGCAGGTTTGTCAGAGGTCACTTCTGGGAAGCAGTTGCTTTTGACTTCCAATGTTATACTTTGTTGTAAAACTCTAATAATCTATCATTCCTCCTTATATTCGCTGTTTATAGCTTGGTGCATCTTCTGGGGACCCTGAGGACGTTGCATCACAAGCTCAAGGGCCTGTCGCTGTACCTGCCCTGGCGTCTGCTGAAGAGGTCGAAGCTAGGTCCAAGGAGGCCCGGATAAAGGAGGGCAAGACCAGGGCTGGCGAGACCTGGGCCAACGATGTCGAGACCAGGGTCAGCGAACCTGAGATCGGGGCCGAAGCCAGGCCAATAAGGTCAAAGCCATGGTCAACGAGGCCAAAACCAGGGCCATGGCAACGAGGTGGAAGCCAGTGGCAACGAGGGCGAATCCCGGGCTACCGAAACTGAAGCCAGGATGGAGCAGGTCAGGACCAGAACGGACCTCACTGGGAGACGCTGAGGCTAGGGCGACCGAGCCCAGAGCAGAGGAGGCCGAAACCGTGACGTAGCGTCCTCTGCATCTTGGTATAAGGTTAAACAGTATAACAAATTTGTCCCAGACCTAGCTGCCCGATTTCTCAAATTCGTGACATAACAGATCTTTTTGCTTAGGAGCTCATTTGTACCAAAAATAACTTTAGTAATCGATTATACATACACGTTTGGAGGTACGTCCTCTGCGTGCTGTAATTTTCCTAGCTGGAGAGAGCGTGAGCTGCGCCATTATCCTATTAGGATGTCCTCAGAAGGCGTTGTAGTCGGATTATGGCGCGGCTCAGAGCGCACCTAAATACATCCCAGCAATCAAGATGGCGGTACATCGAGGCCGTACTTACAAACATGTATACAAAGCAAAAATAGTTTAAAACAGTTTTTTGATGGACACATTGCTTTAATTTCCTGCGTTAAATGGTTAGCAAGCTTCTTCGTATCTCGAAATGAGTAGTACTGCTGCTACCATCCTCTGCGATTCCATAAGTTTTTTTTTGTGTTATTTAAGCTGAATGCAGATACAGGAAAGACTTTTTCGAAATCAGGGTAGACAATATCTGTGACAGTGAAGCAGTGAATTGTGGTGATTTAGCCAACCGTGCTTGGGGGTTTGGAAGTCTACTGTCTCTATGTTTAAAAACATTGTCAATTTTCATGCTTCAATTTGCTGTTCTGCTTACAGGAATAGCATGGGCATTGCTCTTTAAAGTTGCAGCTGCACATAAATAAAATGAGGCCGCTCATAGTATGATATGGAGTGGCAGCAGCAATCTGTCTCGATTTGGAAGCTGTTTGCGAAGCGGCGTGTTGACGGTGAGTGCCCCCTTTGAAAGTAGTGAAATATGCACAAAATCACTGAATGTGCACTAGAAGCACAATTTTGAAAACAAAAGTAAGACACTGAACTGAGCTTACTAAGGTCATGGAATGAGATCTTAGGGGCATTCGAGTGCAAAGCAGCCTGAATGGAGAGCAATATTTCTAGAGCAAGTCAAAGGGCTCGGGTAACTTTACAAATGTTTTTTTTTTTATGGTGAGTATACACATGTCAAGCAGAGGATTTACAACTTGTATTTCACAGCTCCATGCTTTTCCACCATTTCTTTTAAAAGTTCGAAGTCTAGGAGCAAGTTTGGTGCAGAATCTGCATTAATCGTGGGAACTTTCAATTTTCCTTAAAGTTAAACCAGATGTAACATATATGTAACTTTAAAAGTGACTATGATGCCAATGTGGACTGTGGTTAACCAGTAATTTTCTCATAATTTGATGCTTCCTACCTGCAAGTCTGCCACCGCTTGTTGAGGCTATAGAGGCTCGTGGAGTGGCGGGCCCCGTGGTTCGAGCGGATGTTGTGGAGAACATGGTATGTAACAATTTTCTTTCTTCACATCGCGTTGATAGGTGTGCACCTATTATATTGTCTTTTTTCTATAGGCCTAATGGCTCATTCACACCAAAATTGGACGCCGGGCGTCAAAATTTGAGCAGATTACTTTGATACTCGAACCACAACCGTAGACTTTTAACGCCGGGCTTCAGAAGTCTGTGGAATATCCGGTGGCAAGTGGATATGTCAGATACTTTTTTTTTTTCTGCTGGAGAAAACTTTCGTTTCATTTCAGAACGGAAGGGAGAAATAGTATTGCCAGATGTCACACCAGGGAATGCCAGCTTCTGTACAGCAAGAAAACGAATTTGGGCGACCCGTGGAAGTCTCGTGCAAGGCTCAGTCACATGCCTCCTCAGCTTGCAATGGCCTTGCCGCTTGCTTCCCTTCTCATGCTCGGCCTTTTTTTTTTTTGTCGCCAGCTACAGCCGGTTTGCGAGAGCACGCTGCCTTTTGGTGCCAGCGGAGGCCGGTGCAGCTTTAAAAAAAAAGGTCTATTCCATCCTTTATGATATAGGAGATATTCACAGATCGTTTTAAATCTCACTTAGCAGATAACACATCAATGTCTTTATTGTTGTGTTTTCGTCGGTGATTGACACTTCATGGCAGGCGAAACCAACACAACCTCGACGAACTCGAGGCCTTAGCACCGACTTTCCATGTCACCTAAAAGGAGTCAGTGCGAAGCGCGGATTGAACACGAGTGTCATGCCAGCCTTGACTGCCCATTAAGTGAGAACACGAGTCGCAACTGAACGATGATGCTTCTGTAATGTTTAATCTCCAAATTTGTGCTCTGCCTGGTCACCCTTTGGCGATAGAAAATCCAGTGCTAAGTCTTTGTATCTGGGTGGCGTTGAGTCCTCAAACTCTTTTCCTCGCACTGGCAGGCAACGTGTTGGCAAGCATTTTTTTAGCTCCTTCACTCTCACCAAGACGAAAATTGGACCCCAGTGTTGTGGACAGCTTCCGTTCGATGGTCACATATTTCTTGGTTGTCAGTGAGCAAGGAGCATAGGTAACCTACTCGAAATAATGCACGGTGTTCGTTAAAAGCTGACTTCCTAACCTAAACATTGCTAAAATGTGAGGCCCAAGTGTCCACATTCCACTAAGATGTGCAAAGAGGTAGGCATTGAAATCTATGAGGGAAGCTTAGTAATGTTAAGGCATCGATAGGGAACGGTTCTTGAAACTGTACTAACTGTATTGTTGGTTTCATTCCTGATTTGTGTCGTGTTGTCTCTGTCTCTGTCGTGTCCTAAAATCTCAGTGATTTGCTTTTTTCATGGTTTACAAGGTTTCAGCAGACCCTTCCTTGTTCGTTAAAAGGTATTTCTTTTATTAAATGCTGTATATGTCTTTTCATACCGGCTTAGGTCATCGCAACAATGCCAGAACTGCTTTCTGTTGATCATTTTCATAACCTAAATAGAGTTATGCTAGAACCCAGGGTACAATGTCTGCAACTGAGATATCCCTAATTGCACTTTTAAGCACGCCTTATCAATTCAGGAAATTGGATGCAAATAGTGTATTGGGTTCACTATCTTTCGTTGATATTCCAGGTGATGCTGCCGCACTCCACGAATGCGGCGACCGGAAGTTCTCATTCGGCCACTTTAGGGCACGCATCATTCAACTGGGTGAGGCGTTTTCAAAGCAGGAGGATATAGTGGTGCCCCGATTATGCCATTCGAGAGACTGCGCGAAAACATTGGATAATCTGAAGAACAACAATTGCAGTGCGCAGCCTCATGCGATATAATCTGCTGGAATCTGAAGATGATATTGGATCTCAAAGGCTGCGTTCCAGAACTTACTCGATTCGACTTTGGAGTGAAGATATTGTTCACTGGGCGTTCGAAAACCTACCCGCGTCTCTCGTTGTGCTGCCTGTGTTGTCAGGTGACCTGACCCGTCGGAGTAACTCTGATTGAATCCAGTAATATTTAGAACACAGCCAAAGTTTCGTTTCGATGACACGCCGAAGCCGAAACTAGCGGCTGTGCATGCTGGCATCGCTGTTAATGAGCTGCGCGTCGATGGTGTGACGTAATATTTGACGTCCCGCGTTACCCACGACCGACTCAGTTGCACGAGGACTTCCAAGAAATGTAAGCGGCACATTTTTTTTTTATTTCTTTTTTTTTTCACCGCTTTGTTTTGAAAATATACATCAAATGCTGTAAGATTTAGTTTGCATCTATAATGTTGCTGGTTGAAAAGCGAATTCGACTACTATCAATAATAGGACGCATTCAGTTCCGTCGCAGCGGGCGCAACGGGTGCAGCGTGTCGCTGCATTTCGAGACTTGCTTGTTGCTCGCACGCAAAAAGAAAAAAAGGATGGTGGGCAGATGCTGTTCACAAGCAGATTAGCTTAAGCAGGGTGCCTGGGATTGATCAACGACTGTTGATGTCGCGCAAATTTCATGTATTTCAGTGTGTTTCCGTAGGCGTCCAAGATTTATAGCATATTTAATGACTTCCTTGGTTTCCATTTGATTTTTCTATTTAATTTATACATTAATGATATCGTTAACGTAAATAAGCACGCAAAATTCGTGATATACACGGATGATACGAGCGTATTTTTTTCTTCCGATACTTGCGACGATTTAATCGATATGGCAAATTTGACCTTATCAAAGATAAAAAATTGGGAAGATAGCAACTTCTTGAAAATCAATATTCATAAAACAAAAGCTGTGATTTTTTGTCCAAAAACAAGCCTGTGGTGCTGTCTAAAGTGCTCACTTTTAGCTCTACTTCAATCGAAATTGTTAGTTGTTTTAAAACTCTTGGAGTCATTTTTAGTGAGGGTATGTCCTGAGATAACCATATAAATTATCTTATTCCAAAGTTAGCTCGAGTAGTGGGTATTATAAATCGATACAGACCTGTGTTACCAACAAATGTTAAATTATTGCTTTATAAGTCATTATTTTTCTCCCACTTAACGTATTGCCACCTTGTTTGGAGAACGTCAACATTTACCAATATTGAAAAACTTTTTAGGTTGCAAAAGAAAATATTGAGATGTATATGTAAACGTGCCACGCGACTTTCATACCGCTGATTTATTTAAGATCTTTCAAATAATCAATATTCACAAGTTAAATCAGTATCGGCTTTCTACTAGTTATAAAAGTGAAAAAATAAGACATGTCTTTTGGAAAACCTTGCGTCGCTGAGGAAAACTTCTCCTCCTTATCCTACCCGTAACCCAGAGAAATGGAAGATGGTCTCGCAGCGAACAAATTATGGCTCTCAAATGTTAAACTCCACACTCCCGCATTTGTTAAACAACCTTAACAGCAATAACAATGATCTAGAAAGTCTAACCTTTAGAGACTTGCGCTTATTATATGCTTGTACATGATCCTCTACTCTCTTAACATTTGCAAAAGGTGCTTTTAGTTTTATGTACTGATTTCTAACATCATTGCCTCTAGCACGCTATTATGTTGCCTTTTGTTTGTTTTCCCACATGCTTCCTGCTGTGCATTTTAGGGGCCCAGGGACTCGTCAAGCTGCTTACTGCAGGTTTTTTTTTCTTGGGCCCCACCATCATAAAGGTTGGAAATAAAGCATTATTATTATTATTATTATTATTACTACTATTATTATTATTATTATTATTATTATTATTATTATTATTAAAAAAACAATTATAAAAAAGTTGAAGTATGTATAACTCCAGCGATTTCAGAGATATGAAGAACAGCCACTCAATCGGAGGCCGCAGCAACTCTAGCAGGAGTACACTATAGGGTGCCTTCATGAGCGCACATGAAGGCACCCAGCCTTCGTGTTTCTGCGTTTTTCGTGATGTCCGGCGCCCTACGCCGGCACTGAACGCGTCCTATTATTCATAGCAGTCGCTTTGAAGTTGGCAACTTTATAAATACATAACAACGCTTACTGAATTTGGTGTGCATTTAGGAGGCAAAGCGATAAAAGAGAAAGAAATGAGCTGCTTAATAGACGTCTTTGGAAGTCCTCGTGCGGCTAAGTCGGCCGTGTGTACTGCGGACAATTACGTCACAGCACCAATGGCATCTCATGATTAGTGTTGCCAACGTGCTAAGCCGCTAGTTTCAGCTTCGCCGTGTCACCGAAACGAAACTTTGAGATGCAATATCTACAAAGCTATACACACCAATAAAAAGCAGAATATATCTTGTGATTCAGGGTTGCCAGCTTGGTTAAAATAATGAGTTACGCTATACGCACGACTCGATGGTCGCACCATTGCGTCCGGTGTTCTGCCTGAAAAAAGGGAGTAGGGACAGAACGGTAGGTGGTAGCTAGGTTAACTAGCGACAATAGAACAGCACGTCGTTTTACGCGGCGGCCGGTGGCGAAAGTGAAAGTTTGCGTAAGCAGTCAGTGCTGGCGCCGAATAACCGTGAACATACTCTTCGTCGTGTACGTAAAGACTTGTCGAACGACAAACCGTGGAGTGGGTTCCTCAGCAACGGCGTGACCGTCCATGTGTGTTATGTATCTTTTATGTCACGCCACTGCGACAGAGTGTGTCAGTTCGCTTTTGTGCGCCCTATCGAACCAGTGAGCTGTGTGCAGCGTTACCAAACGAAGGCAGAGCGAGCGTAGCTTGGGCGTAGCACTGCAATATGCTTCGTTTTGGCGGAAGCTCGCGCCCATCACATGGTGCCTGTAGGATCTTCTGGTCAAGCTGCACGACGTGGTGTATACAGCATTACCCTAATATCAGTTTTATCCAATAATTGTAAAAAATGGAGTGGAGTTGCCCTTTGAGTGCAGTTTTGGAGTTGATTTTTGTCTATGTTCACAGTCCATTAAGGCATTCTACTTTCTGGCAGTTTTGTTCATTGCAGGGATCTAGTTATCGCATTATACACTCCGTGCGGGAACTATAGGGGGCGCTTTGAAAAACGCGCGCAGCGCCGCTAGCGGAGGAGCTGGCGTTCGACTGCGAGGCGCGTTCAGCACCTGCGGCGTCTTTTTGCATGCCAAGCTGTGGCGGCGGAAGCGCGCACGGACAAAACTTTTGCTTTTTGAGCCGATACGTTGAGGGTGACGTTGCATGAGTGCTGGGGCAGAATGGCATTTAGCTGTTCTCTACTTCTTATATATTGAGTTTGAGTCGTTATTAGGGGTAATTTCTCTAGTTGCGGCCGAAAAAGGAGTTGGAGCAATTTTCCGAAAAACATGACGGCCGCCACCATAATTGCTCTGAGTGGGAAATTTATTTCGCTCGTCGCTGTAAACCTAGGACTGCTGGAATGATAATATTTGGAGGCGAGTGAGATGTTCACTAAGTTTGTGCACGAAGAGTGCCAAGTTTCTTTAAGACAACAGGTGGGAAAGTTATGTTTCTAACGAATAAAGAAATAAAGCTGTACTGGATATCCAATATTGGACCCAAAATGTTGTGTTATAGCGGGCTGTGAAAAGTGCAGATTTGGGCATACAGGTGCTTGGGATTGACAGTAACATGACACAGCACTTATTATACAAAAGAAAAAGGTGGCATTGGGAAACCAGGTGAAAATTTGGTTTGGGCGGCGTAACTCAATGGGAACCGGTTTTGACCATGAAAAGGCTGTCAAGAGAATACCACTGGTCGGGGGAGGTGGAGACTTTAAAGGTAGGAAGGGACTAGTGGACTGTACTTCCAGTTGAAACAACTTTATGAAAGGTGGTTCCAAAGCCGAGAAAACAAAGTTGACGGCCAACACATGGTTTGGCCGCCAAGGGCTTTTGCAGTCAGCTGTTGTGTAATAACCTGTTGTGCAAGGTGCTGATTTTCGGCGCAGAGGTACATTGACATGACCGTCACTTGGCACGGCACTTATTATAACAAAAAGAGTCGGCATAGCGAAACCAGGAGGAAATTTGGTTTGGTCGGCGTAACTAAATGGTAACTGGCTTTGACCGTCAAAGGCTGTCAGATAATATTACTCATTGTGGGAGGTGCACACTTTACAGGTAGGAAGGGACCAGTTGACAGTACTTCCAGTTCGAACCACTTTGCGATAGGTGGCTCTAAAGCCGAGAAAAAAAAATGTTGTCTACAGAACTCGGTGTGTCAGCGTTTCCACATCCAAAAGGAGGCTGATCAAGAAAGAAAGCACACCATGGACTTCCATTCTCAAATGTCGATTCTCCAGTGATTCCGAGTTTCATTGTTGTTTTCTTTAGATTTATACTTGTCACTTTTTTTACCGTTCTAATCTTTCTTCATGAAGTACAGATTGCGTGCCATATACTTGTCCGGAAATATCATCGACACGTACGATGAGGACGAAACTTTTTTGGAGGGCATTCCTCCTGCATACCCGCGAGTGTGGGATGGCATTTCAGTTCGTCCCATTGGCGCTGACACATGTAGGCATTACTGGTACGAAAACAAACGCAGAGCGCAAAGCGGCAGTGTAGAATATGTCAGCCGTGCCGACACAGTGGCAGACATGATCGGGAGACCAAATTTCTCGCGTCGTACGGCACGGCTCCATCGTTGTCGCTGTCACACAAAACATCGGCGAGGTGAAAAACTGTGAAACTTTGTCCCCACGAGATACGACGCATAACTGTTGAAGCACTTAATGACGCAGCACAGGCAGCACTTCATGTTGTGAACCCAACGCAACCGCACCACTGCGACTTCAGTGCGTACCAATGTACGCGGCGTGGTTTCGGTTTCGTTTCCTCTGGGGTTCTCACGACCTACCTTCGGTACCGGCCGCGCGGCGGCGCGCCGGTCGCGTCGCACGGAGTGTATAGTCACTCAAGTGTAACACGACTTCCAAAATGTTTCCGCCCTGATGTTGCTTTCCAAATTTAACGAAACAGCTGTAAAATATTGTGACGTGGGTATACTTGAGATGGTGCTCCTTGAAACATCTCTGGTATATTAAGCCGATAGTTACTGATGCTTTTTAAGTGGAGTTGTTTTTTGCACAAGATGTCTTTTAAAGTGACCATATTGTTTTTTTAATTAAGTAAGCAGAAATGTGACTATTGACTACTTCATTTTAACCCAGTATCAGTGATGTATTGTAAACAAGCTGCAGTGAGTTTTACAACACATCAATGCATTAAAGAGTGATCTTTCCTTTCATAAGGAACAAAGAAAAATGTAACATCTGGCCAGCTTCGTTTTACTCCTGTTTTACCGCGATATTTTCTAAATGACCTAAAAAAAACACTGAAGTGTTTTTTCACCAGTGCAATGTTTTTTAAAAATTTGATATTTCCTTAAAGAAACCATGAAGTTTCCTTTTAAATTTTGCTAGATAAATTTTCCATTAAACCTTCAGCGTTCACTGAATACCGAACAGGCATCCCTTTTTGTCTCGGTTTATTACCATCTACCCAAAAAATTAATAAAATATCGACTTTTACTGACCGCAAAACACGTTGCGCTGTAATCTTGAAGGTCGTGACGTCCTCTGGCACAGGAACCGGAAGTTCTCTCGGCAGTAAGCGAATGGGAGCGTTAGCGCCCGAAGGAAAAATCCATCAATGTAACCCTGTTTGGCAGTCAATGTTTTCTAGTGGACCGCTGGCTGTGCCTGACTGTACGTCAAGCATGTCTGATTGGCCAACAAGTTACTCTGACCGACAGTCAAACTCCAGTCAGACCCGCTTCTCGGCTTTCTGATGGTTTCCTGGTGGCAGTCGGCCGCCGCGAAATGCCATCAGGATGTCTTGGTGGTGATTCTGACTGTACATCGATTGTCTCTGACTGTACGTCAGAAAGCTTTGACGTGCAGACAGACGTACGGTCAAAGGACGTAAAGTTCGTTCGGATACCACTATTTCGTCAAATCTATGAATACGAAAAGTAATCTATGCACGAGAAAACGATTTTGAAACGTGAGCCCATAAAACCGCTGACGTTAGAGATATGACACGCAACCGACCGACAACCTTGATCAGAAGCCCGCCGAAGCGCCGAACACGACACTTCGTACTTCGCTTCGCCCATAGATGCTTCGCCGAGCTTTCATGAACGATCGCTCTCGACTCGTTTTGTTTGCCCGCTCGCTCCAACCTGTCGATCCTGAACGGGCTCTACAATGTCTTATGTTTTAGTAGAATTTCTACTCGACAAGACCCAGCCTGTTGTGAGTTCCGACGATGTAAGGGACTTTAGCGGTGTAGTTGAAGACGACAGGGTGTACCAGGTCTACTGGGCCGGTGATGCGCGAGCAAAATGATCGTTCTACGACGCGAAAGTACACACACAGCGAAAAAGTACACCCCTGGACGTGTAAACCGTTGTCCCAGGGCGGACTCCCCAAATGGTGTTCGTTTTACACGCGAGGCTCGGTGTATTTCGTTTGCACCCGAGGTCTCGTGTAAATTGAACATCTTTGAACGTGTACTTCGTTCTGCGATCACACGTCTAGGGGTGTTTTTTTACAATGGCGGCCGTTTGACGCAAGACGGGTTCTACGAGCGAGGCCCAGCGCTTTACACGGCTTTTCGCCGCAGCGAAAGCGTAGTTTGCACGTGTTCGTTCGTAATCGTCCATACGTGCTGAACTACCGCAAGCATTCACCCCCAAGCGCCGACGCCGTATCCATTACGGCGATTACGCGACAGTGGGAGCGACCATCGACTGCATCCAGCAGCGTGCTTCCCCATCGAGCAGGTCTCGTTCGCGTGGCGGTTCAGCCGATCGCCGAGGCCTCAAGCCGGTTGCATTGTCACCGACGCCGGGTAATTTCCACAGCAGTTATCTTTTCGCGACCACAGACATGAACTTTATTGAAAAAGCCCGTTTGCCGCGAGCGACGACGAATAGCTCCGACACCGACCCCACCCGACCCTACCCGACCGGCGTTACCGACGTCCCGCTCACCTCTTTACCGCGAGCAAAGTTGTACGCGACGTTTCGACGTATCCACTCATATCTCGTGTGTACGCAAATTTTGCGGCTTTCCGGGTACGAATCGGCTACCGAAACGGCCAGCGAACGAAGACGAACTGAACGCCGGCGCTATGCGCCATTTAAACACGCGGTTACTTTTCTACTAGACTGTAGCTATGTGGTGTGGTTCCTTACACATAAATGGACTATGTACAAACAGCTAAAATAAAATTGGGCGGCTGCTTGCGCCACCTAGTGAGTATGCGGAAAACTACAAAAATGAAGGACATTTTGGCATTTGCGGAAGTGACACGCTGGAACACGGACGGCAGCATACCAACACACACACATCACGGCACATACTACAAGATCAACATACAAGCATCTACATACACAAACAACGAACAGAGGCACTCACAACCCGACACTCCTACTCAATTGTAATAGAAACCCGCTCGGTATATATAGCAGACTTTTTGTTTCAGACGAAGGTCCGGTGACACCCCCCGTATTTTATATGAACGTAACGATATTACACAATTATTACTTATATAGTACGGCGACATAAATATAAATTGGGAAGGTACACATTTCTCTTAGTCTAGATTATAGCTAAAAGACACCCTATATTTAAAAAAAAATGTTTCGAGCTAGCCAAAATGTAGCAAAATCTGGTTTCGTTTTCGGAAGTTCGAGCGCTCAAGGCTGGAATGCGCTAGCGAAGTGTGTGCTTGCTCCTGTCAAACTATAATCCATTGTATGACGCTCTCAAAACTGCTGGCTGCAGCCCCCGTCTTGGTTTAGGGTTTGATTTACACGTGCTCCCGTGGAAATGAAATTATGCGCGCTCGAGTCGATATTATTGACAGCGTGAAGTATAAACCGAATGTAAACGATTTTGCGAGCGACGAGAACAGCGACGGCGACCCGCTTCGCTGACGCTCGGTCACTCGCGCGACGACGCAAGCCGCATGAAGCGGAACGATGTTTTCTAGAAATCCAAAAACCGAGTGACGTGACGGGCGATAGTAAGAAATCTTCGTAATACGTCGCTGACTCGTCGCTGTCGCTCGCTAAATCGCTTTATGCAGTTCAGCCTTTATACTCACGCTAGTGCCGACCTGCATTACCCGCTGAGCCCAAGCAAGCGATAAGGATATTCAAATATGTCACAACAGTGGCGTGCATGCATTCGCTAAGAAAACATATATCTCAAATTCCTGCAGTTTGACGTCGGGATCCGTTACTTGTTCTGCTGTCACCTTGGCGAAACGGTCACTAAAGAGAAACTAGTCAGTTTGTTTTATCAGAAATTATAAAAACCTTATCTAGCCACTGTTATGCACAAAAGCACTATGGAATTTCATATAAATAGTTTAGAATAAACCGAACACAATCGGTAACTTAATTTTCCAAGCATAATAATAAAAAAAATCTTAGAAAACAATGTATTTTTAAGGTGTTTCAAATAAAAAAAACTGAAAAAGGAGCCTTATTTCAGCTGCACTATCACGTAAATACTTTGGGAAAAAAATATCTATTGAGAAGTAGGTTTTGCAATCTCTAATTTGCTTCTTTCAACTTTCCAGTTACTTTATGCGTACTTGCAGATTGTATCCTGAAAAATCTAGACAAAATTGTATAAAAAGTAACAGTGTATATAAAATTTATAGCTTAATTAAATTCACATTTGTTTGATAATGTTCAATCTTAAATATGAGTTCTAAATTTCACATGTATTATTACAAATGATATAATTACATGCTGCTTGATGCATGCTGTGCTGCCCCCCCCCCCTTTTAAATATATATATCCTGTATATTTGCTGGTTAGTTGTTGTAAACCTCTTAATGTCGTGTTATTTGTTTGTTGTTGTCGGTGTGTGAATGCATATGTTGTACCCCACTCCTACTTGGGCCTTCAATGGCCAGTAGTATCCTCTAAATAAAATTAAAAAAAACAAGTGAGCAGTAAAAATCTGGAAGACAAAAGTAAACACAGAGCCGTGCAAAAAGGCATTCAGTATATGAAACAGATACAGATATGGGCCTCTGGCGGTCCATCGGTTCAGCCTCCACACCGCCTAAAGACGGCAGTGTTGCAATATTACGAACCAGCGCACAGATAGACAGTTACCCAAAATCCAAACACAAAAAACTCACATCAGCGCTGTGCGAGTGTATATTTTTGTGTATTTGGATTTTGAGTAACTGGTCTACCTGTGCGCTGGTTCGTAATTATGCCGTACCAACTCGCCCAATCTGCCGTATTAATAGTGTTGCAAAATACTTAGATCAACTATAATGCTAATGACTGCAGTGTATAAAAGCAAGCTACTCGTCGGAACGAGCTTGACGGTACGAGAATAAAGAGAATGTTTTCACAGTTAAACTCAGAGTCTGTTGCACCGTCTCTTCCGTCCTCAAGATCGAAAGTGCTACAGATTGGTGACCTGGACATGATGATTGACTCCGAGCACCTGCTATCCAGGGGAATGTTCTTCGTGGCCAAGGGCACGGCAATGGCTCTGCCTTTTCGGACGAAAATGCAGTAGGCACATATTCAACTTTCTCAGCCTCCACATCTGCAGCGCCTCCGCGACCACCTCTGCTCTGTCGCATCTAGCACCGGCATCTCCCAGCAATGGGCTGCAACCACCTTGCTTGCCCCACCGGCTTGGCAAGTGAATATTCATTGACATCTTCACACTGTTCACAAGGCATGTTGCTAGCCGACCAGGGTCTCCTCATCGTTGCCATGTCAGGCATTCGCTCTCAGTTCGGTTCCTCATCTTAGGGGATGTTGCATCGGCCCCGCAGTCGACCGGCATCCCCCTTTCAGTCCGAGGCTGTACACTCCAAACTGATTGAGCCGGACTGAAAGCACGACAGGGTCGATTTCCCCCGTCTGCTGCCTCATTTCCTGACCTCGGCGTCAACTACCATGCACGGCTTCCAAACGCTCTCTTTCCTGCTCTCTAGTATGTCATCCTGATTGCGGTACATGTCAACAGCAACGACACCTCTCTGGAGCCGCAATCACTTCAACAAAATCGTGCCATTCCTCACAGTGCAGAGCTGAGGGCGATAGCTCTGCGGCAGTCTATCGGTTCAGCCTTGGCATCGCCAAAGATGACAGTGCTACTCATACTCGTCACCACGAGCTCAACGACATGAGAATAAACAGAATATTTTTATTGCTCGGAGTCGGTCGCAGCATCTTTTCCGTCCACAACATCGTATACTCTATAGGTAGTAAGCAAGAGACACACTTCAGATGAAAAGAACAAATGCTCAGATCACACATGCCGCGGGTGTCCAAAATTATCCATCATGTTGAATATTGTTTTGGTTTTTTTAATTCTAACAGAAGACAAACATGATTATCGCGCAATCAAAATGAATACTTACAAAACACCAAAGTCGCAGTGCAAGTGCTCATCGCTGAGCTGCGGCTGTGGCATATATGTATTTATTTAAAAGTGCACCGATGATAAAACCTTCAGGTTTGGCAACAATACCGAGATTACAACGGTTGTTGTCAAGTATAAAATACAAAAGAAATAAAAAATACCGGAAACAATGCAAGGTACAAATCTGCACAACAGGCTTCCGAATTCAACTACTTCGTCGTACTGGAGTTTGTTACAGTAATAACAGCTTTGGATGGGCTGTGATCGAGGACAGAATTCACACTGAACTGGGTGCCTTGGTGACTCAGTGTTGAGGAGTTGCCACTCCAGAGTTGGAACGATTCCGCACTTCCACAACCCTGGAATCGAATGCAAATAAAATGATGGCAGCACTGGAATGGAATGGGAATGAAATTAGTAGTTACATTTTGCCCAGAATAGAGTAGGAATGGAATAGGCTTTGTTCTAATGCGAGCTGCTTAGATGCCGTCAAAGGGGCTTTCGAAACGGCATTATTGCACTTAGGTAACTGACGGTTTGGTTATCTGACTGCTTATGTTCCTTCGAGGATGAAAGTGGCAACCCCAGTGAAGCAACCCAAACTGTAGAGTTGTAGGCTGACAAGGGCAATTTACTCGATCTTAATCCAGGGTAAGGGTTTTGTACCTCAGCGTTCCAAAAACTACCCGTGCCCAGCACTTTTCAATCTGTGTTGTCACGTGACACGACCCACCGGAGTAACTCGGATCTATTTGGGTAAGATTTGGAACACAGCCATAGTGTCGTTCCTGGTGCTGCGAGATGCAACCATAAGGCTGTTGGGACCATGTGTGATTACAGCACCGGTTGCAGGCCACCAGGCAGGGACAATGTCACACCGCCCGCACTTCGTTAATACACGTGACTCCTCACTTATTATGTATCTCGTAAAAGTGGAGGACATATACGGTTCTTTTGTGGAAAAGATGGGCGACTTAGTTTTCCTCTCTGTTACGAGGCTTTTACACCTGGTGGTGCGATCAATATCTGCAGTGCCCCCATACCAATTGCCACTAGTGCTATGTGCGACCAAAGCTCAACCTAGTAAAATCAATGATTGCGGGTAGGGTTTTGAATTTTGCAGTTGTCTACGCATTTCACAACGCCAGCTTTACGCCGACGTTATTTTCCGGTAACTTAGTACTAGCTGTCAAGTGCCATTTTCACAATTGGGAGGGATTGAGAGGAATGGAATGCAGCAGTTCAGCCATTCCAGGAGTGGGGATGGGCCCAGTTTTTCCTTTCCAGGAGTTCAAAGGAATGGAATTAGTATTAGAAAATTCCAATTCTCTGCAATGGAGTTGGGTGGAATGGGGAATCTTTTGTTTGTTTGCACGCCTAGAATGTTTGAGATGACTCGAGAATCTTGTTTGTTCGAGCTCGGAACCTTCTAGATACCTACGGGCTTACAAAAAGAGCTTCGCATGGCTGCTCGAGTCAGTCGTCCTTTTGTCGCTGTCAAAGTATGTGCGGTCTTTGTTACTTTATGTTTCTCGGCACAAGTTCGCTGCATTTAACATTGATCTGAAGTTTTATTAATCAAGTTTGTTTTTGTTCATGACATATTGGTGGATGTGCAGGGTAACGCAGTCTATGCCCATAAAGCGTACCATCTGTGAACACGATAACTCTGAAGACGACGATCGTGAAGGCGACGTCCTTGAAATCATCCGAGGACGACTCCAACTCTGACACCAACGACGACCTCAACTATGGCCTCGGAAGCGACCCGGACAATGAACTTGACAAAGCCCCTGGCTACCACACTTAGACGAAAACATCATGACGACTTCTACGCTGATGATGAAACGGACGACAACTCCAAAGACCAAACCCGGCTACAATGTCAACAACCAACCTGACAACGGCCTCGATGACAAACAGTCTTCAACCGTGGTGACGAGAGTGATGACGTCACTGATGATGACCCAGGCGAAGACTCAAACAATTTCATAAAAGACGATCCCGACTACGGCTTTGACAGTTATCCAAGGACAATCCGGACGATGACTTTAAAGTGCAACTCCGGCCAAAACTCGAAATTAAAGAAATTACTGGTATCGCTGTAGTGACACAAAATACGACCCCAGCCAAAATATTACGTCCGTGGGATGCCGCATTCTCAACTAATGCCGATAATAAAAATGTGACCCGCCGCGAGCCGCTGCACCTTAGCGGTCGGCTAGCGGGTTGCCGATCACTAAAGCAACATTGGGCCGCGACGTCAGTATCGTTCTTTTTTCCTCCAAGCGTTACGCGGAGTGCGCTTCTTTGAGCCGCTGCCACCGCTACTTGGACTTGTGATTGTCATGTTTAGCCATTGCTTTTATCTGTAGCCCGTGTAGCTTCGGTATAGCCTTTTGTTTATTTGCTTGTGAGGACTCAAAGACTGGTTTTAGCGAGCAACTCGTAGCGCCCAAGACTGCCCAGCTGTTCCTCGAAGGATGCCGAGTAGAACTTGTAGTGCTGTGGGCTGCTCAAACAACCCGCTGCACAACCCGGAGGTGCTTTTTCACAAGTTTCCAACGTACCAGAAATTGAAGAAGGTGTGGGTAAACGCTGTTCGACGAGTGGACTTTGGCTTTTACGCGCCCAAGGAAAAAAGAATGCAAAAACAGACATGTACAGCCCTAACGCAGCAGCCCGTGCCGGAAAGCCTCAAAGCTTCGTGTCTGTTACTGACCCGCAGCGCAAAAGCGAGAGGGCCCCCAGTACTGTACTTCACTCGCAGCGCGTCGTAGAGCAACGCCGCTCCATCCACGGAGCCCCGATGACAATTTAGGCCTAGCGACAGAGTACGGAAGACTGCACACACGGCAACAGCCGCTGAGTACGGTACTGAACGAGTTCACTCGTTTTCCAGTCGCTACCTTTTGGGTATACTAGCGACAAATACGGCATGGCACACGCACGGCGGCAGCGGCCGCCGAGTACGGCACTGTACGAGTTTACGGGTTTTCCAGTCACTAGCTTTTGGGTATACGCACTAACTCTTCCTACATGTGCTGGATATCTACCACATATACAGAATTAAAATAAAATCAGCTTACCTCCTACCTTCAGACGGCTAGCGCAACAGAAGTAGCTGCTGATCAACCTGCGTACTCGTTGAACGAGAACGATCCTGACGTCACGTTCACGTAGCGGCTGATTTCTAGTGCTGCCAGGGCCTCGAGCGGCTAGTTTCGGTTTTGTTGGCCGTGCCCCAAACAAAACTTTGAGGCGTCCATATCTTTAAAACTACGCACAATAACGAGGAAAAAATTACACCTTGCAATTCAGGGACGCTGACTGCACTAAAAACAGTCATAATCCCAAAATTGAAAGTATGGTCCGGAGTTGCCCTTTAACGACAACCACGACTACAAACTTGACGGCGACCTTGATGATGAACCCGATGACAATACCTACGGCAAGTGTGGTATCTGTCACGAAGACGAACAGGACGACGACGCCTGGTATGTCACTCAACGAACGGAGGAAGTTTGCCAGCTTGGTCGCATTTTGATGCAAGCCACAACTTCCTGACGATGACTGCTACAATTTTTGTCACCACGACGCCCAGTTTCAGCCTGGCTACCCACTGTGAATCTAAACACCAATTCATCGTCGCAGCAAGGAACTGTTAAAGTGGTGCTTCGACCTCAAGGTTATTCGCTACATGAGACCTAAGTTGTAAGTCGTTGGCCAATGGCACATCAACATTGTCACGCTGCCCTCTGCGACCCGTAGGCGATTCACGTCTTCCGACTCAACTGAACTAGGTATGCTCGGTAGGACTGTGAAAATCTGCTATTTACGAGACTCTGTATTTTGACCTAGTCTTGTTTAACTGTTAATTTAATTTTGTGTTGCATAAAGACGATGAGTCTTTCACAAGAGGGGAGTAATGCCACGTGCAAATAGCCGAGTCAGCAGCGTGATCGACTCACATGCCGCTGACCCCGCCAGCGCATGTCCTTTCTTTTGTTTGCGTGACTGGAATGATGAGACGACTCTAAATTTTTTTTGTTCGAGCTCAGAAACTTTTAGATACCCACGCGCTTACAAAAGTACCTTCGCTTGGCTGCTTGAGGCAGTTGTCCTTTCGACACCATCAAAAGTCTTTGTTAATTTATGTTTCTCAGCACAAGTTCGGCGCATTACACACTGATTTTAAGTTTAATAAAGAAGTATGTTTTTATTCGTGACAATATTTAGATGAATTTTGATAATTCAATCTTCTGATATTTCAAACTAAAGTGTGTGGCTTCCAGCTCCCGTTTGCTCAAGCGCTAACCGCGGCTAAAGTTAACCGCAGTACCTAGGAGAGGGATTTTGAAATCACGTGACTGGCTCGGCAGGAATGCAGGGAAACATGGCGGTGCCCCGGTGAGTGAGCGCCGCTCGCTTTGAAACTAATATGTCGTTGTAGCTGCAATATTGGGCGCGTTTGTCAGCAATGAATGGTGCCAGAGGCTTTCGCTTTGCCTTACCTCATTTAAATCGCAAAGCATGAGCATATGACCTCGCCGCATTTTTTAGATAGTCTTTCGATTCTGGCCATTCCTAAGCCTAAATGAACGCGATAAATGTTAGCATGGCAATGTCTTTGGAAAGTGGATTGCCTTGACTCAATCGGCCGGGTATTAATAGCACACAAAAGCAGGCGTCTGAAGTAGTAACTGTTCTAAAGCAAAAAGTCTAAAACAAATTTTGTCTTGCACATGCGTTGGTCAAATATTTATTATGATTATTTACTTCGAATCTTTTATAAGAGGAAGGCCAGTGCGCGCGGACCGCAGAATTATACTTCCAGCGTTCTTCTCGATGCTTGGGTAATTTAGAAAAAGGTCTATAAGGATGCTGTTTGCTTTTGTGTGCAATCAATACCCGACCGATAGAGTCAAGACAATCCGCTTTCCAAAGATGTTGCTAAGCCGACAATTACCACATTCATTTAGGCTTAGGAATGGCCAGAGTCGAAAGACTATCTAAAAAATGCGGCAAGAGCCTTGCTCATGCTTTGTGATGAAGTGAGGTAAGGCAAAGCGAAAGCCTCCTGCACCATTCGTTGCTGACTAACGCGCCCGGTGTTGCAGCTACAACGACATATTAGTTCCAAAGCGTGCGGCGCTCACTCACCGGGGCACCGCCACGCTTCCCCGCATCCCTACCGAGCCAGTCACGTGATTTGAAAATCCCTCTCCTAGGTACTGCGGCTAACTTCAGCCGCGGTTAGCGCTTCGAGCAAACGGGCCCTGGAGTTTGAAATATTGAGAGTCGACTGTAAAACACCATTTTTGCTACCCCAAGTAGCAATTTATTTTAGTGTAATTTCTGGAATCTTTTATTCAGACCGAACACTTCTTTTTCAATAAGCTTGTCGACATAAAATTTAGACTATTTTTTATAGCCTAAACGTAGCAAGCGTTCAAAACAAATACAACCTAGTGAATCAGATACACAGAAAACACAATATTAGCAAATGCTACTTTTATTGAACACATCTGGGGTTTCTGTTGGATACATACAGCGCTGTGAAGAAGTACACCATTCTTATATGAAAATAAGCTTCCCACCAGTGAAATTTCTCAAGTTGGACAGCCTTGTTGTAAGTCAGGCACGTTAAAGAGAACCCTGCCCAAGTTTTCATAGACACTCTTACAAAGTTGTTTCATCCGTACAATAGCGACTTCAAGGTATATGTGTAGAAACTTCCCAAAGTGCAAACATTATGTGAAGAAACTGCATTTCAAAGTTGACGTCCTCGCAACCCCCCTATCGGTAGCTGCTCTACCGGCAACAATGAAAAGAACTATAGAAAGACCGCTGAGGCCACATAACGTAAGACATGGTGTCCAAGATTCGCCATGGACAGCATTGTTGGTAGTTGGACTTGTTTGTGCTCACTCTTTTACCCAGTCTGTCGATTGACAGCTATTTAGAGTGCATGATAGGAACTATTTGTGCTGTAGACATAAAAACATGTACATGTTGCCCCCCCCCCCCCCCCCCCCCCTTTGAATCTGGCAGGCGAGACCACTCGAAAATGTTTGAGAGTAGCTGTGTAGAACTGACATGTTCTAACATTCTGATGACACAATTATTCATATTAAAAGGTATGCTTAACCGAAATTCGAAGCTTGCAAAACAACACTGGGGCGGTAGGCGGGACGCTGCGAAACCCCCAAAACATCACACATACAGCATTATTTCTAACGGATGGCCGTATTTTTGGAAACATGTGGGATTCAACAAGGCCGATGAGACATGTGATGTCGCGATTCTCATTCCCTCTCCTCTAGGCTTCATCCCCTTAAGCAGGTGAACTGAAGCGGGAATAAGAGAAGCGAGGCCGCTTCCCCTCATTCTAAAGTGTACCAGGAGAAGTATGATGTCACATTTCTTGTTTGATTGTGCCCTTTCCTTTCCAAGAATACGGCCATCCGTTTGAGATATTAATGTATGAGTGATGTTTCGGAGTTTGTAGAGCTCCCATTCAAAGCTTCCGCGGCCTTATTTTATGAAATCAAAATTTTGGTCCAGCATCCTTTTAAACAAGCTTTTTCAAATATTAGCATAATGAACATACAATTGGACAACTTGCTAGCTCACAACAGCATCCTCCCGATGATGCCGTACAAAGGTTCTGTCACACGCACCAACCGAGGGGATTGCTGCAAGTCCATCCACCCTCAACTTTTAGTCACCTTTGAGACTGAAGAACTGCTGTATGAGGCCCGTCCAGCCACAGCGCACACAAAGAGAAACACTGGAAATAACACTCAGTGACAAGCAAAGTCTCTGGGCGGAAAGCCCTCCATGACAAATGAGCACTGTTGGGCTACGGCAACGGCGTAATACACAGGTTCTGCTTCTTGGATGCCTTCACCGCTGCGGTGGGTGGTCGTAGCTAGTCGTAGCAGATAGTGTCACGTTTGTTGCTCATACCAAAACACCAAAGCCGTGTAGCATTCTTGTTGCCGAAGTTCATAAGCCTACGTTCCTGGTCTACACACACTACACAAAGCCAGCCACGAGCAAAGCTAGCTAACCCCGTTTCTGCTTCGGCGACAAGCCGCCAGGGCGGTGACACCGCCACTGAAACTTCTGCCTCGGCTCTTCAAACCAGGGCCCCTCAGTGCACAAGCATGACACTTGCTAGGCTGCTCTGCCTGTACCAAGTGACACGCGCCCGCATGTTCCCCCTCATAATTCTTCTGACTGTACGTGCCCCGTATTGTACACGGCCATACTGTGCACATGGCAAAAGTTCCCTTTTGAAAGTGCTCCACGGTCGGCTTACAATGCTGCGAACACATAGCACATGACCACTATAGGTGACGACACTTGGGACACTTGCCATCCGTCGTTGTGGCGCAAAGTCGCTTTCTCAGTCGTCCTCACAAGGGGCAAGGAAAGGCAGGCACTGCATAAAAAATCAATACATATTAGAACACTGGCTGTGGCAAACTAGTTTCAAAGATGATACAGTCATGTCTTCTTAATATGGACACCTCCGTACTATAAAAAGATTTTTTTTCTATAATGTAAGGTGTTTATATGAGAAAATTAAATTTAAAACAAAAATTGGATAACAAGCATAACCAAACAAACAGTTTATTCAGCTAAAAGATAATGAGATGTGCGTTTGCTCTATCGCTTTAGAGTTGTTTAACATGTAGCACTACTGTCGTTTACAAGAACAGATACCCAGGCTGTAAAGTGATGATCGGCTGAATAGGAAAAGATGTTGCACTGTATGCACAAGCCGGATGTAATTGACACTTAGCTGCCGGCAGTTAGGATCCTATAATCTTATGATCGCAGACGGGAATTACATCTGGTGCCTACGGCTGGAATAATGTCTCGCTTCGTAATAGAAAAAGCACAAAAAAAACACAGGATGGAGAAACCGGGTGTCACAAATTCAGGCTTCTCTTCATTTTTTTAAATACTTTTATGATCTTTTTTTTGGACCACTTTAAGTGTTGGTACGCTCAAAAAGGGGGAGTGTGGTGCCATTTTTAATCTCAGTTCGTCCCGTCGTAGTTCCTTTCTAAGTCCCCAACGAATTTGCTCGTTTGCGGAATGGGTTTTTGTTAACGGGCGACGTAGATCATCCCAGGTCACAGTTTGTGGCTTTGACCTCGCGGACGGAGGGGTGCGTATGCTGGCTCGCGTATGGTGCCGATTTGACATGCAGGGGCGCCGCCGGGATACAAAGATGTTTACACTGGCTAGCGCGCTTTTTGAAGGCGGCGGCTTTGCTCAGTCTGCCGCCTGTCGTGTTCTATGTATCGGCGATAATTGATGTTTTTGGACTCGTACGGGGGAATGGATGGGCACATATGTTTGGTTGTCTGAAAAATGTAATAGGTTTTGCCATTTGGGTCGTTGCTGTGTAGCTTTGTTTTTCTTGAAAGTTGACTGACCCGAAAGGCGGGGAAACGGGAGGTTGGTCGGTAGACGAGCCTATAAAAAGGGGTTCGGGAACAAAGAAGGTAGTCCAACCCCAGAGCTGGCCGGGTCGCTACTCAACGCGGTTACTCCCTGCAGATGAGTCTTGGAACGTGTAATTTTTGGCTTCTGCCCTGCCTGTCGGACAAGTGTTTGAGTTTGTTGTGCTGAAGCGTGTGTGGCTGTGTGGTGCGCGGTGTCGACCTCATCAAGCCTCTAATTGGACCGCTGGACTTCGAGACGCCGTTCTTCGGCCGACAACTCCAGACTACGGACTGCTCTCGACTCGGCACCTACCGGAAAGCTAAGCCTGGTTTTCTAGGACTTGTCTACTGCATTCTCTGGCTCTGAAGTATGAATTGTTGAATGTTGGGAAGATTTTTACACAGTGCTACTTTCTGTTGCAACTGTTTTGGGGGATTATCCCATGTGTGTAGCGGTAACGTTCGAGCTCCATCTCGGTTTGCTCTCGTTGTTAGTGTCTGGTTTTCGTCACTGTTTTGTTCGCTTATTCCGGTTTTATGAGCGTCGAGTCTTTTTAGTATTAGTTTCTGGCTCGCAGGGCTCCATAGCTTTGAGCTGGAGTGTGGTTTGTGTTGAGTGCTCTATTGCCGTGTACAGCTTAGTTTTTCACTTCATTAAATCTAATCTTTTGTTTGCTTATCCTCCCTGTGTCATCATCTTTCTCTACTGATTATACACCAGGCGTGGACCTAGCGCTAGTCAATGGTCGAACTTAGCTCTCTTGTTCTTTTCCCGTAATTTCTCGTTTATTCTCAGAGTGGATCATTGAATTATTTTTATTAATTTGAACCCCACTCCGTGACACCGAAACAGATGGGAAAGCACCACAACGTAATAAACTCGTCGAACATTAAATGTTCTTGAATTATACCTCACCCATGCTTGCTACGTGATGAAGCCCAAAGGTTAGTTCAATGCCAATCAATATTAAATGTCTTTAGATGGGCACCTGCTGCCCGATCATGGCCTTTATTGCAAAGCACTGTTCACACATTTGCGAGTCCTGCAGTGCCTTGTGGAAGGGTGGGCGACACTTGCCGTTCCGCAAGGCACTGCAAGACAGATCAGGCTCAACTTTTGAATGTCGACGTGCTTACGGAATGCTGCAGCAAACCAATCATTCGCCGAGGGAAAAAGAAAGGAACTGCATGCCTCCGTGTGCTCATTGCCAGTGTTTTCTGCTCTGCTATGTACCCTGCTTGTGTGCTGTGATTTGCAAGCCAGTGCGGGATATATTTCCTTGATTTGTTTGTCTGTTCAGCTGTGCGAGGTTGTGATTGAAACAACCAAGAAGTATAGAGCGCCATTCTTTTCATCAAGCTAAGGCTTCGCTCATCCGAACCGGGGACGATGACTGCTGTTGTTTACACGATTTTCGACAGCTATGTGGAGTGGCTTTGTGTTTAAAATTGCAATCCTAAGTGCAAAAAGAAGTTATTGCAGACTATATTGTTAAAGGTTGATTTCAACTGGCAGGCTCTGGCTACAACCACCTTAATATTCATTCAACATTGTTTGCATTTCTACTTACCCGTGATCGCTTCATTTGCCAAACACGTTAGTGGCCGGTCACCTTACCAATGAAACTAATGTGCTGGTGTCTCCGGCGAAGAATTCCCTCAGGGCTACATGCAATGCACAACCCAGTTTGTAGCCCGTTGTGACTGAAAGCTTTCACACTGGGGAAACGTTGTTGTCCCAAACGCAGTCAAAGAATGCGATAGGATTGAGGGAACAGGGGGATTGTCCAAGTTGACTGACTGCATGAGCATATGTTTCTATCGCCACCGTGTTTCCTCCACGCAGGCGACGGAGAAAACGACATAGAGACTCCTCGCGCTTGCCAATGCCAAGTTTCTCTAAAACGTCGAAATACGAGACACCCAGCAGCGAAGTGTCGATATTGCCGGAGAGAGCGGCGGGACAACGATCAGCGCAGGATCGCGACTTCGCCACTCTTATGCGACGGTGTCTTCGGTTTCCGCTCTCTGCAGCTTCCACCGGGACGCTAGCCGTGTTTAATTGTGCTAGCTTTGAGCACCACAGTTCATAGGGTTCACAGCGCCCGAGCGAAAGCTCGCGCAAAAGAACCGGCGAGCAGTCGAGTCGTTTCCAATCGACGGGGTGGCTAAACGCCGGTTGTGTGAATCGGGCTTAACGCCTGAGCCGGCTTGCTCAAAGCAAATCTAACGTTCTTGAATGTCATGTAATAAAAATCTGAGACGTGCTACATTCTATACAAACTTGATAAAAAAAGTCAAACACTCACCTTCGGCTGCTACGTCCGCCGTACCGCTTCAAGGCAGAAGCAACATGGCGCTCGACGTTTTGGGGTGTTGGGCTGGGGTGTTTTCAGTGTTGCTTACACGCCTAGACGTGTAAACCGAAACCGAAACACCAATTTTTACTACCCCAAGTAATTTTTTGACGATTTATCACTAGCAGAGCGTGTAAAAATATGCTAACGAGTGAAAATGGGGTGTAAACAGGCGAAATATTACATTTTCGCTAACAGTGTACTCTACATGGCAGGTGAGTAGAACTGAAGTACGGCGAGTGATGTACGAGTGCTTTGCATAACATGCTGACGGCTTAACTGCATTTGCAGCCAAAGCATTTCGTATAAAACGGATAGTCAAATCGAGTTTCTCTAACGGTGGCGTAGCATAGCGGTTAAGGTGTCCGATTTGTACGGATGTGGTGGCGGATTCGATGCGCGGTGGTGCTGCTTTTTTTTTTTTTCTGGAACATTTTGTTTGATCGAGGCATTTGGCGATATTTATGAGTGCGTATAGCTTTACTCTTATATAAATGCTGCCCTTGTTGATGAAATTCCCTTGGCAGTGGCAGTCAGACGTCATCTGATGGACCATCAGATGACGTCTGATGGTCCATCACGTTCCACCAACGCTGCTGACTGGCAGTAAGTGTCCCAAATTACGTAGCTTGATGGAATTTTCAATAGGGCGGCTGCGAGTTGGGGGTGCGGCGGTAGGTTTTACCGCGCTGATGGCGCTGATCTCACCGACGTATTTTCTGAATCGGCGCCTCTCATCGCCGCGATAGCCATGGACACATCGCGGCTGAGCGAAATTCAATGAGATATGTTGCGCTAGAGCGACAGCATGGGACTAGTTCCACACGCCGGTATGCCTGTTGGGAAGTGCGGCGGGTCTTCCGGTGAAGAATCCAGAAGTCAACCAAACTGTCCTTGTTGGTAAAAGGCGGCCCGTGTCAGTCGTTTGCAAAGCTCGTAGATGGAAACGAATTGCCGCGGCGTTTTTCGCGGCATGGGCGATGTAGGAACGAGCCGACGTTAAAAACGATACGTTTGAACTACGACAGTGTCGGCAAGAGCCACGTAAATACCTGTTCACAATCGGAGCGGACGCGCGCGTTTGATGGAAGTGCTGTATTCGCGTTGTTGGCAAGCGCTTCGGGACCAATCTTTTACGATTGCAACTCGATACTGACGCGACACTCGGCAAAGGAAGGTTGGACCGGCATTTCACGTAGCTCCCACGAACTGTTCTAGCTCGACAGTAACGTGTAGTCGTGTCAGAATAAAAATGGCAAACTAATATCAAAATGTACATACCGTGTTACGAAGGTAATCCATACGGCGTTTATTTGAGCTCTATATCACACAAAACAAGAAGATAGAATCGACGAGAGTCCCTCTTCGAAAACAGTGTTCGTCACCACTGCCTCGGAAAACAAGGATATGACAAGGGAAAGAGATTGACCTCACCTCTTAATCTGAAACTTTTTATGTGATCGCTCTTTTCGTGTACGGCTAGGAACAACACTTTCCGACTTGTTCGTTTAGGAGAACGGGGTTCCTCTGGGTGGAGTCCTGAGTGTTACTCTTTTTGCTGTAAAAATTAATTCTCTCTGTCAGGTCATACCCTCTTCCGTGTCGTACTCCCTATGTGTGGATGATATTCAAATTTCTGTGGCATCTTGTAATATGTCTAGCTGCCAAAGACAGTTGCAGCTAACCATAAATAAAATGACTAAATGGGCAAACGAAAATGGTTTTAAGTTCTCTTCAGAAAAAACAATCTGTGTCCCCTTTTCTCTGCGGCGTGGGCTTTTGTTAGATCCGATTCTCAGTTTAAATGGAAATAGCATTGCTGTAAGACCAGAGCATAAGTTCCTGAAAGTGGTTTTCGACCGTAAACTTAGCTTTGTATCTCACCTCAAGTGGCTGAAGCAAAAGTGTATGCAGGCTATGAATATCCTAAAAGTTCTCTCTCACAAGTCTTGGGGCTACGATAAAAGGTGTCTTCTTCGTCTCTATACCTCTCTCGTCAGATCACGTCTTGATTATGGTGCTATAGTGTATGCATCTGCTCGGCCGTCTGCATTGAAGATGCTTGATCCAGTGCACCATCTTAGGTTTCCTCTAGCAAGTGGTGCTTTTCGAACATCCCATATCCCAAGCTTGTATATTGACTCTAATGAAATGTCACTCGAGAAAAGGCGGCAACTCCTTAGTCTAGTCTATGTTTAGAACGTTTTGTCGGATTCTAGTCATCCAGCTCACACTTATATCCGAGAGTCCACATTTTGTCGCACCTTTGACCATAAGCCAACTGTTGTTCGACCCTTGAGTCTTCGTTTTAAGAACCTGCGTCTATCCCTTGGCCTGCCTCGTGAAAATGTCTACCTCATAGAAAGTGCAAGTCACACTGCCCCATGGGATATCAAGCCTATAGCTTGTGGTTGGTACTTCACAAAAGTTAATAAACATAATGTCTCGCCACTTACTTTCCAACAGGAATTTCTTGCACTGCAAGAAAAGCACAAGACTTATCATCAATTTTACACTGATGGAGCCAAGTCCTCAACGTATGTAGGCTCAGCTGTTCATTCAAACACGTTTACGCATGTGACACGGCTAAATAATGTCACTAGCAGTTTTACTGACGAGCTATATGGCGTGCTCTCAGCACTTGACTATATTATCCGGAGCAAAGTGATGAAAGCAGTTCTTTTTGTAGACTCCCGGAGCGTTGTTACTGCAGCATGTTCACTTAATTCAACCAACAACAAGCTAACTTAACTGGTACGTGCTAAAGTTCAACTGGGCCTTGGAGATGGGAAGGATATTAGGTTTTGTTGGATCCCGAGCCATGTGGGCATTGCAGGCAACGAGGCTGCAGATGGACTGGCCGCCTCCTCGCGCAACCTTCACACGCATGCATTCGATACCAAGACCTAACAAGGCCCATACGGCTTGCACTTCTAAAACTGTGGCAGTGCGAGTGGGATTTGGCTGATAACAACAAACTTCATATCATCAAGCCAAGCATCGGTTCCTGGGAAAGCTCCTATAACCTGAGCCGTTTCCATGAGGTTCTTCTGTAACGGTTGAGGATCGGGCACACCTTCCTCACCCATCGATACCTACTTGTTGGTGAGGAACCACCGGAGTGCGACCACTGTGGAGACACTTTGTCCGTTCTACATATTTTTCTTTGCCCTGGTCTTCTACAACAACACAAGTTCTTCTTTCCTGAGCTTTTCAAGTACAGTATCCCTTTCCATCCTACCCTTTTCCTAGGGGAGCAACCTCTAATATCAATTGACCGTCTCTTAGGTTTTCTAGAACATATAATAATTTTACACAAACTATAGCGGAAATACTTTCTTGGTACACCGTTTCTAGTTCAATTTAATTTACCTAGTTTGGCGCAGCATGGCCATCGTAGCTCTTGCGCCATAAAACCCGCTAACAACAACAACAATCTTTATCTGAAATTGAGGTCAGCGATCAAACTATTATACGGGAAGGGTCCACAAGGGTCGCGGGGGCATATTCCATTCAGTACACCAGCCGGTCGTGGGCCGACGGTCTTGGCAAGGTACCGTTGAAGCAACGCTGCGCCGAGTCGGATTACCTGCTAGGCCAATTCGCGTCTCCAGCTTGTTGCTTGTCTTCCCGCGGCGGAAACGGGAAGCGCTCAATTGTGGGTCCCCCGGTTCTCCTCCTCACTGGGCACGGCGAGACTGCTCGCGGTCATGGCTCGCGAAATGTCATTTCTGAATGCAAACAACATTCATCACTGTGCCAACGTAGTGCTGCAGCCGGTATGACATTGTACCTTACTAGAGAGTTTTAGTATTGCTTATATAAGCAAACGCAAGCGGTGTACGTTTGCGTTAGAGTTGCGTGCCCCACGTCGTGCGTGCCCCTCATGGCCATGCGCCCACCCAAGACCGCAATTTCGGGCTCCGCGCGCGCGCAGTGTGGAACACGCAAAGCTCACGCTAGTACAAAGCGCTTGCGTTCGCTCATATACGGAATACAATGTAAAATTACAAACTCAACTGTTTGACCGGCCTCCAATGCCAACGAAACGTGCTGCAGTGAGGAGGCGTGAAAGCAATTAGGCGTTCCTTCGAACTGGAAAGGCTGGATTGGCAAAACGACGGAGCGTAAAAATGAAAGTAACTAAATTTAATAAGAACATTGGTATTAGAAAATAAGATGTTTTATTTTTATTTTTTGCATTTTGCGTCATTTGGTCTGGAAGGGTATTGGCGGCGACTTTGGACGATTTGCCGATTGTCGAAAGTCGGAACTTCGATAGCAATATGTACTTTACCCATTTTTAATGTAATTTTACATGAATTCCTCATATAAGCTATACTGTTTTCATTGATTTTAGACGATTTTTATTATATTACTTTCCAATTAAAATGCTGCAATTGGCACCAGTGATACTAATTAGCACACTTTTGATTGTCATACTTGTTCGCGCGTTTGAAATTAGACCATAAGCCACGAATTATGTTAGAGCTTCAAAAACTACGTATTAAGATATCTGTATTTTAATATTAATATTATTAACACATTTCGCGGCAATGTATGCCCCCAATTAACGCCAAGATCACGAAAATACGCTATTTAACCAAAATAGTCTTTCAGAAAGGTATAACTTTTTTTTTTTTTTTAGCATATGAAAAACTCCGACATCGTTATCAAGATCGACAGTCAAAAACTGGATGCAATATGAAGTCCGTTGCTATAAAAAAACACACACTCCAGCTATCTGACTCGGATTTCGTTTTTGGGTTCTGGTAGTGAGAACAGCGTTCATTAATTTATACGTTTAGTGGACATATTGTAAAAATTGGATTTATTCTGTTATTCTTGCGCTGAGAATAATGTTAAACCAATTAATTTTCTAAATACTCCAAACTCATTGAAATGCCCGCAGTTCATTATTTCCCATGCCAAATAACTTGGCGAAAAAAGGCAGCGAAACGTAAAAATATCAGCACTGATTTTATCAACAACTACAATATTCTATGTTAACTTTAAGGTCCATGAAAGACCCTCTTTTTAAAGGGACACTGAAATCTCCAAAATATTTTGAAGTGCCTGGATCGAGCATGTATGTCACTGAACAAAGTTTCCACGAAAATTCTCTAACTAAATAATTACGATGTGAGACACATCTTGAGTTATGAAACAATGCAAAATGAAGACCCCCCGCAGGTGACACCTGAGAAAGCAGGTGTTTGGTGAGGGGCGTCACCACGAACCCCGAGCCGTGCGGGTTCACCCGCCCACGTCTGGCTGTGCGTGGCTTTCCTGTGTCCAGGAAAAAGGGCATCCTGGTGGTTGAGCCGAGCCCGGGGTATGTTTGGACCCTTCGGGGCTCCCTAGGTGAGGTAATACACCACTTTGGCCCCCGCTTCTCGTAGACGGTCCTGGTAAGGCCCGGCCAGAATGATTCAGTCTAGTCGCCTTTTCTTCTACTATCCCCTCCAATCTTCCACATTTACCTTTCCTGTTTCTTTTACTCCTTTCTCAGTTCTCTTATTCCTTTTTCACCCCTCTTTAGCGGCAAGGGCTAACCTTGGGCGGCAATAGACTTCTGTCTTGACCCACACTTGGGTATAGTTTCCAGGCAGCACTGTTAGCGTAATGTCTCCAGCAAAGCCCTCCTTGATATGGTGCGTTACCTAACCTCTTGTTAGCTCGGTGGTGGGCGGTTCACCGCGGATTCTGAACATGCTTTGCCCTCTTATGGCACCCCTCCGTTCTAAACCCTCTGATCGGCCCCTGAAAAGGGGTCGGACCGAAGTAAAACTGAATGATAAGTCTTCACCGGTACAGAACGCTTTTAGCCGATTCCTTGTTATGCACTCCGAACAAGAAAATAAACCTCTTGCGAAGTTGTCACCTTTTCTGATCGCAAAAACCCTAGAAACCCTTGTAGGCAAAAACTTCAAAGCAAAGAAGCTTGGTGGCTTGCTTGTTGCAGTGGAAAATGGCACACAGAGTGCTGCCCTTTTGGACCTAAACAAGATTTCTGAGTATAGAGTCTCCGTCACTTCACATCGAACATTAAATAGTTGCCAAGGAATAATCTCCGAGGATGACTTGCTTGAGTCAAGTAACGAGAAGATCTTGGAAGGTCTTTCCAGTCAAGGATTAACGGCAGTACGACGAATCCTGCTTCGTAAAGACGGAAACGAGCGACCAACAAAACATATAGTACTTACATTCTCTTCCACGGTGCTGCCACAAAGTACCTCCATTGTAAGGTGCGCCCATGCGTCCCTAACCCGAGACGCTGCTTAAGTGTCAACGGTTTGGTCATGGCTCTGCCACCTCCCGCGGAAAAACAACCTGCGCAAAGTGTGCATGCACAGACCACCCAACAGATACGTGTGGTACCTCAACCCCTAAGTGCATCAACTGCACTAGTGCCCATCCTGATTACTCGCGATCGTGTCCAAAGTTGAAAGAGGAGAAAGAAATTCTAACCTTAAAAACAGAGGAAAACTTGACCTACCATGAAGCGCGAAAACGCTTTTCATTCCTTTAATGGAGGAACGTACGCCCAGGCGGCCGTCAGGGGGACTAGGTTGCTGTCAAAGGCATCAGTGGGTACTCAGTATAGACTTCGAGACACTGAGTGCTCACCCAGTCCCCTCACCCCTACAGAGACTTCTGTGGGATCTCAGACGCCTGAAGCCCCACAGAAGCTCACGAAATCCAATGCGTTTCCGCAACGCCTGGCCCCGAAGGTTCGGGTGATGCTTGACCTAACCCGCTCCCAAGTTCGAAAGGGATCCCCTGCTTCCTCTACACAGGGGGTTGAGGAGGCCATGGAGGTCAATGTGTCTCTGACAGAATCTCTCCCATCCACCGAGGGAAGCATGAAAATTGCCACCCCTGTGCCTTTATGTTCGAAGGCAGGCAGTGTTTCCTCTGCACCCCTAAAAAACCGGGGCAGGCATCCCACGTGCCTGCCGGCACGTCAGGCAGAGGCCGGGCACAGCCCACTCGCTTGAACGACAATCCGAGAAAGCCGGGTCACTCTGACGAGGCAGTCTCGTTGAAGGGCCCACAGGTATCAACGGAAGAGAAAATAGAAAAGGTTAGTCCAGCTTTAGATAACGACTTGCTTCCTTCGGGAGCGGAGTCCTTGTCTTCTTCCGCGGGTGAGCCCGCAGAACGACAAAAGGAAAATGCTAGAAAAAAAAAATATATTCCTCGGATTTTAGCTCCGAAAGAAAATGAGGTTAACTATACATAGGTATCTTTTTAACTTTTGGATGCGTTTTTAGGGGATTTCACTAAAAGGCAGCCACACCGATATTTTTATGCACTTTTGCCCACAACTTTTTATTGATTTTAAATAATTTTTATGGGTCATCTCTCTTTTATGCAATGGAACTGTCGAGGTCTCCTACGCAACATTGAAGAAATTAGTTCATTTTGTAGTGAGCTACGACCGATAGCTCTGGCTTTGCGGGCGACTCATTTGAATTCCAGTCATTCACATGTTTTTACGGTCCTATCACACGTTTTGTAAAGACCGCCCATCATCTCATTCAGCCGGTGGTGTGGCAGTTGTTGGGCAGAGAGGGATGGTATGTGCCCAGGTGCCCCTGGACACTCCGCTCGAGGCTGTGGCTGTGAAGGTTCTGACCGACCGTTTAATCACAGTTGTTTCATTGTACCTTCCGCCACAGATCACGGTGCACATGCGTGAGTTTCAAAAGTTAATTGCCCAAGCTGCGAGCATTGCGGTGAACCTTTGACAATTTTGCATATTTTGTGTGCCTGTCCAGGCTTTGAGCAGAACCGGCTTGCCTGTTTTCTGGAGCTTTTTACATATCAGATTCCTTTCCATACAACACTTTTTTTAGGCGAGCATCTATCATTCCATTCAGTCGGGTCCTCAACTTTTTGCAAGCAAGTGGCCTTCTACACAAAATTTAGGTACTGCATTTTCTGTTCACAATAAATATATAAATCATCAGCTTCATGTGTGCTCTCAATGACCGTTACTGTGAGTCGCATTAGTCTTGTAGTCTAGCGCAGCATGGCCTTCGTCGCGTTTGCGACATCAAACCGTTAATCATCATCATCATCATCATCAAAATGAAGACCTATGTCGAGAAATCAAATTCAAAATAGACTTTAATTTTGGTTTCGCTCCAAAATTAAAGCTTGCATCCTTGCGTAAATATTACGCTAAACGCTGTTTTTGTTTTCAGGATAAAGAGGTGACCTGCGCTCATAACACCCTAGCTTCCTCGTATTACCAGAAGTAATTGTTTCGCTCAGTGAAGCCAGTACACTAGACAAGATCAGCAGCGGCACGCATTTCAGACCCTCACCATAACCGCCATTTCGGAAAACAAGTGGCGCCACCTATAGTTAGTTGGAGTCGCGAGTATTCTGCCGATTTCGCTTGTTCGGGGTGGGTGGATTCGTGGCCGATGTAGCTTTTCTCGGGTGTTTGTGGATCCAGCGTTCTTGTTCGTCGTGATCTGTTTCAAGTACTTTTTACTGTTTTCTTGCTGCCTGAAGTCGGGACGCGCGAGACGAACACGTAGAACAATAATCGTCCGTTGGTCGTCGCGACCAAGTAACTGAGCCACTGAGCGACGCTGTCGGCCCTACCAGCCTTACTGCGCTTCTTGCTTCGTTTACCATACGATAGATGGCGCTTGGCTCTCAGCAGTATCAAATTTGACCATTATCGTCACATCTCTAGATATGGTACAAAATGTGAACCTTAATAATATTTAACAAAACTTTTAGGAAAAATTCGCCAGCTATTCATTGTTTATGATCGCGGTCTGGTGGGGTAGGCTCTTACCCAATAGGCGACGTGAATTCGGCTGACGTGTTGCGGTTCCGCGGATGCATCGCAGTGATAAGGCAGAAAGCTTTCGAGGAAAAAAGGCGCAAAAAAGTCCAATCTTCTTGTAAAAGTTCTGTGGCGAAGAATTTTTTTTTGGCTCCCTATTTTTCTGTATTTGTGCTTCTTTTCACACCTTTTCGACGATCGGTGGATGAAATTCGATTTCAGAATCGTTTCATGGCGCCTTTAAGAGTCAAGTAAGAGTATGCAACCACTATAGGTCTGCCTTATTTTAAGCCTCGCCTTCAGTCTGATCCTATTGGACATCACAAGCCTTCCGATTCAATTCAGCACCGGGAGAGGATCGCAAGGTTTTCTGGTTGGGGCGGATTGACTTGGGGAGGACATAGAACACTCTCTCAACGCTGGTTTGACTGGGATAGCTCGTAGCGTCCGCTGCTCTCTCGCTGAAGGGGAAAGGGAATATAGTCTGCTTTATTTTAAGCTAGTATCAGTGTGAGCTCAAGTGAATTTTACACACGAGTGAGAATAATAGGAGCGTGTACAGGGGCGGATGCAGGAATTTCCAGAGGTGGGGAAGGGGTCAGGTGTTGGTCAGCGTACCATATGTTTAAACCCTCCCACCACTCCGCCGTGTCCACGCCCTAAATTTTTACGCATGCAGAAATCGAAAGGGGCGTCCGGACATCCTGACCCACCTCTAAATCCGCTCCTGAGCGAGTAACTTCTATACTCCGTTTCATTTTCAGTCTGAGCGCAGTGGACACTACGACCCATTCTACCCAATACAGCGCCGGGAGAAGATCCCGTGACTTCACATGAACACTCAACGCTGGATTGACTGGGATGCCTCCTAGTAAGATCCGCTGCGCTCGGACTGAAAGTGAAATAGAGTTTAGTCTACTTTATTTTAAGTTTGTATTTGTGTGATTTTTCTAATGAGCTGAAGTGCTTTTTACACAAGTGTAATATCTTAGTAAGTGTCCCTTTTCCTTTTATGAGCAGTCGGAGAGTAACTGCTCGCTGCTTTATTTTAAGCTAGTACCTAGGTGATGTTTCCTAAACGAGGTCTAGTGCTTTTACTTTAGTGCAGCTTTGATGTCTTATCAGGTGGGATTTTTCTATGGGGCAAGTAGCTCTCAAGGTGGATAGTTGGAAGCAAGGAACTGGAACGTTCCGTCTTTCATGATAGACCATTGAATGTGTGAATTGCCATTGATGAATGTAGTTTGTGCTTCTCTACAATAAAACGCTTCTGCAGCACTTCATTAGTCCTGAATTTTAGCCCATATTCACGTGAGTTTCTGTGAGCTAATGTGGTATTTGTGTGATTTCGACATCAATATTATTTTATAGAAACTCTGATCTGAAATGGGCCTTGCACCTATGCACTCCATTAAAATTTATGCTAAGCACACTTAGGGGTGTACTCAAAGGACACTATTTAAGGTGTCTAGAAGGCGGCTTAAAAACATACTAAAAGACTATTCTGAAGTAGGCTAAAATGACGCATAGAAGTAGATTTTTAGTATAGTTATAAGAAGACTAAAAGGCTGCTTTGAACTAAGTTGAAAGGGTGCATACAAATAGAATAGAGTCTGCATGCAAGGAGCCTAAAAGGCTGCTTTGATGCAAACTAAAATGCTACTTTAAGGTAGACTACGAGGACGCTTCGAACTACACTAAATGACTGCTTTGAAGTATAGTATAAACCGGCCAATTTAGAGCAACAAGCATACTCCTGAGGCGAAGAGAAGTACACTTTAAGAGACCCGTTTTTTCGCTAAGGGTAACACTAATCACTTGTCTCGGGTGGTGAAAACGCGTGAACATTCGCATCCTTCATTGACCACTTCAAATACAGTACGTAACAGTAATACCATGAAATTGAGCGCACGCATGGAGTACGCAAAATAAGGAATCCGAGCGATGTTCGAGGACGCACACGCTAAGAAATCACGCCTGTAGAAGTAAAGAAACACGACGGCACGAGCGTTTCTGCGGTCTTGAGGGTGCCATGAATCTTCCCTGCGAGGACATGATGGGTTATGATTCATCGGGACAGATGACAAGTATTCAGTGCAGGACAGCGCTCTACGCGGAAAAATTAGCTTCCATCACGCCGACCACCTCACATTCTAAGAAAAGATGACTACCCTGGGCAGTCAAACACGCTTTGGAGGCTTTTACTACCGCTAAAGCCGAGTTACTAGCCTTCGGGCAAAGTGACGACCCCAAACCGCTGTGGAATGAGCACTTTCCTGCAGGTGACGACAGGGGAAGGGGGGGGGGGGGTCACTTTGGAATCCGATATTCACGTGCAGGCAGTCGTAATTGATATTAATAACTTCGATAACTACAGAAATATTATAAAATATATTCGTCATTAGCCTTCGTGATCCTTTAGGTTCCGCCAAGATCACATCTGTCGTGCAATTTGCGTAAATTGGTGGAATAAATATTTTGTCACCGCAAGCAGCAATACAGGTCTCAACAGCGATGGACCGTAGTATGGTGTACTATACTTCGTCTCACCCTACGATGGACTAAAGGCAGAAGCTACGGACCGCCAGATCCAATCACGAGCCACTTACAAGTTGCGTGGTAGTTTGCTTCGATGCGCGTATCGGCACCCGAGTGTCGAATCACTAATGGGGAGGGGCGGACGGTAGTTTGGATTGAATACCCGAAGCGATGGGCCCTGATAAAATTTCCCCTCGGGTTCTAAAGAGTTGTGCAGACGCAATAGCGCCTTACCTTTTCATAATATTTAACAAGTCATTACTTAATGGAGCTTTGCCAGGGGACTGGAAATTAGCTAATGTTACTCCTATACATAAGAAAGGTCCCAAAAATGATGTCACGAATTACAGGCCGATCTCCTTAACGTCGGTTTGCTGCAAGTTGTTTGAGCACATTTTATATTCCCAGATAATACAACATCTCACGTTTCAGAACTTTTTTATTGATTATCAACATGGATTTAGAGAGGGTTATTCTTGTTCTACACAACTCACTGAATTTTATCATGATCTTGTTACTACCGTTGATAGGGGTGAGCAAATTGATTGTGTTTTTCTCGATTTTAGAAAAGCGTTTGATACAGTATCGCATTCCCTCTTAATCCAAAAATTTGCACTTTTGAATCTAGATACTTCGGTACATAATTGGATACAGGCATATTTGTGTTCGCGTCGGCAATGTACGGTTCTAGATGGTGAAACATCAGATTTTGTTGAAGCTACCTCTGGCGTGCCACAGGGGTCGGTACTTGGACCTTTGCTGTTCTTAATATTTATAAATGATATTCACGTTGGCGTGACCTCTCAGCTAAGATTGTTTGCTGACGATTGTGTTGTATATAGATGTATAAAAAACGATGAGGATTCCACACAACTGCAGGCTGATTTGGATCAAATTGAACTCTGGTGCAGTCTATCAAAATTGCAGCTAAACGTCAGCAAATGTGTACATGTCACCTTCACCCTCAAAAAAAAAATAAACTTCACACTCAGTATTATTTAAATAATGAACCACTAAAAAGTAACGGTAAAGTAAAGTACCTGGGGGTGACCTTATTAGCAGACTGCAAGTGGAATGCGCAAATTGACGATGTCGTCATGAGGGCGGGACGGGCACTCGGTTTTATCCAGCGTAATCTAAAAAGGTCTACACAAAAAATAAAAGCACTTGCATACCTTACCTACGTTCGACCTCTTACAGATTATGCTTGCACTGTGTGGGATCCTGCTCAGCAAAATCACATAGAGGCTTTAGAGAGGATCCAAAATCGTGCGGCACGCTTCGTCCTGGGGCTGTACGACCGCTTTTCGAGCGTCACGGACATGAAGAGTACATTAGGCTGGGATTTGCTGACATTCAGGCGGAAAAATTTGCGCTTAAAATTTCTATATAGCATTTATAATAAACACACTGGTATTAACGGTTTTTATTACCTTCTACCCCCTTACTATATTTCCCAACGTAAAGATCATATCCACAAAATACGCGAATATTCCACCAGGACGGAACTGTGCAAAAATTCTTTCTTTGTTAGGACCATTAGGGATTGGAACAATTTAAGTGTTGAAACTGTTTGTGCCGCAAATGCAGAAATGTTTTTTTTATGTTGTTCGCCCCCTGCAATAATGCCTCAACGGCGCTGCAGGAGCTACCTGAATAAAGAATAAAGAATAGCACTGGGTGACTCAAGAATTTTACATTGCAAAGAAAGCTATGTCATGCAGGCTCTTTGCAGTATCGAAGCTATAAAATGATGCAGCGCTTTTGGACTCGGAGGATCATTCGTCCACCCCTACCCAATGCTAAGCGTGTCATATTTCAGCTTGCAAAGTAATTGAACCTTGCGGCCCGTGGCTTTGGCCTTTAGTCCATCGTAGGATGAGACGAAGTATATCTGTGGCATCATAACAACAACGAACGACGTGCGTTTTACCGAAATAAGGTAAGGATATTTGTTTGCCGTATTTTATTGCAAATAATATAAAAAAAAATAATTAGTTGTATCTCTTATTGTATTGAACACTAAGACCGAGGATCGGCTGGGTAAACATGCTCAGAGGTATGTGACAATGTCACCCATAGTGCTTTCCTCCATCTCGGACTGGTTGAATTTCTGAGCTGCACCAAGAGTGGTTGTGATCTCCTGGCTGGACGCACGTAGTGCGCGAACCTTCCAATTCAGTAGCAGGTCACAGTTCAGTGGCAGCGTAGTAAACGACATTTATAGATTGTTGCGTCGTCACGGGCGCTATTAGTGTTTTTACAAGCGCCAGCGCGAGCCCGAACTTGTACCTCTTTCGACGTATGCGTTCTTTAGTTTTGATGTTCGGCTCTATGATTCATTAAACCTATACCTAAAAGTCAATCACTTCACTTCACTTTATTACCTTAAAGACCCCCCATCAGGGGGTATTACATAAGGGGTGGGTACACATGGACCAGTTCTTGGGTGCCATAAATATTCAGAGGGAGGTATGAGATGCTACATTGTCCATGAAAGTTGATGGGCAGGTTACGGCAGCGATGTTGTGGGAAGGGCCGTTCCAGTCTGAGGCTGCTCGGGGAAAAAATGAGGAAAGAAATGTGGCAGTACGGGCGCGTGGGCGTGCCACTTGGAGCGGATGACCAGTGCGTTGAGAGATGCGTGCCGGCGGTATGATGTAAGGCATGGAACCAAGCGGAGAATAATAGAACTTGTGAAACAAGGAAAGCGTGGTGATGCGACGACGGGTAGAGAGGCTCTGCCTCTCTACCTCTACCTTACCTCTGCCTCGTCACCCGTCAGGACACCCCATAGCGCTGCCCCTCTACCGACCCTTCCTGGATGTCTCCTGCTGACAAGTAACAGCTTGATCGTCGAATCGCCATCACTGTCGCCTCTCCACCAGAGAATCACAACATTTTGGTGCGTCAGCTACCACTATATTTCCGCGCGTCAGCTACCGCTATATTTTGGTGCGTCGGTCGCTACTACGTTTTGGTGCGTCGGCCGAACCTGTCGGCCTATCCCGTTCTTTCAACGGTTTTAACTCTTTTCTGGGCACAAAAGGAGCCCCCGCGGTTTTTCACAACCTTCTTGCGCTCGTGGTCGTTCAGTTCTTTTAGGGCAGTAAATAAGCCCCCGAAGTTCTTCACAGTGTTACAACGCTCGTGACTGTTCAGTTTACCAGTCTGCCTTACAAGACGTGGCCTTTCAAACCTTCTGATCTTTTCCCCTTGGCCGGTCGCTCTGCTGTACCCGGTTTTAGACTTTACGAAATTTCAATGCATTGAGACCTGTTGCCCTATACTCCGTTCACCCCTAAGCTGAGACAAAGCTATATATGTAGAAAGCTTGGCGCCGAGGTCCGGGAATCTACCGCCCGAGCGGTCACACTCTCTCCGAGCAAAAGAGAGTCGAGTGGCACATTTGTTTCTTACATCTTTCTGCATGATCATGATCGAAACGTCACGTCCACCCTATTTTCAACCATCAAGGGTCACTACACTTCACTCTTACGCGCTCATTAAAACCATACACCAACATAAACCTATGAGTAAAACAGTTTCTCACTACCACCGCTAGAGATTCTTTTAGGTTTCAAGTTGTGCAATAGAGCATGTCAAGCCCACTTTCTGCGTCTGGTGCACGTCCTGGCTCTGCCCGCGCCTCCCATTGCCCAGACTCGCTCTATACACGGCTCTGAGTTGAGAATGCAGTGGAAAATACGTGCCCGCGGAACCAACCAACCGCCTCCCTTTCATCGCCTGGTCCAGTCCTTGGTGTGTTCTTAAAAGCGGGAGCGCGATCACGTGGCGAAAGAGTGATGTACGTCTGGTCGATTGAGGACGAAGCTTCCACCGCAGTCTCAGCTTAGGGATGAATGGAATATAGTCAGCGCGCAAGATAACCAAACAGCTGCGGCCTCCCGAGAAGTTGGTCTTTACAAGACGGCCGCTGTCCTCATCGGCCTCCTCGCTCGAGACCCTATGGCTAAGAGCCAGCGTGCACCGGCACGCGCCACGAAGCTTCATCGACGGCTGCCCGTACGTGGAACAGCTGGCATACCACCTCCGTTCAAAACGGGTGCTTTTGGTGAATTGCATTGCTGTAAAATTAATTGTGTCTCTCTCTGTTTTTTTTTTCTCACCAAACGTTTTTTATTTTATTTTATTTTTTTATAAATGCCTGTGATTTTAACAGCAGCCGTTAAGCTGACATTTTACTCTGACTGCAGCTATCTCAAATAGGACAAACTTTCCTCGGATAGGGAGTTTTTTTAATATCATTTCTCATTGAAGACTTTTGTGTATTGGAAGATAAGTTTTGTGTTCTGGATATTTTGTATTATTGCAGTCTCCCTGTAACTAATGTTAAAAAAGATACTTAGAAAGGGAGAGCAGCAGTTTTTAATTGTGCTTTAATGGGGTACAAAAGCGAAATTTTAGCATCTATTCCCCTGTATAGACATGGTCTCCTTCATGACAGCAGCTCACAAACACCAGTCTTTCGTCTGTAAAAGCAAGAAAAGCGATTTTGAAACCAATAAAACAAAATCCTAATACCCCCTGGTGCACGTCCTGGCAGCCGCCTCGAAAAGTCGGTCTTTGAGGTCTGAGCTTCGTTGGAATGTCTCACATCACGGTGTGGCGTGTCCGATGAAGGCGTGCGGAAGCGAGCGGCGCTTGGCGCACCTCTCAGGTCTGGTGCACCGTACCTCGGACATTCCCACCTGGCACAATTGTAACGCGCTGACGATAAAGCTCGCGCCACCTAGTGACGACGATCGTAATTACTGTACCCTTGGCCTCGTATGGGCCCGTGTCATTGCGAGCGTGACTTCACGGTCAAATATACCGAGATGCGTCATGCCGAATCGATGGCTGATATTGAAGCGCTCGCCAGAATTTGTCAGTTGGAACAAGAAATATAGCCATCTGCTGAAAACACACGGGTGTGATTATCATTTGCGGATATCATAGATCATATTTCACTAATTTTGAAGTGTTTCTGAACATTTCTAGCTAACACAGCTAACACCTTCCACATTACTTACGTGACTTCGTAACAGTTGTCACCACAGAGGACCCTGGCCGTTGCAATTCCTCTTTACATTCTCAACTTTGAAGACAAACCAATTATGCAGCCAAACCAAAGCATGCACTACCTTTCAGCATTTTAGCACCGCTTCTCGGCATCATTGTCGTTGTTGCAATGCCATGTTTATTTGTAGTTGAGGTGGCGATATCACAGCATCTTCTTTGTCACTCATGGTGCTTGCGGTAACTTCGCAGCACATGAAAACAATCAAACTTCATAGAGCTGACACTGCAGTGGAATAAAAAGAATATGTGGTTGCGATTTCTGCTTGCGTCGGCCAGCTCACCACAATGCTTCATTGGGACGTGCCCTGTCACACTGTCATAGGACGCCAGCTACGATTGATGTGGGAATCATCATACAGTGGCTGTCTTGATCGCGCATGTGTTTCACATCTACTTTGCCAAATGATGCAATGAGAAGATTTTTTGTAGAAGGCTATCGAGTTGGCAGGTTACGACCGCTTGAGCAGTCAGCCAATTGGTGCTTTCACTTAGCTACTCGTTTCAACGAAATATCCAATCTTGATTCCGTTTGGCCATAATCTATTTATTGGCTGGTTTGTACGAAAGGAACTCAGTCGGTCTAAGAAAGGCTTAAGAAAAAGCTTTGCTAAGGCTTCACTAGCCTTGGCAATTCTTTTCCTTGAGACCGAGATCGTGAACTCATGAGGCTGGAATGGCAGCTATTGCAACTTCAAGATGTAACAAAATTTCAGCTGCTCGTCAGACCACGGCCAGTCGGTGGAATGGATACTCAATTCCTTGAGGCGTTGGTTCAGACCGTGAAACTTCCAGAATTGTGTTTGCCTTGCGATGTCAAAATGTTGAAAAATATTTTTTGTGTGAAGCAAGCCTAAAACATCTCGGTTTGCAACACTGCTACAGGTTTGTCACCCTCTTTGTTTTTTATAGTGATTTAGAACTGATGTGGGCAACACCTGAGCCCACCGCCGAGCAGAGGACCTCACGCGGCAAGCACGAGCAAAAAGACGCGAAAGAGGGTTAGCAGGCACGGCCCTTCATGTAATCGATGCCACTAGCCCAACAGCCCTCAAGAACAGGCATTGAATGCAATAAATCAGTTGTCGTCGTTAACCTGTCTCAACCATGACATTCCGTCAGCGGGGGATACAGTGTCGCCCATGACAAGAGCAAAGGCTATATAAAAATGATCGATGAGTGAACATTGCAGTATGCGCTTCTGCTATTTGTACTCAGTCTTGTACACGTTACTAAAAAAAAGTAATTGATTACAATTACTATTACTCTTGGCTAAAAAGTATTCGATTAGTTTACTTGATTACTCGACGGCAAAAGTAATTGGACATTACTTAAAGAAGTAATCGTTACTTTTCCGATTACTTTATTGTGTGAAGACACATCTTTAGCGCTCATAACAATGAACTACTTCGAACCTATATTTCACATTTGCGCAAGTATTGAAAAAGAAAAACTGGCTCCCTTTTCGTGGTCGTTGCACCTTCACAATGCGGACACAAGCATAGAATTCGTTTGATGACGTTTAATGATTTGGGCGTTCGCCAGTGTGTGTGTGGGGGGGGGGGGGGGGGGGGGGGGGCGGAGGGGGTTCTAGATCTTGTTAAGCTTGAGCAAGGGTTGTCGCTCAAAGTTTGCGTCGCTCATTTTATTATTCACATGTGGATGAGCTCGCATGTTATACAAAAGAGCAGCAGCTCCAGGATTTGAAACGGATCATGTGTAGTATCCATTAGCGGAAGAGATCGCCCCGACCACTTCTCAACTCGAAACATTGCTTGTCACAAAGACCACGTATGGGAAATGGGTAAATATTTCAACTGCCTTTGTTATATTTTGCATCGGCTTTAGGCATTCTTCGGTTCTGGTTCTCCTACGGGCTGCGAGTAGGTACCCTAAGCAGGATTTTTTTTTATTTTTTATTTTATTTCTGTGTGTGTGTGTGTGAGGGGGCTAGTTTGAACGAAGGACTCACAAAGCCACATTCTGCTTCCTCAAACTTCGCCCTGAGTGGCCTTTGTCACGCACTGTGGCTTCCCACTCCCAGTCCCAGCTAAAAAAAAAAAACAAAAAAAACGGACATTTCACAGAAACTGTACATAGAAAGAGATTACCTCGTTTCCTACAGCTCCGCAAAAATCTTTCTTTTTTCCGTTCAAAAAAAAACAAGAGCAAATTTTATTTTTGTCATTTTATAAAAAAAGCTGTGTGCCGGGAGGGGGGGGGGGGGGGGGTCCCGTGGACAAATTGTAACGGTTACAAGTAATTTTATTAGTAGTGTTGACGATTGGGCTAGTTGGTCATTCATATTAGCGGAAAACAAACAGCGCAAGGACAAGGACAGAGTAGAAGGCGGTAGACACACACAGCGCTGACTTACAACTGAGCTTTATTGGCACTGACAACCTGTATAAATACACAATTTGCCCTGCCCAAAAGCCAAGAAAAGAAACACAAGAGGAGGACTACACGTGTTCCTAGAGTCATCTGCAGGCGCCGTTGCTCTCCGATCTGAGTAGAAAAATACACTCCTTTTCCGTCAAGGCAAGTGACGGGGCACTAACACACTCAGAGCCCGATTGTCCAATGGCGCGGGCTTCTATAATCTCACGTGTCAGTTTATCTTTTTGTTTACTGATGACCGTGCATCGTTCAAAAACCGGAGTACATCCGCAATCGCGGCAATGCACCCCAAGGTGCCCCGACACAACCTGAGACACATTATATCGATGCTCTCTTAAACGCTCATTAAGAGCGTTTAAGGCCGGAGATACATAGGGCAGACGGGACGTTGTCTTAATGAGCGTTTAAGAGAGCATCGATATAATGTGTCTCAGGTTGTGTCGGGGCACCTTGGGGTGCATTGCCGCGATTGCGGATGTACTCCGGTTTTTGAACGATGCACGGTCATCAGTAAACAAAAAGATAAACTGACACGTGAGATTATAGAAGCCCGCGCCATTGGACAATCGGGCTCTGAGTGTGTTAGTGCCCCGTCACTTGCCTTGACGGAAAAGGAGTGTATTTTTCTACTCAGATCGGAGAGCAACGGCGCCTGCAGATGACTCTAGGAACACGTGTAGTCCTCCTCTTGTGTTTCTTTTCTTGGCTTTTGGGCAGGGCAAATTGTGTATTTATACAGGTTGTCAGTGCCAATAAAGCTCAGTTGTAAGTCAGCGCTGTGTGTGTCTACCGCCTTCTACTCTGTCCTTGTCCTTGCGCTGTTTGTTTTCCGCTAATTTTATTACTTCAAAAAGTAATCAGATTACTCTTTGGATTACTGCCTAATAAAAGTAATGAACTGATTACAAAATTACTCCAAAAAGTAATCGATTACAAGTAATTTGATTACTTGTAATGCGTACGGTACAAGTCTGTTTGTACTGCAGCCACCGACAGCTTGTCAGCTACACTTGAATAAACCCATTTCAAAAGTGTGCACCATTTATATTATTTTCACCCTGCCGGACTAATCAGCCGCCTCCCCCTCTTATCACCCAGTGATGTGATTGATGCGCCAGACTGCCACCATAGTGCTTATGCTGCTACACTTGCTACAATTTACCGAAATGTGAGGAATTCGCGCCAACATTGCTCCAGAACTTAAGTTAAATTAAATAATACTGAAAATATAACAGCTGCAGGCCTCGCTACCCGGGCGAATCGTTAGAGTAGGCCGTGCAGATTTTCAGGACGTTCGATACTCGCCTCAAACAGCGGACTATTTGATTTGATTTCGCAGCAAGCACTGACAGTACTCAAAAGTTTCGCAACAAGTCTCGTGTTCATGGTCTGTTCCGGTGGGTTCGTTAGCTTTGCTGAGTGCGCTTCTCACCGCATATTGGTGTAATGCAATGAAGCAACAATTGCGACCTAGGCGTCGCGCTGTTGTGTGTCGTGCTTCGCCGGAGCGCAGCCGCATACTAATGCGAAAGGTACTCCTCCAGAGCGAGACGTGTTGCTCTGGAGGAGTACCTTTCCCTTGTAGGTTTATTTTTTATGTTTTTATTTTATCTTAATTGCAAATTGCAGTTTTAGTACGACCCCCATTAGAACTTGAAGGACACATAAATCTAGGAGCTAAAACTGATTGCATTTTAACATTTCTTCACTGGGATTACGTACCTGAAATAATCATTCACGACAATTTTCGCTGTGCTTCATCTGTCGTCTTCTTGTTTCCGTGTCCACTGCTTCCCCAAGAAACTAAACAACTAGTGTTTGTCCTCCTAAGATTTGCCGTCTCTCCTCCTCACATTTGCAGGGATATAATTGAAATTCAAGAGTGCGCTTATGCTCCAAAAGCTCTTTTTGCTTCTCCAAAATGAACTTATGGCTGCTCCAACAGCTGCTCCAAAATGACTACGACCAATGACATCACTGCTCTTATGACCTGACCCGGCTCTTTGCGCGTGTGTATGGCCGGGAGCGTGATGACGTGGCGAAAGAGAGGCTTATGGCTGGTCTAAGAAGGATGTAGCTTCCACCGCAGACTCAGCTTAGAGGTGAACGGAGTATGGTACCTACAGCACCAATTATCGAAGTCTAAAGTCTCATCTCAATTAACCTTATGCGAAATTGTTTGGTAGTCTGACAACACTGAGAACGCCGCTATTTTAATGTTAGCAAGCGTTGTCCGTGCTGAAGCACGGTGGAGGCATTGGAGACAACCGTACTGGTTGTGTGCGATGGAGCGGCAGCTGTGTTTTCCGCCTTCTGACCATGAAACGTGGACGAACACTTTAAACAACCTACCGCAAGAGCCTGACGAAACTTTCGGAGGCCTTTGCACAGGCTGGCAACAACCCGCGGTGTGTAAGCTTCCACAGCGAAGGCGTAGGACTTGCTCCGCTGCTTCAACGAGGTTGTTGCCAGCGTGCACAGGCCTCCTAGAGTTTCGTCAGACAATTGCGGCAGGTTGTTTAAACTGTTCGTCTACATTTTATGGCCAGTAGGCGGAAAATAGCTGCTGCGCTATCGCACACTGCCCGTACGGCTCTCTCTGATGCCTCCACCGTGCTTTGGTACCGACGTCGCTTGCCAACATTAAAATGGCGACGCTCTAAGTGTTGTCACATCACCAATTAATTTCGCATGTCTATTGAGCCGATTTGACTGTTCGCAATTTTTTTTTCTTTTGTTAAACATGGCATACTTTGGAAATTTTGGGTAGAGTGAATTATACCAGGGTGGATTGCAAAAGTAACCGGAATGAATGATTGAAAGGCGGACTGTTAGTATTACCAGCTTCCGCCCCTAGCAGCACTTTGCAGCACCCCTTCCGAGTGAGTTTGCCGACTGGCATTGTCTGCTATAAGTATTTTTTTTTCCAAGCGCTTCAAAATCTTTTTTTTTTCAATGTCAAATATGAAGGAACAACCTGCAGCTGTGAAATATTTCTTTATTAAAAACTGTGCTGGAAGCTCTTGCAATTCTTCAGCGAGCTTACAATGACGATGCTAATAAGAAATGGCAAGTCTATGAGTTTTTGTTATTTAAGATCGGTGAACTATTGATCGAGGATCAACCTCGTTCAGCGCGACCCTCAACCTCCTCAACTGATGAAAACACAGAAACATTTGGGCATTGTTCCCTCCGAGTGTGTTTCTCTTGGTGAATTTTTTAATCAGGTGTTTTACCTGGGTATTTCGCGACGCCTGCAAAAATCAATAAGGCAGATACGCCCCGATATGAAAGAAAGGGGGAATGATAGTTTTATCACAACAATGCCCCAGCAAACAATGCTATGTCAGTGTAACAATTTTGTATCAAAAATGCCATGACGCCGCTTCTCCACCTCATGACCTCGTCCCGTGTGACTTTTTTTCTGTTCGCCCCTATGAAAAGGCTTGAAAGGAAATCACTTTCAAGTCAGACATTGCAAAAAAAGGAGGAATGATTTCGACGCGCTTGGGAAAAAAATTCACATGCTGCTAGATCCTTAAAGGGGCCCTGCAATCATATTTAAGCGTCCACATTTTTGGCGGTTTCCACGTCTCTTGGGGTTCGGGCAAGCCAGCGGGCTCAGAAAGAGTAACTAAATATCAGTGCGTCATATTTTAACCGGACGACGCGGAAACCTTCTCCACCGACGAGGGCGACCCGCGGTACCGAAAGCGCGCAAAATGTGACGTCTTTGGTCCTGGGCTTACTACTGGTCAGAGCCGCTCAAAGCTTCTTTTTAGTCGAAATACAAAATATAAATGGCGCGAACCGTTTCAATTATTTATAAAAGTAGCTTCTGTTCAGTATTTTAGATAAAAAAAAGAAACGAATGCAGTTAAAAAAGTACGGAAACAAGAAATGACCCGCCAATATACCCGCCACCAAGCGGTGGAAAAAGCGGCGCATACTAGAAAGGAATAGTGGGATCAGGCGCCGACACGGAAAGGTCCCGGATGTACGCAGCGGCGCTGCGGTCGTATACCGGCTCGAGGATCCGACCGGTTCCAAGCGTTCCCAAGGCTCTCGGCGCGGGCTTGGCTGGCGATTTAGCCCTTTGGCGGTATGAGAGCGCGAAGTGGCTCCCGTTCTGAACTTATCTTTACCCCGTGTTTGCTGTCGTTTGTGGCCAATGAAGTGTCATGCCAAATTAGTATTTAATCGCGCGGCAAATGCAATGAGAGCCGCTCTGGCTGCCCGCTGCATACAGCCTATCCAGAACACGCTTCAATGGCGCCCTCTCGCGCCGTCGACTCGGAGTGCGGCAGCCGTGAGCGCTCGATGAGCTCGCTACTTCTCCTCTAGTTCACGGCCACTTTCAAACAACCAAGGACGTCATGAGGGAGGTTATTTTTTGCTTGTTTTTGTAATTTTAATTTGCCTATAACTTTTAAAATAAAGGAAATTTCGAGAAAAGAAAAGTTTCACTAAGTTACTACGTTCAGTGCGCTCAGGTTCGGTGCAAATTAAATTTAGTAAAAAAGTCATTGCGGGGCCCCTTTAACAGACGACGCCGGTTGGCAAACTGACTTGGGAGTGGTTCCGCATAGTGCGGCTTGGGGTGGATGCTGGTACTGCGAATGCCCGGCCTCCTGAAATTCATTCCGTTTATTTTTGGGAACCCCCTCATACTTTTTTTTTATTGTTGAAACTTTAATTCCATGGCCCAGTATCTTGTTTGGTGTAAATCATATCCCTTTTTGTGTTATCCGTATTTTCAGCTATTTTTTTATGATGGTGAAATTACTGTGAGGTTGCCTTTTTTATTATTTGATATGTTTGTAATGCATACATCACAATGATTTTTTGGTTAAATCTTAGCTGTTTTTATGTAAGTTTATTTGATCGCTTCATATGCAAAGGTTCCAATAAGAAGGCTGCAAGGTCGGTTCTGGTTTCCGAAATTAGTAATAATGATTGTAGTTTAATGGTCCAGTGCTGGAAACAGACTCCTTTTTAGATTTCCATTTCCATAATGTTTCAAAGGTACCTGCAAAGTTTTCTTTTTAATATTGTTTTAAAAAATAAATTTTAAAGATAAAATTGTATAATCAGGTTTGGAAAATAAAAGAATACAAACGATTGCCACCTGAACACTTTGTCTTCAATATAGCCACTTTATATACATAGAGTATAGTATTGGTTGTAATGCACTAATGTTTTGAGCTTAATACACTGTTTTTATGAAGTGTCCCCATGCTTGGAAAGTGCCAGCCTTTTGTTGTCTTCAGAAAACTTAAAGATTTAAAATAATTTGAAATAGGTGTGTATGTTATCCGAATGCAGCGGAAAAAAAAAAAAGAAACCTCAATTATGCTAGTTGTTCTGTTTCTTTTACATGTACCTCAATCCTTCTTTCGTTTTTTCCCATAAGTTCAATTTAAGAGATTTTAAAAAAGGAGCGAGTAGAGCGACTCATCGGTCACTCGACCAAGACCGGAACGCTTGCCGCCAGCTTTTGCTTGCTACAATTAAGTCACCTGGTGTAAAGCACCGAATTTAAGTGAAAGAAGAACGAATTAAACAACAAAAGACTAGGAAAAACTAGGATTACTGACTAGGAATGCAGATATTAAGGCAACTTTTGCTGCTCTTACAAGCGCGGAACGAGCATGGGGCAACGTGGCTTTAGCAAGTTTATCGCTGCGTGAATCTGAAACCGAAAATGATCGCCAGCATGCCGTGCCGTGTTGCTTTAGCCTATTATTTTCATATCATGTTGCCCTTCGAAGCGCTAGATTAAGAGTGGTGTCTAGCTTGCCAGTTTAAATGTACAGACCACTTCCATACCAATCATAGTTGCAAAGCTGTTTGTATTCATCTAGTAAACAGTGGCACCCACTTCCGTAATTCTTGTCAGAATATGGTAAGGCATATATACGATTCAGTTTGATACGGTGGTTAGAGTAGAGAGTCGCGGACGTGTTCTGTTGGAGTTGTTTCTGCCTTGTTGTACTGCTGACATGTGTGTGCCTGTAGAAGTGTTATACGCGTGCCACACGGGCAAATCGAATGCCATTTACATCGAATGACATTTGTGTGAACGGCGAATCAGCTCGCAATCTGTCACGCGTGGAATACGCTACGCCCGGAGTGTCGCGCGCTGATTGGCCGTCCGCTCAAATGTCATTCGTGTTAAATGGCATTCGAGTTGCCTGTGTCGCACGGGTATGAGGTGGCTTGGTTGGAGTGTATGTCGGCGTATGAGTTGTTGTGCGAGTATAGTACATAGTTCAGTAGTATGAATTGGCGCATTAACTTCTTTTAAGTGTCATCTAGTGGTTACTACTCCACTTCCTAGGTGGCGCAAGCTGCCGTTTTACTCAATAAGCTAAGTGTTGAACGGTTCTGTAGCTACTAATTACAAACAGCTGGCGTGCGGTCCACTGGTGCCTTTCAGTTTGAGAACAATAGTAATAATTGCGCCGCTCAGCCACCCAATTGATTGTTCTGTGTCGGGGAGCTGCAAAGTGCAGGCAGCAATGGATAACCACGTCGGTTGAGGTAGGCACAAACAAGAGATAGAAAAAAGAAATAAAAATAGCGGTGCGTTGGTGCGAGTTGAACGCCTCCCGTCGGTGTCGACGAAGGTGACTAGCGATTCATGGCCGCATACGACAAGCATACGTCGTCTTCAATAAAGTAAGCATGCCTTTTCCTCGCGTTATGAATTCTTTATTGAGCGTTCTCCGCCGGTGGTAAAATTGCAGTCGATCTAGTGAGATGCCGTCGGGTGCAATCGCGGTGATTCCGGTACACACAATGCCGTCCTTCCGCCTGGTAGGTACGGTGCCGGTGTCTAGAGACGGATGTTTAGAGTGTCTGATGGCGCCTGGAAGACGTCGAAGAGACGTATGTGCCCTATTTTTTCACTCGGCCGAAAAACCCTGCTTTTCGCTAGGCCTTACAGGGAAATCCGAGCCTCGCTAACCAGCCAGCATGTTGCTTTAGGGGCTGGTCAAATTTGACTACCAGCTTTTTGAGTACGCATGGGGTCGTCATATTTACCCTGGGCGTCTTTATATCTAGGACAACTTTTTACCACCGCAAAGGTTGTGGTAAAAAGTTGACTCTAAGGGGTGTTAGTTATTTGTGACTACCATCCCTTAGAGAGAACTATCACCACCGACGCCATGTTTTTCAGAAGATAGCAGGAACCGCGAAACAGCGCAGGCGCACTCTTGTCTTTCTCTTGCTTCGTTAACCTTATGATAGACGGCGCATAGCCTTGAGCATGGTAAAATTCTGAAATTTCCGTCTCATCGCTAAATTTTCTTTAAAATGTTGGTCCGAATATTTTTTAGCAAGACGTTTAAAAAATATTCGCCGGCTATTGTTTTTTTATCGCTGTGCCGCTGAGGTAGGCTTTTACCCAATAGGCGACGAGGATTTGACTGACGTGCTTTGGCACCGCGGATGCATCGCGGTGAAAAGGCAGAGAGCTTTCAAAGGAAAGAAGATCTAGAAGAGTTGGCTTTTCTATTAGAAGTTTTATAGCGAAAACATTATTTTGGCTCTCCATATTTGTGTTTTGGTTTTCTCTTTCCGTCTTTCACGACGTGCGGTGGATGAAATTCAATTTCAAAACTTTTTCATGGGCCCGTTATGAATAATGTGCTCAAGGAGTTTTCAGCACGTACGTGTTAGTGATATTGAGCTATAATAATAATAATAATAATAATAATAATAATAACCTTGTTGGGTGCCCTAAAATGGCCGAGCGACCTTTTTTTAGGTACACCAACTCGTGCAATAGGAACTCTCAAACAAAAATCCTACTCATTAAAAAAAGAAATAGATATGCATATACACAGACGCGCTATGAAGTGACCAAAAGTTCGTCCAACTGACAGCGAAATGTAGGCAGGGGTGTGGTGATGTCAACTTGAGGTGGCATAATGCTGTTATATAATGTCTTTAAACGAGAAAAAGGTGACACGGCTTGATGAACAAATATCAAAACAGGTGAGCTGTCTCGTTGCGAGGAACGGAACATGGAAATTGATTTTACTAATAAGCCATGAAGAATCAATGGCACCATTAATGATCTTATGCAGGAATACCAAGTCAAGAACTGTTCTTTTGTGTGATAAAAGCTTCACCGAAATTCTATTCAGTAAGCCTTCATAGTTACAATACACGCGTCGTCCAATCTATATATCATAAACAATTCGAACAAATCTTTTTTGCACACGTTCTATGTTCAAAGCCTGTGTTACAGATTTTGAATTCCAAAGGAAAGAAGCAAACTCAAGGCTTGAAACCACTATGGAATAAAAAAGGTGTAATGAACAACGGAGCTTTTTAAAATGCTTGGTCAAACGCGATATAACACCTAGAAATTTCATTTCATAGACATGATTTTTAAAAGTTAATCCGCAGTCAATGAACACACCAAGATCCCTTACAATTGACACTCGTTCAATCAAATTTCCCTCAAGATGATAAGTGTTATTTATGATCGCATGGCGTCTGCACAACGATATCACTTTTGTTTTTAAAGTATTAAGAAATAACTGATTTTGTTTACACCACTGTGCTATATCGGACACATCATGTTGTATCAGGTCTCAATCTAAAGGACAGTGAACACTCTTGAACAACTTGATGTTGTAGGCAAATAAAAGCAGTTCAACGTTCTTTGCACATGAAGCTATATCATTTATAAAAATTAAAAACAGTAGAGGACCTCAAATTGATCCGTGGGCTACGCCTGATATTGAAAAAAACTCTTTGGGATAATTGTCAGCGACCCGAACACTTTTTGATCGAAAAGAAAAATAACTCTTAAACCAGTTACACAATTCTGCACAGACCCCATTCAGATGTAACTTGGACAAAAGCAACACATGACTCACTTTATCGAAGGCTTTTGACAAGTCAAAGTATATTGCATCTATTTGTTCTCTATTTAAAACAAACGGCACACAGTAATCTAAAAAGGTACACAAATTTGTTTCCACAGACCTACCTTTTAGAAAACCATGCTTTAAGGGCGTTAATTTTTGACGGAAATAAAAAGTGATCCTGCTATGCAAAACAATCTCAAAAACCTTGGAAAAACCACAAAGCAGGGAAACTGGATGGTAGTTCGCAATTATAGATGCGTCACCGCCTTTTAAGTTAGGAACAACAACTGCTTTTTTCTGGAGCGAAGAGAAAATGCCTGAACTGAGTGACATATTAAAAATGTGTTTCAAAATAGGAATAAACAGCTGACCGCAACCTTTGTTAACAAGGCCTGGTACGCCATCCACGCCAGAAGAAAACTTGGGTTTTAACTTTCTTATCGCCTCGGCAATATCAAGAGAGTCCACTCTTATGGAGCTCAAAAAATCGTGACAAATCAGCTCCTTATCCTGCGGTTGAACTGGTCGCTGATTGTCAGAGAAACATTTGGCAAAATAATCAACGAAAACATCTGCAACTTTATGACGTGATGAAACATAACCCGGGGCGTTATCTGAACAGGCACGTAAGCAGATGATAGGACTAACGTCACGTGTATGTTGCTTCGTGAACTTCCGAGAGTCTTCGGGCTGCGAAACAAGCTATTTTCTACGCTGTCAAGATGCATGCATTTATCGCGCTTGAACAGTTTCTTCGCCAGGGCCCGATATAAACTGAATTTGTGTACATAAGTGAAGAGTGACATTTTTTTATAAAGACGGTGGAAATGTTCTTCCTTGACCAAATAATATTTTAAATTCCTGGAAAACCATTCAGGATATTTGGATGGCTTTGTTGAACGATTCGGTACAAAACTGTCGATGGCATCTTTTACAATTATTGTTAGAGTCTCGGTAGCACAATCGACATCAGACATGGCGAGGACGTTAGACCAGTCGAAAGTTTCATTATATTTATACAAGCCAAAGGTAATCTCCTTTTAAAAAACTGTAGGCTAATGACTTTGACGATATCCGGGACTTCCACGGAAGAGATGACTGGACTATTAAAGGTCGATAAAACTTATCAACTTGTACCAAAGGATCGGAAGAAAGATTTAAGCTTAGAATGTGGACATTTGAAAGAACAAGATCTAAGATACTACCTGCGCAATTCGGTATTGAATTTAGTTGTTCTATACTACCCAAATTAATTAAAGACAACAAAGGAAATCCCTTTCTAGCTGTTAACAGATTATTGTTTGAAGCTCGCAATGGACCACTCTACACCTGGAAGATTAGAATCTCCGTATATCTGAACACGAAACTTGCCAAAATCGATCTGGTTACCGAGAAACTCAAAATGTTCAATAAAAAGTGGTTTCATCAGATAACGGGGGAAAATAGTACGTTCCTATCAGGTAATTCAATTCGTCACCTGCCTTAGTCTGGATCCAAACACGTTCTGAATAAGTTTCGAGATCAAACCGCCTATGCGATGCCAAAAAAAACTTTAGTTGCAATTAACACGCCCCCTCCCATCGTTTGCCCCGTACACAAGTAGTCTCTATCTCTTCGATAGACCGTGTAGTTGGGGTTGAAGTAATTAGAGACTGATATACCATCACAAAGCCAGGTTTCAGAAATACATATAATATCATGACTTAAATTAGTTGAATTTTACAAAAACTCGTTGGTGTTAGTCCTCAGGCCTCGTATATTTTGGTAAAACACGCTAAGTTTGTGCGTAAATAACGGTTTCTACTCCGTCATCAGTATGAACACGAGACTTGTCCAGTCGACCAAAGAACTGATAGAAAATGCTTCCTTCAGGCCACACCTCAGATTCGTTAATTGCGACGAAAACTGACTCGTCACCCGAGATGTGGAAAGAAGAGTATGAGTCAAATCGAGTAAACATTTTTTAACACAGGACCTGCCTCCCCGCAACAAGAGGTTCGATATGTGCGAAAACACCGTCCACGCTCGTATCCGGATCTACCCTAGATACAAAAAGTGCCAAACGACGATTCTTCCGAGGGACAGCGGTCACCTTACTTGGTTTAACAGTTCCAGCTGACGGCTTGGTTTGAGTCGGGGCCCCAACGTTGTGTAGCCGTCGTCCATAGCGTCCTCCCCACCCGCAGCTCTCGCACCCTTTGAGGAACTCGATTCCAAGCCAGCCCCACCCAGATTCGCCCTCGAACTGCGTTGAGAAGCGAATCTGCATCTCGAAGTCTTGACACTGACGTTGGCGCAGCAGGCGGCAGCGCTGCGACGGACGCGTACATGGTTGATGAAGAAGACGGAAGCGGCATTCCTTCATGGACACTTTTACGGAGATGAAGCACTTCGGAGCGAAGGCTGTTGTTGTCCGCCCTAAGGCACTTGAGCTCTGCCGTAACCATGTCCAGTTTGTTTGACAGGCTTTCGATGAGGCGTAGCAGAGCGGGCGGAACGGAGCCATCATCGAGCGTCACATTCGATGATTCGACGAACGCCACAGGAGCAGAAACCACACCTCCGATACCAGCAGCGGCGTCATTCCTCGATGACGCACTACTCCATCGGGTGCAGCCCAAGCACTTGAAAGCGCTTGTGCCACTTTTCATGTAGAAATTGTACTCTTCATGGGTGACGTTCAAGCACTTACAATGGAAACGGTGATTGCATCCTGCTGAGCAGACAAGAAACTGCTGCTTCGCGTAGAAGCGAGCCTCGCACGAGCGTGCACACACGTCTTCTTACGGAGCGCAGGCGGACACGTCCTTCCCGTGCTCCGTCATTCCGCAGATCTTGAGTCTAGTGAGCTTTCGCAAGATTTGTGGATCAGAACAACTTTTGAGATCTTCTAGTCAGTTGGCACCGAAGGTTGGTTTAGAGATTTGTTAACATTAATAATAAATGCCTCCTAACCAATTCAGCATACCGTTTTAGGAACATATTTGGAATTTCATCCGCGCAACTGTTTTTTTACCGTCTAATGCAAGGAGTAATGAAAGTACACCTGAGGTTGCAATTAATCCTCCCAACACTTCACTGTTTTTATTAAAAGTTTGAAACGTTTTTCTTCTGCCAGTGTCAACCGTAAAAACGAAATTAAAGTTTAAAGCAGGTTCTAAATTCATCTGTCATTTACTGTTTCTCTGAAGAGCTTAAACTAGGATTTTTTACTCTTTTGGATATATGTAGTCCCAAACTTTAGTGAGTGATGTTTTCATAAACGTTCCATAAACAGTCCGGCGTGTTATTTGAAGGCGCCGAACGGCTACCCTGGTGGCTGCAGTGAATTCTATGGAATACATAAGTTTCGAAGCACGGCTTCTAGATGGCGTTTAAGCTCTGCTCTGTGAAACGCCACTGTTATAAAACCGAATTCTACATAGCGCTTCGAACGACCAGAGCTGGATTGAAATGAGTGACGGACTTACCCGCCTCCACAAGTGTTCGAGAACTGAAGTAATCTGGTAACGTTTGGCAGGGGTGCATCCTTTAAACTGCAGAGTTTGATCCCAGCTGATTACAAGCAATTTCATGGTGTTGAATGAAGGCTTTGGACGCTCGTTCCTGCGCTCGCGCACCAACACGAACCAAATGTTCGGCGCTCGACATAGTCTATTTTTAGACTGCCCGCTCGACTTGTAAGCCTGTCTTCCACTGACCTCACGGCAATGAAAGCGCAGTTACATTTGGACGTTGGCTTTTGCATTATTTTCACTTGCTCATTTCACAATAAATATTTCGAATTTCTTGGTACTAAGTGCCATACCAGAATGGGTAAAGGCCGGTGATTCCGAGCAGGGTTGGGCAGAGGTACTCAAAATGTATTTGGAAATACAAATACTGGGATACATTAAAATAGTGCTAAAATACACACTAAACATTTTCACGCCCTTATTGGTGTAAATGGCATGGGTCACAACTCACCCCCTTATTGGTGTACAAAAACGCCCTAGAAAAATGGTGTTATTGCTCACACCCTCAAAAACCGGTGTAGTCCCTTACACCTTACACAAAAAGGAGTGATTCTGCTCTACACCTATTTATTAGGGTGTGATGGCAGCAGTACACCCTACCAAAAACGTGTACTGCAGCTAGAAGAGCATGGTGGGTAAACCTCGAGACTAGTGACAAAAAAATTGGGAAAACACAATACTGTCTCAAAATGTCTTGAGACGTGTTGTGTTGTCCCGATGTTTTGTCCTAGTCTTGGGTTTTTTTCACCATGATCCTTCACCAGCTCGCCTGCGCAGTAACTCTCACTTCATTCAGCTACAAGAAGTTATACTAAATGTGTAACACAGCACTTCATCAAAAAGTATTTACGGAGAAATGATTGCTAACAAATTGAAACATGTGGAACACTTTATTTTTTGAATCCAGAAAAAACGTGCATGGACCTCATCTTCTTCTTTCGCGAATTCGCGAGAAACCCATGTCAAACCTCAAATGCTGGCATTTGTGACCTAGTGTTAAGTTTTTGTGACAAAGCTACAAAATTCTTAGAGGCTTAAAATAAATGCACTCAAACTTTAAATAAGGCTTTCCTTCGCCTAAACCTACTTTAAAGCTTTCTAGCTCTGCTGACGTAGGCAAAACTCGACAGGCTGGCAGAGACGGAACGACCGGGAGTTGATTGAGGCGTAAGCAGCAGTTCATGCTTGTAAACAGTAAGATGGTCTATTGAGACGGAAGCAGGACTACTACCAGAAGCATGCTTGCAGAGTACTTACAAATAAAGCACCGATCTCATGTAATCCGTGATAGTTGCATAATCCGGTTCGGGCACCACAGAAAAATTCGGAAACACAACGTCCAGGATGAAGGCGGTTGCTCACATTCAACGGAACTCTCGCCGTCGCCGATGAGCAGCTCTCTGTCGTGATAGATGCACAATCCGACTAGGGCAGCACAAAACTACGCAAACACAATGTCGAGGATGAAGGCGGTCGATCACAATCAGCGGAAGTCTCACGAGCGCCGACGAGCAGTTAGTTCTTTGTCGAAACGCGTCCAACAAACACAGCACAATAATTATATGGACTCCGACGAAATTCACAAATATTACCAAAAAATTAGTATGAACGTATTCCGGCCGTTCAAGACGAAAAACTACGGCTGCGACTGCAACGCACGAAAAACAGAAGAACACTGACGCCTGACGGAAGCTTTTTAGAAACCGGACCTACGTGGCCCCTACACTCACCGTAATTTGGAATACGGCAAAGACTTCGGCCCCAGTGAGCCCATCAGCGCGTCGGAGCGAGTCACGTGACATATTATAGTCCAAGCGTCCCTGTCCCACGGAGAACGGTCACGTGTTACACACCACCCCTCTGATTTGCTAGAAGCGGCCTTCGCACTCGCTCACAGCCACACGAAGACACAAAAGAAGGTGTGGAGGCTTATCAGAAGACGAGGTCAAAGAGGGGTGGACAAAGCAGCTAATCTCCCTCTGCGGCTTTGTATAAGCCACCTGGGCTGCCCAAGGAGGGTCGCAAAATGGGACACGTCAGGACTTGTTTCACGCAGTGGCGTGCGTGCTCTGATGCCGACCGCGAAATCACGAAATAAATAACACAAAACACATTCGAACGCATGAAACAAGAGATGCAATTTCACCCGTACGAAAAAAGAAAAAAAAAAAAGGAAAAAAAAGCGTCGGGAGGCTAGATATTTTGGCGTCAACTAAGGATCGCGTACTATAGCCGGGGTGTCATAAATTCGGCACTTTCGATTGTCTTGCGGAATTGTTTCGTTAGAACTACACACAAAAATAAAATCTCAGTGAAGGTGCTATAAGTAGTGCGAGGGCCAGTCAGGTGAGTTTGTAATACACGAAATGAGGGCGCCACGGCCCATAGTTTGTTCAGTGGTTCAGCGCAGGAGGTCTTTCTCTGGTTAAAAGTAAGCAGTATCCGTTTTGCTTCATCTTATTTTTCTTTTCTTTTTTAACGTCGGATTTTAGGCGGCTCAGAAATAGACATACCTCGCCGGCATAGGCCATTCATGCGGGAATCTTGACGCTCAACCAAAAACGGCATCGCCTACGGTATGTCAGGATGGCGTCGCCGCGACCCATCCTTTTTTTTCACAGATATTGGCTGGACCACAATGCTAACGGCGTAATTTTTCATATTTGATCCTATATCGGCGCAATGCTGTGTGCTGTTTGGGTTGTATATTGACACGTCTTCGTTAATCTTTTGCGAGTGGAGATGTTTTGTTTTTAAATCGAAGTTGAACTGATGAAACTGACGCACACGCGACACGAAATTTTCGCCTCGTGTCGGACGGTGAGTTCGATCGGAGTTGCAAAAACTATACTCCATCATTTCCTAACCATACGCGACTTCGTGTAGCGATTAATTATACTGGATGTTTATACCGCCGTACATCAGCAACAGTTTCAGCAAAGAAATAAGCATTAACGGATAGGAAATCATGGGTGTATTAGACTGGCATCACCATAACGCCCCTTTCACACCGTGTTAATACCGGGCGTATAATTCGCCCATACACCCTTTTTACACGATTTCAGACGCCATCGCAATAAGCGAGGTCGTAAAAAGGGTGTGGAAGGGATGAAAAACATCAGCACACCCTTTTTACACCCATCGATATTCAAATATCGGGTAAATGAAGTGTAAGAAGGGTGTTTTTCCTAACTTACACCCTTTTTACACGATTATGGGTGTTATAATGTTTAGTGTGTACTGATAATAAAATATATATGTAAAATTGTATCGCGATACGTATCGGAAAGACAATTTAAAAAGAGGAAAACGTCTTTGGAAATACAAATACAGAAATACATTTTAGGAAGGGCAGAAATACAAATACAAAAATACTGATACTGCAATACATTTTTGAAATTTGTTTAGGACGCCAACTGAGATGTAGCTTGAAGTTTGAAGTGGAAGTTTTTGATCTCTGAATTATTTCCCCGTAGGCTTGGCGCTTCGCCTTGAATGTGGTGGTTTCGGAAGACAAGGAGTGTTCAACGGGCAAAAAAAAAAAAAACGTTACTTTATGGACTGACCCCTGTTACTTCCCTTACATCCTGCCTGTCTGAGGAGGGATGCGAAAATACATTGATCTTTAAATAAATTTTATGTCACCCTAAATCCCATCAATACGTCACCACGCCCCTCTACAATAAACACGCCCCTGTCAACACTGATCACATGACGTCACGGTGGAATGAACTGATATTCTTGATCTGTAGGTGTGGCCTTGAACATGAAACTTTACCACGCTGCTGTATGAAAGAACAATACGTACTTTCGTTGTAGGTTACATTGTTGAAGATCGTGCAGGCAGTGTCACTTGGAATTTTTGAGATTAGTGGACCAACTGCAGCATCCTGGCACACATGTCTTATCTTCTGTTATGGTTGAAAAAACGATACGGTGGAATCCCCGTTGTGAAGGTTCTTCTTGCCGACCCTCCGCCACCGACACCTGGATTGCAGTCTTCAAGTTTCACCTAGCATCATCCAAACATTGACCTCGTGGATTGCGACCTGATATTGCCGGCATAGGTGCGAGCTCTCCGAGAAACAGCGCGTTCGAGACGAGTCGCAGGTGTACGAAGTCTGGGTCGGCACAGCGAGGCCACGTCTAGCGTCCTTTCTGGGTTTCGGCTGATGACGTACCTTTGAGCCGTGCAATATTACGGGTGCAGCCACAGACGCATTCGATTATGTGTTGAATTTCACTGCGTGGGTCATGCTACTATTTCCAGTCAACCACCACGAGGATCGTGCTGGAACAGACTGTTACTCAGCTTTGCCGGCTGGGTGTACTGTATACGCTAAGCCAAGAGAGACGGTTCGCAGCGGATGTTGGATGCCAGCAAACAATGACTCAAGGAATCCCTACCTAAGGACCTGCGAAAGAAGATGCTCTGGCTCTACCACTGGCAGGCCACCTGGTTCGAGTCTCCGACTACGCAACACTTCTCAGAAGAGAGAAGAGGACGCGTAGAAAAATAGTTTGGAGAATCGGAAGGAACCTTGGTCAGCGTAGCAACAATGCCCCAGCATCTCCTTGACCCTAGTGCCCTCAGAAGATTAAAAAAAAATGCGGTCGAACTATCTTTTTTTTTATTTTCGGGGAGGGATTTTGTGACATCTCAAGAGATGTAAGAAAATACATTTCATCCTGATTGTATCGCGATACAGAAAAACGTTGCAAATGTATTTCGACGCAGGACCACAGATAGTGGTGAATAGCATGTATCGCGATACAGAAATACATATATGAAAGGTATTTCTGAAATACTATCGATGATACATTTGTATCGCGATACTGCCCAACCTGATTCCGAACGCATAGTTTGTTGGGTCAGCTCCGAAAATCGCCCGAGTCTTAAATAGACAAAAATAGCACACAAAAAAGGTCATGCCAACAGGTGAGATGTGCACTAAGATTTAAACCAGGAGCCGACTAACAAGTAACATATAATTTTTTGCTCCTTGATGAGAGTCAACGCCATTAAAATTGGCTTATAATAAAAATTAGAATCCAGCTAATTAACACGTAAAACAAACATAAAAACATGGTTTTGCGTTTATTTAAAGAGATTAGCGGTTGTGGGTGTGAACTGTTTTGTTAATGCGATCTTTGTTTGCTTTCAGATATGTTCAAGCACAAAGAAGTATCCCACGCTTGTGTTTGGCGTGGCGTTATTTGGGCTTGAGTTCGAAGACAGCGCCAGGAAATGCGATGGAGGGCTGCGCTTGGCTGAAGTTGTTGGATATGGGCGCACAGAGCAAGTGTCTCATTACATGAAAAGCGTTATTAGCGACGCTCGTTTCCTTAGCAAAAACCTCCCATGCTAATAAATAGTGGCTTTAAAAAATTGAAGTCGAATGTGTTGCGTGATTTTCCTGTGCTCAAAATTTGCAATTTCTAAACAGATGTATAATTTGCGGGGCCCCGAAATTTTATCTTCTAATGTAGCTACTGTTCTTTTGGGAACGATCCGGGGCTCATGTTACCTACACAAAAATAAAGATATGAGAGAACTACATAAAATAGCTTTCTTTGAAATGTACGATTTTCAGTCAAGCAAAAGTGTCCTCGTTTGCTCCAATTTTGATATTTGGATATAGCTCAACCAAAAACAAAAGATAATAAGTTCTGTTCTTCTTTCCCCCTCTCTCACTCGGTTTTAAAGCCTGCGATTCTATTTAACGAAAGCTTTTAATCTCAGAAATGTGTGTTGTTCTTTAAGATTAAGAGGAGAGACCCGCAGGCCTATGGTACGGTTGGGGATTAGAGGATAGAGCCCAGGAAGGTGTCCAATACTTTGCTAGATGCAATATAGGACGCTGTCCTTATTCGCTTGAGACAACTACTGCCGTGCCAAACCTTCCCCTAGTTGAAAGGTGTATAGAGCGACGCGTTTCCCCTATCCTCCCGCCTCTCGCCACCAAGGCACGTGACAAGGCGACGCCTCGGAATACGGTGTGGTTATTCATTTATTTCATTATTCATACTGTTGGCCTACAAGCCGTGACACGATTTAGATATTGGTAAAGCAACCAATATTTAACTCACAATTCCACGAGAAATACATTTCATGATCGTTTCAACAGTTGAATGCATTAAAGTATAGCCAAAAAAAATTAGATATCATTTTGTTTGGCGAGACTTCTCAGGAGAGCTTCAAAACCCTGTACCGTGTCATTTCCAAAAACATCGTGGAGCAGGCTGTTTCCCTCATTTATATTCCGTGGAAAGAAGGAATATTTAAAAGGGTCGATTTGCGCTTTTATTTGCGTTAGCATTTCATTGTGATTTCTTCTAAGTCATCTAGTAAAACGAGCCTTTTAATATCGCAGTGAGTCTGTGCGGAGACCATTTTTTCGTATCAAATAAATCAAGTTTATTCTAGCTACTTTTCCTCGCTCTGCTAATGATTGCAAGTTGATATGAGTAAGCATCGCACTGACCTGCTGAGTCCTTCGGTATTGGGCTGTGATAAATCTGGCAGCTGTTTTTTGTACTTTTTCTAAGTTTTTAATCTTTTTTTTTTTCGTATGGGTCTCCACGGCACTTGCGTGATCTAAGACTGGGCCCACAAATGTTAAATAAGCTGTGAGTTTTACTTCCGGTCGATATTTTAATGTTTCATTTTAATAATCACAATTTTCTTTCGGCGGAGCTCGCAACATGGTCGGTATGGATTTCCAGTTAGTAGAACTCGACACGGTTACACCCAGATATTTGAAATTGTTGACGCACGTTAATGGTTTATCGTCAAGTTCGTAGTTATAAGCAAGAACGTTTTTAATCTTGTTCGTGATGATTGAAAATGTAGTTTTTGATGGGTTAATTTGCATTGATCTGCAATTCCGATCGCTTGGACCACTTATTGTTGGAGTAGTTCAAGAGGTTGACGGGGTCACGGATGCGAACACACTACCGCTGCAGCTGTCACGCCAGATGCCACGGTTTTTCTTTTTGTTTGTCTATGTATTCTCACGGAGTTTCCTGTATTTGCGACCCTAAAGTATTTCGACAAAGTTTGGCTGAAGTTTCGGAGGCTCCGGGCGCTGCCGCTGGTGATCGTTCAGGTCCGGTATGCCTCCGGGTCGATGCCACCGTATACACGTCCGGAGGACGCTATGTTCCCGAATAACCGGCGTCTCTGGGCAGGGCCAGAGGAGAGCGGACATTTACCTGGTGCTTCGGAGCAGATCAATGGGGACGGGCGAGAGGGATTCGATTGTAGTCTCCTCGACAGGATGAGGGAACTGCCGGGGTGATTACGCTTTCGGTGCGGATGGGCCGGAGCAGCGCGTACTGGCGCAGAGAAATAAAAAGAGGGACACCGGCAGCGCACAGTGGTATAATGCTGGCGTGCTTGCCTGGATTCTGGTCTTCGTGGCCAGGAGTGCTCTCACGTACTCCATGGGTAGTGTCTGAGCCTGCAGTTCCCCTGACTGGGCCGCTCGTTTAGCCGCCCCGTGAGCGGCCATCTTGCTCTGTGCAAAGCCGTCACTCCGCACCCAGTCAATGAAAACCATGGAAGAGAAGTGGTTCCGTACTGTGTGGATTTTCCGAACGATGACCATTGCTTTTTATTTTTAAAGCGCAGCTCTAATGGTGCGTTTACACCTGCGGATCCGCCAGCGAATCCGCCCAGCTTTTGCCGCTCGGGCGAAACGCTGGGCGGAAAACGCGGCGGCGAGCTGTATAGGTCCGGGACCTATTTCTTCCGCGAAACGAGGCGTTTCTCTGACCGGAAGTGATATTCTTGCGCAGCGCTACGCTGCTTACGTCACGAGTACGCGTTCTTCCGGGAGCAGCAACGCCCGGGAGAGACAGCCGAGGTGGGAACTTTCGCGCCTTCTCGTCATATTTGACGGGATGTTACGAGAACAGCTGCCGCAGCTGGCCCCACCGCCGCCGCTCGAAAGAAATAGATGTAAACACAACCCACTCGTCGCCGCCGCCGCCGGGAGCGAATCCGCTCCCGCGGTAGCGGATTTCTTCTCATGTGAAAACGTACCATTAGTAGCCCGTTTCCGGCTTGAGCGGCGTCGGCATCGGCGTAACCGTAACACGTCGGCGTCGCGCGTAGGCGTCGAAGTCGCCGTAGGCGTAACCGTAACGCGTCGGCGTGACGCGTCGGCGCAACCACACGGTGCATTAGGGGACGTTTCCCGTACGGACGTCACAGTTGACCTCACGTGTAACGTCACACGCACCAAACATTGCCAATATTCTCGCCATATTTAGCGGGGAAATTGACGTCAAGCTATCTCTGGTTTAATTCAATTTCCTTGCTAAATGTAGCAGCGAAATTTTTCCTAAATTTTCCCCTTAGATTTATAATAATAATAAGAATAATAATCTTTATTTCGACTCCTCGAGTCGCGGGTGGAGGGGAGAAAAGGGCAAGAAATTTTACCTGACGACGCCCCACCACCCTGTAAATTGCTCAGCAGCATACAGGAAACAATGGAGTCAATATTGTGTCCAGAAAACAATGATCTTATACAAAAAAAACATAATAAAATAACACACACATAAATAATATACATGATAAGGCACTTCCTAGAAGCAAATATTAAATTGACAATAACAAATTGCTAGAAATTTATTATTCTTAAAGCTGAAAAGCGAAGTAGAACTTGTTATTAACTCAACGATGTCGGAGGCGGGGGGGGGGGGGGGGGGGGCGGATGGTTTTAAAAGAGCTGGAGTATTTTTTAAATTAATGATTGGGTACCGTAATTTGTTCGAATTCTTAATTTCATTCAGATTTTGTTTCTTACACCATATGGTGCTGTCTTCGGGTAGTAGGTCTCACTAAATGGATTTTCATCTCTGGTGTAGTCACTATATATGTATATGGGTGGTTATATTTCAAATCGGGGAGGCTAAAGGGCCCTAGATTTTAATTTTGACGAAAAATATACATGTTTTTGGGGGCATATCTCAAATGAAGGAGGGCCCAAACCGCATGTTCACCAGATTTTTCTTCCCGAGTTACGAAACGTAGAAGCCGCAGAGGCAGAAGCTAGTCTGTTTGCCTGCCGTCGCAGGTCGCGCTTAAAATTTCCCCTCATTTAATAGGTATTATAAAGATACCTTGACATATTAAAAAAAATTTAGGAATTTTATTGTTTTCTAAAACAAATGTCGACGTCGTCACTCAGATGATACTTGGTGAAATTTGACGGGTCATTACTTTGTCTGTACATAAGGTAAATTGTTTCTTTTAAGCTTTATAAAAAGCTCAAAGCAAGCTGTTATAAATATAATATTATCATTATGATATGTTTAGTAGCCGCTCCACTACCTTCACATAAACGTTGTGAAAAATAACGAATGTTGAAAGTTTGAGGTGGATTTTCTCAGACACACCATTTTTTTTAATTCTTATTTTTTTCAAATTCTTTTAGATATAATAGGCGACTACAAGAAAAAAAAAACAATCTAGAAATGTAATGCTTCGATTGTATGTCCTCTATTTGAGCCGCAATCGCATGAAATCTGTGCTCATTTGATTAAAATACAGCAACCTTACCGCGGTTATACATGATGGTGAAAACAGCTCAGAAAACACGGACTACGAAGAGGAACAAACACGACAGGACAATGCTGTACTCGCAACTGAAGAATTTTAATAAAGGAAGCAAAGACAGAAAAACCATACACAGTATCTTAAAGGATTGCACAAAAGCAAAGGACCACTCTCGTCAACCGTGAAGCGTGTCAATAAACTACCTGTTCACTACGTGACTCATGTTTTGCCGCAGGAAAGAAATTTCTTTGGCTGACAGCACCAAAGACGGTTCACTAACACGCGAATGACCATGAAACAGAATGTGGAAGGCCTCAATGATCTCTCTCGTCACCCTATCCTTGTGCGCTCCCAGAACGGTGACTCTGCCAAAGTCCAGGCCGACACTGGCAATCTCTGCAATGAACGGGCAAAAGCCCCCCAACCGTAGCTCCGAGCGAATATGAGTGCTCACGTAATCTATCATTCAGACATCTTCCTGTTTGCCGCACGTAGCACCTGTTACACGACAAAGGTATTTTATATACCACACACGAAACACAAGGGACGAAAGGTTATCTGTGCGCCTTGGTGCACTTCGCACTGGAACGATCAACTACCCCCAACTAATCCTGAAACATATCTGGCCTATAGTTTGGGGCGCCAAAAACACTACCGGAATTCCATATCTGCCACCAACTTGTTTCAGGTTATGGGAAACGCGGTGGAGGTAGGGGACCACTACCACACGCTTCTTTTCTCTTTCCGATATATTTTGAGGTTACTGGGTCGGCCACGTATGTCACAAAATAAAGGTTCCGAGATAAAATAATTAGCTCAGTAACTACGCTTTCAGATATATATTGAGTTATAAGAAACTCCGAAATTTACACCTATACCGAGAAGTTGAATCCTAAACAGAGGTGAGTTTCGGTTTCGTCCTTGAGTTAAAACGTGCCTTTTGGCGTAATTACTAGGCTAAACACCGTTTTTGTTTTCAGGATAAAGAGGTGACCTGAGCTCATAACACTCTAGCTTCCTCGTATAAGAACGAATAATTCGTGTCGCTCAGTGGAACTAGCATATTATACAGGCTCAGCAACTGGTACGCCAGCACCCACCTCCGACTCTCAATATACCCTTCGTTTCGGAAACCGATTAATGTCACCTATAGGCAACCTGCAATGCAGTTTGGCGCTACACGTTGCGCCATCTAGCGGCTGCAAAATAAAGAAACTGGGTAGGCCAGGACTATGCGGGTCGCGGGGGCTGCGGGCGGGCGCATCCAGAAACCACGCGTGAACGTTGCATTTCTCATCGGCGTGAGTTTTTTTGGATCAGTTTTTTGTGATGTAAGTCCCAACTTCACGTCTCTATAACCTCACCGGGTTCCTGTGACATCTCGCCTACCTTCTAGAGTTCCCCCAAAAAATAAACGTTGCTACTGCTGCATGAAAGACGGCCACAGTCGCGAAGGTGACTCAAGGATCAAACTTCACGGCTTCCCCAGCTTCCCTTCGAGATCTTGGGAAGCGACACGGCGATAGAAGTGGATTACTGCAGTGCGACGCAACAAGTAAGTGAATTTTACAGAAACTGTTGGGAGGGAAGTGAACGAAAATATATGTGCAGGCTTGGAAAGTGGTCGGACGAACTTATTTTGCAGATTACTCGGCAAAATAACATATTTGTACAGTTGTATTCCGAGTCGCTTTGACAGCCACATTAGGGAAATACGATAGGAACAATGGGGGCGATTGTTGATTCGCTGTGGCGTCGAGAATCGGGCGATCAGGTCTTCAAGCGAAAGGCCCGTCGGCCCGTTCCGGCACTCCTAATGCCGTTCGGCACGCGTGGTCGCAACCAAAACCTTCCAAACCTGCGAGTTTTGGAATAAAGAATTTTTCTAGCACAAAGTTTTGTTTGTTGCAGCAACCAAATTTAATGCTGAGTCTGGTAACAAACTATGAGGGCGTGCAGCTGCCAGAAAGCAGGATGCTAAAGTTGTTAGTAGTGTATTATGATACACGATTGAGCCAGAAATCAACAAGGGGGCGGGGCCCCCGCCCCCTTGTTTATTAAGGGGGCGGGGCTAGTCTCGACCAATCACAGAGCCGCAGGGCGGGGCCTCTTCCCTCTCTCATCCCAGGGCCAGTCTCGACCAATTACAGCGCAGTAGGGCGGGGCCCTTTCCCTCTCTCCCATCCCAGTGACCAATCGGAGCTCATCGAGGTCCCACCCTATGGTCGGCACGTGCCTCGTACGTACTACCAGGAGTTAACGACTCCTGGTATTACGCACGTGCCTCCTGGTATTACGCACGTGCCTCCTGGTATTACGCACGCGCCTCCTGGTATTACGCACGTGCCTCCTGGTATTACGCACATCCCTCCTGGTATTACGCACGTGCACGTGACGTTAACCACGTGATTTTCCCCGGGTTCGAGTTGTGTCCGACAGAGGGCGCTCACGTGATGTCATGAGGGTTGGTGTTGCATTCGACAGAGGGCGCTGCGCTGCGGTCACATGACGGTCACGTGGGATGTCATCAGCACGGCTCCCATCACGTGATTCTAACCACGTTGTAGGAGCCCGCAACAATGACCGCAGCACGGAGCTCGGGTCACGAGCTCCGTGACGCGGGTCACGCGCAAATTAAAAGCGTGGGGGCAGTCGGAGCCCGAGCACCAATCGATTCGGTCGTGTTGTTTTCCCCATAAATGGTGACCCGGAATCTGAAGGCTCCCCGTCGCCTTCTCTAGCAGCCTCAACCAACATGGATCAAGGCAACGCCCACACTGGCGACGGCGCGCCACTTCAGTCCTCTGACGCCAACCTCGCTGCGGTCAACTTGCGCCTTCCCCCTTTTTGGCCGAAGAATCCGCGAGTTTGGTTCACCCAAGTCGAGGCGGAGTTTCATCTTCGGCGCATCACTACCCAGCTCTCCGATTCTACCACGTCGTTGCCTGTCTGCCGCCAAACGTGGCCGACGAAATCGACGACGTGCTGACGGAGCCACCGCGTGAGGACGCATACGATCACTTGAAAAGCATTCTGCTCGAACGAACAACGCCATCGGAGCGGTCACGAATCCAGCAACTTCTGACAGCCCAGGAGCTAGGAGATCGCCGCCCATCACAACTTCTCCACCAAATGCGACAGTTGCTGGGTCCCCAAGCCACCGATTCCCAAGACCGTATACTGCGGGAGCTCTTTCTTCAAAAACTTCCGCAAGGAATGCGCATGGTTCTTGCAGCTGCTGACGACATGCCGCTAGATCGCCTTGCCATGCTGGCGGATCGGACTGCTGAATATTCAGCCCCTTCTATTGCTGCTGTGGCATCTCACGAGCCTCACGAGCCCCAGCCCTGGCAAGCAACAGTCGCCGAGATCCAGGCAAGCATAGCAGAGCTTTCCTGCGCTGTTGCCGCCATGAAAGCGTCGGACGAAAGACCTCGACAATCCAGGCGCGGCTCCCCTCACGCCCGTTCATCCTCGCGACGAGCCTCGCGGTCAAGCAGCAGAGCCCTGTGCTGGTACCACCGGCGTTATGCGGAACGGGCCACACACTGCCATCAACCATGCTCCTGGTCGGAAAACACCGAGGCCCGGCACTAGCAGCGGCGAGTGACGATGGCCAACACACAAGCCGCCTTTTCTACGTTGTTGACCAAATCTCTGGTCACCGCTTCTTAGTGGACACCGGGGCCGAGGTGAGCGTCTTGCCTGCGTCACGACTTGACCGTCAGCAAGTGCAACATACCGCGCCCCTACGAGCCGTCAACAGCTCGGCAATTGCCACTTTTGGCCAGAGATCCCTAACCATCGACATAGGACTAGGCCGACTTTTCCGGTGGGTCTTCGTTGTCGCAGATCTCCGTCAAGCCATACTGGGAGCGGACTTCCCGGCAAACTTTGGCCTTGCCGACAACATCCGTGGCAGAAGCCTCACCGATGCCACCACATCCTTGACCATCCAGGGTATCCTTTCTTTCTTTCTTTCTTTCTTTATTGGTTTTCCATTTCATACAGAATGGAGGAGGCCGAGGAAAAAAGCTACAAACGCAGCTTGTGGGGCCCTCGGCCCCCTTTAAATGATGGCAGCATTGGACTCACAAAACACTCACACACAGTAACAAAACACTTCCTGGTCAATCAGATTCACTCATTCGATACAGGTCCACACATTAGTATACAGTTGCAATTTAACATGATTAGGTCGGGTAAGGAACACAAAACAATTCTAGGAAATAGCTCGTTTTCATCTCAGGCAGTTCTAAGGGCACCGGTATCAGAAAATGAACATAAAAGATATCTCAGTTCAGAAGGGGTTATAGAGGATATATCGGTGCCAGCCTCCTCAAATGAATTTAGTAGTCGAGGCAAAGTATTCCTAAGCATTTGGTCACCATAATTTGTCCGAGAACGAGGAACTATCCATGGTTCTGGAGTTCGTGTTTTATGCGAAGGTTGCCTTTTTTCTAAGTTTCCTATTTCTAAGAGTGTATAGGTATTTTTCCTAATGCTATAATAAAAATCTCGCATAAGCCTCCTTCGGTATATGTCATGAGCTTTTGGAATGTTATATTTCTTGAAAAGGTAGTCAGTATGTTCGGTGTATGAGACATTGGCAATAACGCGTATCATTCTCTTTTGCATTAAGTGTAATTTATGGAGGTTAGATTCTGTTGTTGTGCCCCATACAAGATGGCAATAGTTAATATGAGATACAAATAGCGTATTGTAGATTAATAATTTAACTGATTCCGGAATAATTTAACTGATTCCTGTCGTCATTCAACGCTTCCCCGATGCGTCCCCTGGCGACGACGTCGAGGTACGAAGCCCTCCTCACAGAATACTCTGCCATAACCCGGCCCTGCATACGGAGGTACCAACCAAGCACGGTGTGACACATCACATCATCACCAGTGGCCGCCCATCTCCGCGCGTCCTCGCCGCCTATTTGGCGAGCGACTAAACATCGCGCGTCGAGAGTTCGAATATATGCTGGAGCTCGGATTCGTCCGCCCGTCTTCCAGCAACTGGGCGTCTCCACTACATATGGTCCCGAAAAAGGACCCGAATGACTGGAGACCATGCGGAGATTATCGAGCCTTGAATGCACGCACGGTACCTGATCGGTACCCTTTGCCGAACATTCACGATTTCTCCGCTGGGCTTGCTGGTACCAACATCTACAGCAAGGTAGACCTGATAAAGGCCTACCACCAGATTCCCGTTGAGCCAGCGGACGTGGCCAAGACCGCCATCACTACTCCGTTCGGACTTTTCGAATACCTAAGGATGCCCTTTGGCCTGCGAAACTCCGCGCAGACGTTCCAACGCCTTATCAACGAAGACACCAGAGGACGTCACTTCATTTTCGCGTACGTTGACGATATCCTCGTGGCCAGCACCTCTGCGGAAGAACACGAGCAACAACTGCGACTGTTGTTCGAGCGGCTGCAGGAGTACGGTCTCGTCATCAACGCGAAGAAGTGCGTTTTCGGCGTTGATGCGCTGGACTTTCTGGGCCATCGCGTTACGTCAAGGGGCATCTTACCACTCGCAGACAAAGTTCGGGCAATCCGCGAGTTTCCCCAACCCACGTCACTTCGCAAGCTTCGCGAGTTTCTGGGCTTGATCAATTTCCATCGAAGATTCATTCCGCACTGTGCTGAAATGATTCAGCCCATGACGGATCTTCTTAGAACCAAGAAAGGGCCATCATCAGCAGTTCCATGGAACGCAGAAGCTGCGTCTGCTTTTTCCAGCGTTAAAGAAGCCTTGGCCAATGCAGCCCTGCTTTTCTATACGCAACCATGACCTGCGGTAATGACGCATCCTGGCGAGCTTCAAAATTTTACATTCACCCCAATTTAGCGGGACCCAGCTGCTGCTATTTGGGACCGTCACATGACGCCGAAATTCAGCGGGTCGAAGACCCCATTCGCAACAGCTAAGGGGCCGCCACGAGGCTACGAGTTCGCGAGCATCGTTTGAATCGCGCGCGGACGAAATCACGTGATAACAATACGAGCAACGCGTCACGCGACCATGGACACACGACCTGCGTTTACCGCGCAGCGATTCAAATAATGTCACGCGATCATCATGTGACCGCGACGCAGAGCCCTCTATCGGATGAAACACGAACCCTGTGTGACATCACGTGAGCGCCCTCTTTCGGACACAGCTCGAACCCTGTGCGACATCACGTGAGCGCCCTCTGTCGGACGCAGCTCAAACCCTGTGACATCACACGTGAGACGCGCCGCAATTCAAATCCTATATCGCCCCCTGTCGAACGAAGCCCTGTGAGATCACGTGTTTATTATCAGACAGCTGTCAACACGGACAACTACGAAGAGTTAATCCCTCTAGGAAGCAATGTGCTCGTAGCTCAGGGGGTGGAGTGTTGGACTTCTGAGCTGAAGGTAGAGCGGTCAAGTCCCAGTCGGCCGCGGAGCCTTTTTTATCGAATAAAAGGGGCATTTACCGCGCAGCGATTTGAATATGTCACGTGACCATCATGTGACCGCGGCGCAGCGCTCTCTATCGTATGAAACACGAACCCTGTGTGGCTTCACGTGAGCGCCCTCTGTCGGACGCAACTCGAACCCTGTGTGAGATCACGTGGTTAGAATCACGTGATGGGAGCCGTGCTGATGACATCCCACGTGACCGTCATATGACCGCAGCGCAGCGCCCTCTGTTGGATGCAACATCAACCCTGATGACATCACGTGAGCGCCCTCTGTCGGACACAACTCGAACCCGGGGAAAATCCCGTGGTTAACATCACGTGGTTAACATCAATACCAGGAGGCACGTGCGCAATACCAGGAGGCACGTCCGTAATACCAGGAGTGTTAACTCTTTAGAAAAATCTCATGCGAAGCGTTAGTATCCTTTTTACACTTTGTTGCCTGTCGCCAATTTACACCAGGCTTTGCAATGTGCGTACGGTTCTATAGCATGCAGAGATTGGTTCTAATTACCCAAATTTTATTCTAGTGTGTGTGGGCGTCGGGAGGAGAGGACGGCCGAGCGAGGCGCGAGCGGGGGCCAGCCGGCAAGGAAAGAGGGAGAGCGTGCTGCGCGAGGCTGGGGTGGCTGGGGCCGGTCAGGAACGATAGAGCCGTTCTAGCTGGTCTGGCCCATGGCGATTCCCGGGAGCATTCAACCAGCGAAGGTCGGATCAGGACCGGCGGAAGCGGCGAACCCTGATCATACTGGCCTAATCCATGACGATCCCGGAGTGGTTCCGCAGCGAAACCCTGGCAGTGATAGCCCAGAACGGCTAGCCTACGCTGCAGCACTGGCGTGGGGCGTGGCCCGTGTCCAGGCCTGCGCCCCGCAGGCCTGGACACGGGCTCCGACTGTGAGCTCTGAAGGACGGGCGACAACTAGGGTCGGCGGGTCTGGAGTGCTGGCTCTCGAAGACGGGCAACCGGGATGTACAATAAACCCATCCTCTGCCTTCTTCTTGTATTGTGTCACTTCCTGGGAAACGAGCGAAGCACAGACCGATCGGGCGCCACAAGTAGTGAAGACAACTCAAACTGGTGTCCAAAAGACAACTCTACAATATTCTCTCAGCACTTGGACCTAGCAAGGCTCCCGATTAAAAAACCGCATAAAAGAACCAGGGACGCAGGACACACGGGGACTGCTGAAATCGGGGTCGCCGCCGCTCGCAACGGCCCGACGGGAAAACTGGATAAGGGTGGCGATGTGGATTAGTTGGTTTATACTGACGAAAAGGCAAACAGCGCGCAGAAAACGGGGACTAGAGGAAGTGCAGACAGGACAAGCGCTGACTCTCAACTGAAATTTAATCACAAGGAAACAAAACAAAGAAAACAGCAACTCCGCCCACGTCACATGACAAATTCACCACGTGTCCAAAAAAAAACATCTCTTTGCTACTCAGGCCCAGTGACGTTTGGCTAACGCAGTTCGCGCCGGCTTTGATGATTGCATGCGCCTCTAAAATTTCTCTATTCACTCTTTCCCTACCATTGCCAATGATACTAGTCTTTTTGAAGATGGTTTGCACCCACAACCATGACAATGCAATGGCAAATGCCCCCCTATAGCTCCAACCACAGATCGCAACGACAAGTCATGCTCCCGCAATCTGTGATTAACACATCTGCCCGTCTGCCCGACGTAGGCTTTCCCGCACGTTAGTGGAATCGTGTAAACAACTCCCACCTTGCAAATAACGTATTGATGCTCATGCTTCACCGAGCAGGCGGGGCCTTTGTCCTTCTTATCGGCAACTCTCGCGCATAATTGCGACAGCTTACACGGAGCGGAAAACACCAATGGCACGTCGTACCTCAAGGCAACTTTTTTCAAGTTGTGTGAAATTTTATGGAGATACGGTATTACGAGCGGTCTCTTATTTGGCCTTTCAGTCCGGGGACGGGGTTCTCCCCTGAGTTTCTTCAACAAACCTTCCGCAACGCTCAATAAAACCGAAGTTGGGAAACCTGCCACGGTCAGTCTCTCAACCTGCCGGGAGAAACTATCGTTAACGACATGATGACATGACTTCTCGAGTGCAGCTTGTAGGCAAGACGAGGCAATGCTTCTCTTGACCAGCTTAGAGTGCGATGAATCATATGGAAGAAGATCCTTCTTCGAGCGTGGGTGATAAGTCCAGCAAACGTGTTTAGCAATGAATTCTAATCTCAAATCCAAAAATTGCAGGCATCCTGAAGTTCGTGAGTGAAAGTGATCCCCTCCGAATGGCGTGCGAAAACTTGTAAAACAGATTTCACGACATCTGCCTCACATATGCCCTCCAGCCTAAAAAACAAAACCAAAAAGTCATCCACGTAACGAAACACTTTACAAACACGCTCGTCATTCAGTTTTTCCGAAATGGCCCTATCGCACTTGGCTAAAAAAATATCACAAAGCACAGGCGCCACAGACGAACCGATACAAATTCCTTTTTTTCTGAACGTAAAGCTTACCGTTAAATTGGATAAAAGTTGACTCCAGATAAAACTTAAGTAGCTCTAAAAACCCATCAGTACACACACCGCTAGCGTTCTGGAAGCCAATCTCGCCATTTCTTTCAATACATTCACGAAACTGGCCGCCCCATTAACAGAGACGCCTCCGCTTGTGGCGCTGAATGCAGCCACTCTCGTGGCGCCGCCTGGCCATTGCCGGCTGCCTATACCGATTGGGACACGCGAATTGTCGTCATTGCCGCGATTTGACATAAGCCACTACCCGAATGCTTGACGAACTATTGGTTATCGCAAGCCTCCAGAAAGTGCTCACGCAATGCTTAAGTTCAATCGTTGAGCCACTTTCAGATATCGTCACTGGGAGACTATGCCGCCACCACGACCTCCATCTTACATCATCAAGTTTCGCGGAGGAGAAACGGAAAGAAAAATTCTCGCTTCTCTCCTTGAAATTAGACCGCAACAAAAAAGCTTCTTTGTCAATGGTGTTGTCGCATGCGAGTGTAGTTGTTTCTTACTAGTGTCAGTAAAGTTTTGTGATGTGAAAAACACTTCAATTAGATGTCGTTGCACCGCACCTTTATGGCTTAGGCCCGACGGCAGCAATGAAAAATGGCAATATACGCCGATTTTTGAAATGCTAATATAGCACTTGGTATAGTTGCAAAAACGGCAAAATGTAGGGTTGAACAAATTTGGTTCAATTTTGTTTTAGAGCGCAGCTCTTAGGCGCCCGTTTTCGGCTTGAGCGGCGTCGCCGTCGCCGTCGCCGTCGCCGTCGGCGTTGCCGTCGCCGTCGGCGAACCAAGGTCATCCCAAGGTCACCTGACCCCCAAGGTCCCGTGACCTCCCGAGGTGATGTGACCCCTCCCAAGGTCACCTCAAGATCACGTGACCCCCAAGGTCACCCCAACGTCATGTGACCCCCAGGTCACGTGGCCCCTCCGAGGTCACGTGACCCCCGAGGTCACGTGGTCCCCTCCCTAAGGTCACGTGACCCCCGAGGTCACGTTACCCCTCCAGGTCACGTGACCCCTCCAGGTAACGTGACCCCCTGAGGTCACGTGACCCCTCCCAAGGTCACCTCAAGGTCACCTGACCCCCAAGGTAATCCCCACGTGACACCCCAAGGCCACGTGACCCCAAGGTCACCCCAAGGTCACGTGACCTCCAGGTCACGCCTCCCCGAGGTCACGTGACCCCCCTCCCCGAAGTCACGTGACACCCCCCTTCCGAGGCCACGTGACCCCCCGGAGCATATTAAAGAATGAGGGGAGGAGGAGGAGAAGGAGGAGGGGTCTACCCTCCCCTCAGTACCCTTCACTCCTTTTCCTCAAAAGCTGCACTCCAATTCGGCATTACAGGGACTTGCAGACGGCTTTCACTTTTCTTTTTAGAGCGCAGCTCTTAGGGGCCCGTTTCCGGCTTGAGCGGCGTCGGCGTCGCCGTCGGCGTCGGCGTAACCGCGAGGTCACGTGACCCCCCCTCGAGGTCACGTGACCCCCCCGAGGTCACGTGACACCCCTAGGTCACGTGACCCCCCGAGGTCACGTGACCCCCTGAGGTCACTTGACCCCCAGAAGTCACGTGACCCCTCTGCTCTATTTCATAACGATCAGTAGCGAACGTTTGTTGTAAGGCTCGCATGAATATAAAAAAAAAACTGGCAAATGTAAACAAACATTCTTTCGCAGTACAAGGTACCCAAAATTCTGTTAGACAAACTTCAATAGATGCTGGTTTGCATATCGCGAACCTTTTTTTCTCAATATTAGCGTTGGTTTTTTTTTTTTTTTAATTGTATAAATCTTCAGCGAAAATGCATCATCTTTACAGTAAAAAACGTAATTTAATATAGTTTTACCGTTTATAGGTAATCTTAGTTGAAACAAGGTAGATCATTATCTTATATAATATTTTCAGCTCCTGATTCTAGTAAACGTTGTTTATTTTTGTGTAAAGTCAACACAAAAAGATAATGGCAGGTTGTTTAGGGGTTTTATGGGCGCCTGTGCCATCTCTTAAACTGTGATAACATTGAAGGACTACTTGTCCAGGAAAATTCCTAGTGAGCGCTGATTTGCTCCTTGAATCATATTCGTTTTAACAGCTGTGCATGAGCGTAGCCATGATTGAACTTCACGTTCTTTCCCTCTCATTTGGTACGCTTAACTTTGTTGCTGTAGTCGCGACACATGTTTTTGAGATCTATAGGAAACAGCGTTATGTCCAGTAAGTTAGGGAGTTTTAGAAAATTGTTTTCAAGCACCCGCTACCGTTACGGGCGCGCGCTTCTGAGCATGCACCTGAGAGGCAGCGGGAGCTGCTGCCGCATATAGCTTGTCCTGAAAACACAATCTACTAAAACCTTTCGTTGCCTTGGGGTTAATTTGATATTACTTCTTTTAGTCGCTGGTCATCTCAGGGAAATTACAGAAAGCTTGTAGCCGTGACTCAAATCTTACGCTCTGGAAAAAAGCCTAAAGCCTGGTTCAGACAGTTGGGGTTGACTGCGTTGCGGCTGCGAGAAACCAGGACATCCCTGCGGCTTCTATCACTTGCCAAGATGATTCATTGAATTGGATTCCACGCTTCATACAAAGCACAGATGTGCCGGTGATTTGCTTTCGGTTCTCGACACAACGCAGTCAAACGCACGCAAACGCAAGTGTCTGAATTGGCCTTTATAAACCCGCTTCCCATGAAGTGAACTAGCGAACTCCTGGTAAGAAGGGAGACTCTTAGCCAAACCGTCGCTTGGTAGACTTTCTTTGGATTGACGTTTCTTTCAGTACTTAAAATAATACATTGACGGTGTTGCATGTTCTTCTATGGCCGGGCTAGCCTGCTGCCTTGTCATGTTCTTCTATGGCCGTGCTAGAGAGTGGCTTTACTTGCGGTGGCCTTCGCTCTCGCCTTGATGAAATGTGATTTTTTTGTTGCTGCCATGGGTATGCGCCCATGTTACTTTGCCCATCACGGCATGAGCCACCCTGTAGAAATATCCCCCGACCACTGGGACGGAAATTGTCTGCCTCATTATATGTGGGGTTAATTATTCGTAAATTTTCTCCAATTCATCCCTGTTGCAAAACGGCCAATACGTTCAGGTGACGGTGCCCCTGAAAAGCAAACTATGAGCTGTAGTAGGGTTACAGTGACCCCCTCGAACTGCGGCTGCAGGGGGCTGCAACTTCTCAAGCAAAATGCCATAAAAGATCGCGCCTGTTCAGACTAGCCGCGCCATGGTTCCTCCAGCTGCTGAATATAGAGTGACTGAATACGTTTCACTAGTGACACTAACTGAACGAGGCAACTGTTTGTTAATTGGAATGTTTGGCTTCAAACGTAGACACATCAGGAAAATAACGCCGAGGAGAAGCTTGCGCCGCAGAACACAGGAACCATCGACTGAAATCACGCAGCCTCCTGTTTCCATCTGGATCAACCTCGTACCGATGTGCTAAATCTCTAGCCCGCATCAGAGACACCAGGGTCCTTTTGAAGTACTGTAAAACCCTTAATGTTCGCGAGCCCTCAATTTTTGCGAATTTCACGAATTGACGAATTCGCGAAATTTAAGGGCGCGCGAAAATTTCGGTCCTTAAGATTTTCAATCCAGGCGTCTGGAATTCGCGAAATTTAGTGGTCGCGATCATGTCATCTGTGACTGATTCGCGAAAAATAGGGGCCGCGAAAATAAAGGGTTTTACAGTAGATTAAAGTTGCACTATTTAAACGTCAAACAAAAGTTTCTTGAGACTACAGAAGACATTGTTTCCTGACACTGGTTCATTCACGTGTACGTTGTATATTCGACTAAGAAAATTTGTGCTTATTGAAATATACAATGTAAACTTGAAGTGAAGAGATGAAATATCTAATTGGCACAATAAAATGTAATTCACAACAAATTCAGACTTTATCGCCTGAATGACAGTAGCTACATACTGCAATAAATCGTCAACGGTAAACACAAGTACTAAGCGAGCGCTAACTTCGAAGTGGTATAAACACAGATTTTAACGTCTACTTACTATACCACGATCTTAATGGCAAAGTGGTATTAGCGGCAAATTGTAGGGGGCCCTCATAACGGTGAGGGTCTTCTTTAGAATGATGATGGTGATGAAGGTTCAGTTAGATTCTAGGTTCAGTCAACGAACCGCACGACGTCGGTGAGTTTGCCATGGTTGCGACGAAACCCTTTATTTGCGCATGCATTGGCTGTCTCGGTTCGATGTTTTGTCCGCACAGCCGAATCTTTTCAGCCGGTCGACAACAAAAATCGCGATGGCCATCACGGCTCTGATCAGCGGCAGCGAGCTCAACTATGGAGGCCAGTGAATGCCAGCTATTGTTGGAAGTATTTGCCGTGTATTGCGATGGCATCCGCGTGTGCTCGTGAAAAACACGTCGGTGTGCGCGTGGGTCCAGCAATCATTTCACAACAAGCATCCGCGCCATTGTTTACGTTCCAAAATCGTGCCTAAAGCTTGTTCCCCTTCGTGCCATCGAAACAGAAACTACAAGTGCCGGCACATCGCCCGGAACGATGCTTGCACGAACGTTCGCTTAGACTGCTCAAGCGCACCTCCTCGACAGGAAGATTGAAAGCCCGAAGCAGCTTCTTGTAATTCCTACGCTCGCCCTAAATCGCACTCATGGTGTGAAAAAGCATAGGGTTTGTCGATTAATGCTGCATTTAATCGAGTTACGGGACTTCCGCTCTGTGTTACGTAGATCACATGTTTTCATACGCCACTCTGTCGCCAGAATACGAACTCGAAAAGCGGCAGTTATGCGGAAAGGTTAATTTTGTGTTTGGCAAGCGTTCCCATGGCAATCACGTGGAATTATTACGCTCACAGTGGCCAATATAAACGGGAGATAGCCAAGGAGGGGGAGTTTTGTCGTTCGCATTTTTGACCAGGATAGCAACCCTGCTTAATGTGGAACCCCACCGTGCATGACGGTTTGGTGCTTTTTTGACGGCTTATAACTGTCTTTCTATGTTTCTTACAGCTATAAATTTAATGTCAAAATAAAAAGATGAATTCAACATTTTAATGTCTCGATATTAGAATTATTTTTCTTGTCTGGTAATTATTCAGCTTTTAATAGACCACAGTCTCTAATATTGATAAAAAATTATTTCCCGAGTTATAACCTCTTATCGTCCACGATATCTTACGTGAGTGTTCGGCTGGGTGTAATAAATTTTAAAAAAGTCAGCAACAAACTGCACAGATAATGTACATTTTAAAATAAAAATGTTTAAAATGGAATTATTTTATGGCGCTATAAAAACGGAATCACGTCAACTAATCAAAATAACGAGACATTAAATTATGAAGCATCCTTCGATATTACACTTTTTTGAACTTCCATATTGATATATCAAACGTTAACATTATTATAAGACGTCAAACCTTTCCAATTCAGTTACGGCGGATTGTAGTTTCTTAGTATAAAGTACAGATGGCGACACGTGTTCAGGAACAGCTTATTGTGCATTTTCCGTCGTGTGCCGCTTGGAAAGCCACGTGAACGACAGAAAAAGCGCCAGATTTCAGGGTCGACGAGCTTGAGTCTTACCTTAGAGCGGAAAACCGGAACCCACTGCCTGCAGCAGAAACGGCAACCCCCCGGTTGCCGCTATCTTGCCTGTTTGCCACATTAGTGATCACGTGACGTTAAGATGGCTGCGCCCAAAAATGGGCCAGATCAGATTGGCCAGATCGCGGTCAGTAGATGGGCACTCTGGGGCTGCGTTTGAATCTTACTCGAATGACGCCGAGTTATTCCGGCGTATCAAGTCCCGTGACAAGACACATGCAGCAACGCTGGACGCGGGGAGGTTTTCGAACACAACGGGTACAAGAACTTCACCCAGGAGTGAGATAGAAGCTGCGTTCGATTTACTTGCTCCTCCTGCACCGGTGCAGAAAGGGTGGGGCGGTGTACTTCCGGTCGTATCTCAATACATATACCGGAAGTAGACTGCCCTACACTTTTCTGCACCGGCGCAGGAGGTGCAAGTTAACGGTGGTGCAAGTAAATCGACCGCAGCTTCTATCTCACTCCTGGGTGAAGTTCTCGTACCCGTTGCGTTCGAAAACCTCCCCGCGTCCAGCGTTGCTGCATCTGTCTTGTCATGTTACTTGATCCACCGGAATAACTCGGCGCCATTCGAGTAAGGTTTGAACGCAGCCCCAGAGTCCCCATCTGCTGACCGCGATTTGGCCAATCTGATCTGGCCCACCTCTGGGCGCAACCATCTTAACGTCACGTGATCACCAATGTAGCAAACAGGCAAGATCGTGGCAACCGGGGGGAGCCATTTTTGACCGCTGGTTTTTGACCGCTTAAAGTTTACTCAATCTCGTTGGTCAGGGTGTTAGATGCCTGGATGCCCGCAGTGAGCGAGCCAGAGATGTCAGAACAACAAGCGCGAGGTTGCGGGTGCACCACAGCTACTTTTGCGCGCGTTCTACTGTGCGTCGGTACGCATTCCAACGCGATCCGAATGAAATGGGTGCCATAAAATACATTCTGCCATTTCAGATACCGTAACGTGTGCGAAAACGTGTGAACGCTTTGATCGCTTGCTAAATCACTTTCGCAATCAAACTTTCGGGGAATAGCCCTGAAAATACTCGAGAGTTACTTGCAGTTTCGCTTTCAAAGATTTGTAATAAATTGACAACGTTCTGAGTCTAGAAAACTTAATGCAGGTGTTCCACAAGGTAGTATTTTAGGGCCTCTTTTATTTAACCTCTATATTAACGACCTAGCTAACACTGACGATGAAGCAAACATGATAATCTATGCAGATGATGCTAGTATATTTTTTGCAGGGTCCGATATTTCGGACATTATGAAGACAGGTAATACATTTCTAGAAAAACTTTATACGTGGACAGTCCAGAACTCTTTAGTGATAAATAGTAATAAAACGAAAGCTGTCGTTTTCAGGTCAAAGGGGGTAAAAATGAGCGGAAATCAGATTCTCTCCTTAGATTCACGTGGTATAGAAATTGTGCAGAATGTCAAAGTTCTTGGTGTCGTGTTTAATGAATACATGCGATGGGATGAAACTGTTCAGATGATAGCGAAAAAACTATCGAAGGTGGTGGGTATAATTTATAAGCATAGAAAAACCTTACCACAGTCTGTACTACGACTTCTTTATAACTCTTTATTCTACTCTTGTTTTAATTACTGTTTCTTGGTATGGGGAAATACAACTTCAGAAAATATTCATCGTATTCATATACTTCAGAAAAAAGTAGTTCGTATTTTGTGTAATGAAGCACATGATAGCCACACAGCACCATTATTCCAGAAATTAGGAATTGTTCCAATCACGAATCATTATGAGTATAAACTTGCCCTGGCATATAAAGCAGCGATAAACCACCCGGGAAACAGTCTTCTTTCTCTTTCTTCCCTTCACTCACAAAACACCTCGTATGCCACCCGCCATGCCAACGCCTGAACGGTCCCGCGCTCGAGAACAAACTGCGGAAATCAGATGGTGAGATACCAGCTGCCCAAAATGTTAAACTATTTTTTGTCACGTAATATTACAATTGAAAACTGCTCTAACAAACGCATATTATCTTTACTAGTTTCGTGAAAAATCTGACTGTGTACTCTTGAGAGCGTTTTTTTGTTTGTTTTGAGTGCCTCTTCTGCTGTTGCTGTTGGGGGAGGAGAGGGGTCAATCAGTTTCGTACTGCTTTTTTCTCTCCTCTCTCTCTTCTTGTATGAAGAGAAATAAAGAAACTTGAAACTTGAAACTTGAAACTGTGCTTGTCGGAATGGTTTGACTATACTTTCTTTCAAAAACCACCTCAGTGGCTCTTAAGTGGCAGTGATATTAAAACGAAACACAAAACATTAAACCGTGTCAGTTTCTCTGAGCCAACGCACTGGCCCATAAATTCATATTTGTCGGCTTTAAATATCGGCCGATGTGCCCGAAATGCAACGGAGGCCAATCTGAGATTTAGTTGCACTTCAAACAATCTCCAGTTAGTGAAAATAAACCCGCAATTTGTTTCTTTATTTTTTTTTTTTATTGGGGCGTGTTAAGTGATTTTGGTTGGTTACGCTTGTAAAACCCTAAGATCTAAATATTTGCTTTGCTTTACCTTTGTTCGGAGCGCAGCCAACGCCACGGGCTGATGAAGCCACTGAAGCAGCACGAAGAGCGTGAGGTCAAGCTGTTCGTTTCCTTTCTGGAGTGGTTATTATTTGAGCTCGTTCTCGTTTCGCCCTTCTCACTTGGCCCTTCTCAGAACAACAATTCTCAAAAAGATCTTCTCTCTTGAACCTGGTGAATTTGGTCCTTTCCCGTTTCGTACTTCGCATTCCAACCCTCCTCATTTGGGCCCGTTCTCGTTTCGCCCTTCTCACCAGGCCCTTTTCAAAACAGCCATTCTGAAAAATATCTCGCTTTGACCCGTCGCACTTGATTTTTTCATACCAAAATCGTTATTTTGGGCGGTTAATATTAATAAATACATTGATATATTTTGTGCGTGCGTGTGTGTGTGTGTGTTCCACGCTACAGGCATACTCTCTCTGCTAAGGATTTTAGCAGTGCGTTGAGATCGTAGTGAAAAGCTAGTAGCTGACAATAAAACAGACCAACGATTTATCGCAGCCAGATCATATTCCGAAACGTAACGTTTTTTGGCGTCTCTCGACTTGGGACAATGCCACCACTTCTATAATGCAGTGGTTCTCAAATGGGGGTCTGGAAAGGCATCCTAGGGGTCCGCGAAGCCCCGTCTCATCAGTCAAGCACAGCAATATTAGTTGTCTTTCTTCACGTTGTGAAGAAACGTTTTAATTTTCGGGTGAGTGCTCTCGTGTGTATGTCAATGAGATAAGTCTACTTCACACCAGCAATTAGTCATATTTGTTAATTAAATCATTATCATGATAGCCTATAACTTTCTATTATCCTCACCCCGAACGGGGTCCTCCATCATCTCCGCCTTTCTACAAGGGGTCCGCCAAACATCAATGGTTCAGAACCACTACTATTATGTATGCTATTTCTGTTCAAACAAAGTTTCCAAATGAAATGCTCAACGTTTTTTTTTTTTTTTTTTTCGTTGGCTTAGAGGAAGGAAAGCAGGCGTCATTGCACGATTCTCAGTGCGTACCTCTACACGTAACATATATCTGATGGTATGTTTGAGGCCCAAGCAAGTTAAGGCTCATCAACAAAGCCGCGAAGGCATAACAACGTTAGAAGCATGCCGAACTAGTGCCATTCGGTCGTAGCGTGAAAGGGCGAAATGAGAGTGGGTCCAGTTGCGAAAAATACAATTTGGATCTTATGAGAAGGTTCAAGCAAGGCGGAAAAAAGAAGAATGGGACGAAATGCGCACGGTCAAAATGCGAATGGGACGTTTTTAGATAACGGGCAAAATGAGAATGGGCCCAGTCGCAAAAACCACGATTCGGATCTGATCAGAAGGTTCAAACGAGAAGGACCAAATGAGAATGCGACGAAATGTGCCAGGTTCAAATGCGAATGAGACGTTTTGAGATACACCCTCCTTTCTGTATTTATGCCGTCGGGCTAAACTAGAGCCACTAAATAAGCTACACTTCATACACAACTTGGTGATTAAAATGATGGTTCTCAGTTATCTGAAATCACAGGAAACGCTTTTCCGTCCTCTACAAATGTTTAAACAGTTCGGGACAAAGCAAAACAATTTTACGTGAGCTTCCTGACACCGAAACTAATGCTGAGGAAGTCGCACTTTTGAATCATGAAGTTCGGCAGTTGCGTTTGATTTGTTACTAACCTACAGGATGGCGGTGCCCACAACAATATCGGGGGAAAAAGTGCCGATACTCTACACGTAGCTCATTTTGTTTAGCTCTCAGGCTAAATCAAGTGCGATGGGTGATCGTTAGCCGAGTGTGTTGTAGCACTGCAGATCAGAGCACGTGGAGAAATGCGCAAGTGCGAGCTCCGTTCAAAGCACGGAGGTCACGCTGCAGAACCTGTAGGGACTGAAGCCCCTCGATGTGTTTGCTTTGGTCTTTCAAGTAACGTCAAATGTGCCAGTGCAGGAAGCCCATGTCTCGAGTGGCCCTTGGAGGCAAATGGTGGCGCAGCACTAAAATGACTGGCCCTTGAAAGTGAATGGCGGCGGACCACCCGCTCGGGGCACGTGTCTTGCTCGTTTCCTCAACAAGGATTGGCGGCACTTGTAAAAAACGCCTTTATCAAGGGGCTTTATCAGAGACCCTGGGTTCAGTCGCCCATCTGCATCCTACTGTCGTGCGATCGTGTACTACATATACTGCGTAATGCACGTATAAGACCCCGAGCTAACAGTTGCACTGAACATTTTATAACCTTCAGCGGGTAACAATGACACCGTACGAAACTGCTGCTGTCTACAAAACTAACGACTAATTTTCAATGCGGCGTTAGATTGCATTTTTAATGTGTATTTGGGTGTTCGCGTTTTTTTTTTGTCTGCATCTTTGATTATGCGGCTCTTACTTATGATGAAACAAAGTATAGTTGTTGGACTTCTGGAAAAATATTATAGAACTAAGAATATGGCACGAGAATTCAAAAGACAAAAAGAAAAAACACACACATAGGCGGACTTGATAAAAATAATAGAAATAATAGAATTGATTATAATTGTATTTTCAAAGGTTTGAGTGCACCAAAAGCTATAAAAGCGAGCTCGATGCTTTGGATGGTGCGCTTGTTCACTGGAAGTGTAGTTCAGGGCAGTACGCTCGCACTTGTATGTTCCGCTTCGCTCGCAGGAGAAACCCAAATACTTTACTGGTAATGTATTTAGTGAAACAAAGCATACCTTCTCTATATGTGCAATGCCCTCAGTTTTCGCATGATAACGCGCTTGTTTATCCTTATTGTTTTCCTTTCCCCCTGCGATTCAGTTCGTTCTTTTTGTGTGCTACATGCAGTAGAGACCAAGGTGACCCAGGAGCATTCCATTTCGCGGATTGTAAAACAATAACTATGCAACTTGCCAAGTGTGCCACAATCGATACAACATATTCTAAGCTTCACATGTGACAAGCTGTAAAGTTGGGCGAGTTGGTTGATGGTCATATTTAATGGGTTAAAACAGCGCAAAAAGTCGAAGGAGAAGTAAAAGGAAACACACAGACAAAGCGCTGACTTACACTGAAATTTTATTATTCTGCGCCATTCAGCAAGTAGACGAGATAAAGATACATTCTATCGACCGGATAACACATCATCTTCCCATCAAGCCGACACGTGGCTACACGTATTTACCCCCCTTTCTGATAAAATTCATCTCATCACTAACCAGGCCAAGTGACGGAACACTTATGCACATGCCCTCGTCATGGTTGGCAATAAAAAAAAGTTTCATCAATCTCCCGGACATACTTAGTTTTATGTCGGGCTAAAATCTAAATTTCCTTACACATTAGAGAGCATACAGATTAGTAACAGTAGACGGCTAAGTTGCCAGACGGGGAGGAGCGTAAGGACAGAGAATGTTCCCTCCCCCGGTAATTAACACATCTTCCCGTCTGCCCATTCTAAAACCTTTCAACAGGACAACGGAATTAGGTACACCACCGCACATGCGCACGCGATAAAACGGTTGCGGTGCTTAACTTGACATTGTGTGCCCGCGCGACCGCCTCGATTCACGGCTGCACCCAGCCACCCCAACTTAGCTGCAGCTGAAACACAACTGACACGTTGTACGTACTTTCAATTTTCTTGACGCTGTGAGTCGCCTTGTGCATATACGGCAAGACTACAGGTCTCACCGTTTGTTTTTGCCTTGCCTCAGTACTAGCAGGCCCTCTAAACACCTTCACCAACGATTCCACGACGCCCATGACAACTCCTAAAGGTAAGCCAGCATTTGAGAACCTTTTGACTTGGAATAAAAAAACTGTCCCAAGACCTATGGTGGCACGACTTAAACAAAGCGGTGCGGAGACTGGACAGTGGAATGGCTCTTTTCACTGCCTTAGAGTGCGCGGATTCATGCACTAGGAGCCCTTTCTCATACCTAGGCTCATAGGCCCAACACAAATGCGAGGGCTCACATCGAAGATTGAGATCTAATAATTGTAGGGCACACTCAGAAGTGGTGTCAGACTTAAACTTTAGTCGCGGAGAACGCTTGCCCGAGTAAACATTCTTGTTTGTCAAGAACAATTGTGATTGTATGAAATCACCTGGGAAAAACTCACCCTAAAGTCCACACGATGCATCTTTTAAGCGCGCAACAGTTTCGCGACACTCAAGTTTCGCGAAATGTGCTCGTTCACACATACCGCTTCAAGTGCAACAACGATGACGTTTAGACGTGCGAAAATAGTTTGGGTGTTGACCATAAAGTGGCGCTTCAGTTGAAAGCCAACATCATAATCAGCACCATTAGCCATTCAGCGTCGTGTTCTCCATCTCCCGCCACATTCTAAAAACCGCCAGCACCGCCGGCAGCTCCGCCGCCGCTGGTTCGAACACTCCTTCGTCCCCGCACCGTCCCGTTTTCGGCACGGCGCTCACGGCGCTTTCGCCGGGACGGGGCGAGACGCCGGCTGTGTGAATGAGGCCTAATTGTCTTCGTCCATCGCTGGATTTTTTTTTCGATATGTTACTCACTTTTCCTTCAGTGGTGCTTGACGTGCTTGCGGAAGCCCCGGCAGTATCCATCGTTCGTGGTTTCGGTTTTTTTCGGATTTGGCTCGGCTACAACACCGGCAGTGAAGTGGTCTTCTCAAACAGCTCGCTCCCCCCTCAAAGGCCACGTGAGAGCGTTTCTGAGCGGCCATTGGCAGCGCCCTCAGAGTGATTGATAGGACTCGGCAAAGTTTCAGCAAAAGCTCGCTCCAGAAGCGAAGTGTGCGCTCAACTTTTTTTAGATGCGCGCGTCCTTTTCGCACTCGTTCATACGGCGCAACCATTTCGCGAAACTACGTTTCGCGACACTAGATGCGCGAGAAAAATGCATCGTGTGAACGGGCCTTAAGCTCGCCACCGTTGGCATGCAGTGAATACTCATCATCGGCGCCGAGATAATAGGTAGCTGCCAGCAGGTGGAGTTTTTCTATCAATTCAGAGTTAGATTGTTTCCTTCTTTTTGTTGTAAGCAATAAAAAAACAACTCCCACCAAATCAGATGGTAATAAAGTACTATGAACACTAGGGGTGTGCGAACATTAATATTTTCGAATACGAATCGAATACGAATAGTTAGCTTCGAATATCGAATCAAGTATCGAATAGTCAAAGGCAGGTGCATTTATTCACAGCATTTTTATTTTCACATGAGGGAACTGCAGTTGACATTTTTTTTTTATTTTTAAACTGCAGGTGATTTTTCTGCATGACAATTTGTAATCTGTGAAACTAGAATTTTCGCGGCACTGGTGTTAACGAGAATAAAAACACAAAAACGAAAATTCTAGTTGCAGGGAAGATTACAAGTTGTCATGCAGAAAAATCGACTGCCGAACATGGTCAGGTAGGAGGCGCTCCCTTCGAGCGTAAACTACGCCTCCAGCCACAGAGAAAATCTCTCTCACTCGGCACGGACGTGGCAGGCATTGCCAAGTATTTTATGCTAAGCTTCGCCAAACTCGAATATATTAAGTACCCGACAGTTCGGCACCACCCACACGGATCACTCTCTCTTTAGCAGTGCCTCCACCGCATACGCTGCATCTTTCCATTCTGAACCTGAAAGCAATTTGCTTACCATTGCACTTTTGGCTTAGTGGTCAAATGCTTGCCAAACATCTGCTGGCGGTTTTGAGCCTAGTTGCTTTTGTGACTGTTCACAGCACTGTGACGGGTAGCCATGTGTCGAGTGTTCACTGTGGTGTGAACCGCTTCATCGTGAATTTACAAGTGAGAAGATTGCAGGTGCAGCTTATAACTTTCGCTGGCGCGCGATGTCCACATGTCGCTGTTGAAGGCAACAGCGGTAGTCCTGCCTTTAGAGACACTGTTGAGCTCTGATTTCACCTTCTTTCGGGTGTCGTCATACATTCGTAGCACAAGGGCGCACGAGAGGATAGAGCACGATGGTAGGCGATAGATGGGAACGGCTTCTGTGAGACGTTCTTTGAAGCCGCGGTCTTCCACAATACTGTAAGGCTCCAGTGTAAATGAAGCGCCACCACGGCGGCCCCCTTGCTATTTAGCGCTCGCACCCTCTTTTCAAGCTGGCTTCGTGCGGCGCACGAAGTCTGTCAGCGTCGGTTGATCTTTTCCTGGCGTACCAGTGGTAATCCCACGATACTCTTTCAACAACGCAGGATGCATACTTTGAGATGATTGACACGGGGCGTTCTCGTACCTCTGGGCGTTTTAAGCGTTGACTCGCATGCCGTACATTCCGCCATCGATGCCTGAATCCTTGAAAATATTTCCAAACAGCGCTCCTCTCTCTTTGTTTTGGTGCCGTTCCCCGTTCGTTCATCCGATTCGCAGACGGTTCCCCGGAATCACCTCCATCCGCCATAACACGGGTGTGCGAACGCTGAAGTGAGCACAGTTTAAAAAGTCAGGAGTCGCAAGGGAGCAGAAACTCGCAAAGTACACCGACGCAAACCTCCTTGCACCGACGCCACCAGTTTAGTTTGAAGGGTTTGAAGCGGCCATGCAGCTATGTCGCGGTCAATGGGCCTTGCTTACCGAAATTGAAACCGAAAGCAAAACTTATCCTTGTAAATACGTGTTATCTACCGGCACCGCCGGCAGGTGGACTAAGCAGCCGATGCCGCGAGAATCGTGACAATCGCGTGCTAGCTAGAGCTCGGGCACTTGCTCCTGTACCGAGAACCGCGATGGACGCACCGTGCACACCTGTATTTATCAATTAATTAATAAATACAAGCTTTACTGTCAGCTTTAGAGTGTGGACGGTGCGTCCATCGCAGTTCTCGGGCCAGGAACAAGTGCCTGAGCTGTCGCTAGCACGCGATTGTCACGAGGCTCGCGGCATCGGCTGCTTAGTCCGCCTAATTTCAAATATTCGAGTTACGACGAATATTCGAAAAATACCAAAGGATTGGTTTACGAATCGAATACGAATATTAAGTGTATAGTATTCCATTCGTATTCGAACTTTCGAATATTCGCCCAGCCCTAATGCTCAGTCAAACATAACAAGCTGAGCAGTATATGTGTACCAGCTTTAGCTTTTGATGCAACCTTAACTTTCAATACGCTCAACGCTAGTGTAAAATGTAGGGTGGTTTCAGTCTTAATCAAGCTTACCGTGTGCGTGCTTACACTGTATTTTATAAAACGTCAAACTCGACCCGTTTGCATCTTTTTTCATTTTTGCACACCACAACTTGCGTCCATAAATAACCAAATTAAGACTGGCACAGGATGGCACAAAAAAAAAATTACAGGTTATTTTTTTCCGCAAAAATAAACTACGCATCGTCTGACCTTCATTCTCCGCCCAAAGGTAGCGCTATGTCACAACCAGATGAAAACGTTTCATCGCGAACGGACACCTTATTCATAAGTTGTAAGTGATTCTCTGAAGATTTCAATTGGAAAATGGAGCCCATTTTGCCCCTTTTCGGCTTCTGGTGCCATAGAACCCCATGCATTCGAAAACTCCGTCGGCCGCCATTTTCCAATTAACTTTTCAGAAAATCACCTATAACTTTTGAAGATAAGGTTTTGGATCGGGCTGAAACTTTGACATCTGGTTGTGAAATCAAGCGCTACCTTTTGGGCGGAGAATGAGCGTTCGGCGATGCCTAGTTTGTTCTTGCGGTAAAAAAAAAAAAAAAAAACTGTATTTTTTTTGTACTCAGAATTTTTGTCTGGCCAGTCATTGCATTTATCACTAAATTCGCATTAAAATTAATTCTCATCATTTATATTGCGAGGAGTTAATTTTTAACCTCGGCGTTTCTTTTTTTTTTTTTATAATGACTCCCGCACCAGTCCTACTTTGGGTTTACCAAACCCAACATCTAAACCTGAGTGTAATTTTTGTGTTTTTCAATTCCGTGGTTTTGGTCAAAACAAACACCCGGCTACATAAATGAGACACCTGACCGCCCAAAAAATGTATATTTATTTCTAGGTAGTTAGTTACTCAAGCTAGAATTTTTGATACCCAAATTTATCACGTCATCACGTTTTCCTGGAAATCCACAAAGAGCCAAACACATGCACGACAAAAGGGCCGGCCCGTCATATTGCCGCCCGCAAAGCCGAGAAAGCAACGCTCGGTCACGGACTTCTGGAGGATTCGCGTTCATTCTTGCCCCAGACGTAACTTTTCGCCCTCCTTTCTTGCTCTCGAAAGTGCCATTTCATCCTCGCCCCGAGCGTGCGACGCCCGAACCTTCTTTGCCAAACTTTCGAGATGGTGACTCAGTGTAGATAAGCAGCTGCCAGCGACCTTGTCGAGTCAGCCTCGCTCTCGCTCTCTGTTGCGCTACCGAATCGCCGCCTGCTTTTCTGCTGCTTCGACGCTCCTTCTTTGCTATTTTTTGTTTGGCACAAGTTCGCCGATGAAACCCTTATTTTTCAGATTACTGTTCGTCCTCTCGTCGCCTTCATTCGTGTCAATATAAATCTGATCACATTGAAATGCGTAATTTTCCTCTGAAATCTCCGATAACTGCACGCAGGCAATTTTATATTTTTCAACGCGTCGGCGGTTGTGTTGTGCATGTGTCTCGCCATTTGGCTCAGGACGATTTTCGCATTTTGTTCTGCCCACATTTGCTGGAGACGTGAGCTCGGAGCGTAGACAACTGGCACGAGAACTGGCGCAGCCGTGTGCGTTCTGAAGAAAGCTCGTGCACAAAAAAACAAACGAAAAAACAAGCAAGACACCAGGGATATCAAATTGAGTATATAGAAAAATATCCCACTGTATCGAAGCGCAACCACACACGATTTCTCGCACTGATGTACAGGCCTGAAAGGCGATCCACCGCCATCTGTTGGTTCAGAATCACACTAACCAAGAGTGGGGTTGCACCTTAAGGGGGATTGAACCGCTATTTATTTGTACCCTTCTCCTCCTAGATGGCGCAGACCTTTTCCGCAAATATACATATATACAGTCGGGAGCAAAAGTTTGCGGGGCACCAGAGCACGTGCCGAAATGCATCGCCGCGCCGTGCAACGGCGCGCCGCCGCATTAAAAAGCCGCGCTTTGCGCATGCGCGCCCTTCGTGCTGGCAGTCATGTATCTTTCGCTCGTTTCTGTCCGACTCACTCCTGATACCCGGAGTCGGCGCCAGGGGCGCAAGTTGCCGTTTCGCTGGCTGCGCTGGCTGTCATGCCTGGCGTCCTCTTCAGCCGCCACAGCAGCCGCACTGGGTGACGGAGCGAACGGTTAACCCTAGGGTGCCTTCATGTGCGCTCTGCTTAGGGTGGTGGCATCTCGCCATTTTGTCACACACGTTTATTTTTATTTTTTGTTCAGAAGCGCGTGAAAGAGCGTGTCCCTGCACGCGTTTGTGGCGCTGACTGTGCTATGGCGACATTTTGTTTTCGTCGATTTCCTTGTATTTTTCCCGTGAGCGCGTGCTGTCGGCATGTGGTACTACAAAGGGTGGCATCACCCTAAACAGAAGGACATTGAGGAACCCTAGTTAACCCCCTCCCCTTCCCTACGCGAGCTCCGTGACAAAGCGCGGCGGCTGAAGCAGACGCGCAGCATGACAGCCAGCGAAGCGCTAACTCGCGCCCCTGGCGCCGACTCCTGTTATCAGGAGTGCGTCGGAGAGAAACGAGTGACAGAGACATTAACGCGAACATGAAAGGCGCGCATGCGCAAAGCGCGTCTCCTTAATGCGGCGGCGCGCCGTCCGACGGCGCGGCGATGCATTTCGGCACGCGCTCCCGTGCCCCGCAAAATTTTGCTCCCGACTGTACATACAAAAAGCGAGTTGCATGCTCGCAGCTGCGCATGCAGGTCGGGCGCTCGAGGTGGGCTCGGGCCACGTGCTGTTTACCGCCGATCTCGAGCTAGATCTTCGCTCTGCGTCCCCCCTGGCTACTGCCTACCGCCAACCATTAATTGTTGTGGAAACGCGCAAGACACGTTCGAGGAGCGGGTGCTCCGCTGCCGGTCGCTTCCAAGGGTCGCTTATTTCAGTACTGCGCCGACAACGGCTTCCAAGGGCACTTGACGCCACTTGCAAGACAAACGGAATCATATCGAAGGGCTTCAGTCCAGACAGATAAAGAGGGGTCGGTGGCCAAGTGCAATAAAGAAAAATAAAGGGATCGGTAGCCGAGTGTGCTAGAGCACACCAGCTCGGAGCACGTGAAGCGAAAGTTCGCGCTGTGTTGGCGACGTGCGCGACCGAAAGCGTTGCTGTGGTCGGCCTTCCACGATTGGCCCAAAAGCTGACTATGACGTCGGGAAGGGTACACCATCGACGGAAATAAGAGGAATGAAAGAACTTTAATTTCGACGGTGTTGGCAGTGTTGCTTTGAGAGCGCAATGATTTCAGGCTTCCACCATGCTATTTACAAACACCATCGAACTTGTTGTTCGCAAGGTAATGACGTCACAAGGGGGAACCATAGGAGGGCGCCACCAAAACATCTCGCCGCTAATAACCCAGGGCACGGCCGGACTGGAAGAGCGCGCTCTCTAAAGCACGCGCTTCTAGTCTGGCCGTGCCCCGGAATCCCTCGGTACGATCCCCACCCTTGCCCGTTTCGATCTGAATGAGCATCGTACCGGCGTGGGGTCGTGTATTACTACTGCGTGGTGCAGGTTAAAGACCCCGGGAAAGCAGTTGTACTGCACTGGCTAAATTGCTCATCTACAGCTGGGAGACATGTCACCCGTTGAGGCAGACCAAGTTCTAGGCTGTATAAATATACACAAAATTCCAAGGGCCGCTCGAGACATGGGCCTCGTGCACTGGCGCATTTGACGCCACTTGCAAGACAAACGCAAACAGATTGAAGGGCTTTGGTCCAGACAGATAAAGAGAGATCGGTGGACGAGTGCAATAAAGAAAAGAATAAGGATCGGTGGCCGAGTGTGCTAGAGCACCTAGAGCCACTCTATATGGCAGCGTAGCTGCCAGAGTAGCGACACGACCAACGAGGTAGAGGGCCTTAGAGTGATAAACTAGTATACCGTTCATCAGGCAAAAGCGACCCCCGATTGGCCGCCGCCATGTTGCACAATTTTGACCACTAGACACGTGACCAGGTCAAATCTATGACGTAACCAGACCAAATTTTTGGCGTCAACGAAAAGATGGCAGCGCCCAGTGCGTCAAGTGCGTGTCGGAAGCGTTGTGGGCGTTGATCGGAGAGTGTGGATTTCGTGTGCGGAATTCGGTTTTTCAGGGTTTTGTGTGCTCTCCCCATAGGAATAACGTGAAGTACGAGGGAATGAGGCTTTTCGTTTTTATTTAATTCAGAGTAAGCCAGATTCGGTCCCGTGCTTCTCGTACGGGCTCGGATCACTACCTCGGACATCGCTCGGTCGTTCGAGTTTAATTAAAATATCCGCAATCGTTAACCACGGGAGCTTCTCCATAATCGCTGAGTCGAAGGATACGTCGAACTCATCCAGAACGCGGAGTCTAAAGGTATGTAGGACGTAACCAGAACGCGGAGTTCTAACGGTACGACGGACGTGCCCGGGCAATTTTCTTAGCTCGACCGTCAAGATTCGCATTTGAAGCAGCGAGAGAAGTGTTGAAATCTCCGAACTGCTCGGTGCTGAGCTAACTACGGACCACTTCACTATGTGATCCGTAGTGACGTGAAAAAGACCGACGGTGGTCACTCCGGGCGGACGGCGGCTCCCGGCCGCCTGCCGGGTGCCTTCTTTGAAGGGGCCACAGTCGTGTAAGCAGTACTGTACCAGCTTCTCTTATAGTTATGTTGTTCTCGAGCAGCTTCCCGATCACTAAACCCCGCAAACGCGTGCCGAAATTTCAAAAGGTGTCTGCCAACCTGGAAAGCCTTGAACTCCCAGGGAATTTCGGATCATCTGGGAAAGTCAGGGAATCATTCAAAAAGTGGGCTAAATAAGGGAAGACGACTAGTGAAAGCGGCATGGCGGTTGCTCGTCGGCACGGCCATGCTGAATGACATTGCCGAAATGTCATCCTTCGACTCAAAAACTCAAGGAATTTGATCAAAATAGTCAGAGAAAAACTTGAAAAAGTCGGGGAATTTGAAATCAGTAGTTTGTTAGACACAATGTTTGATTTTCTTGGCACTCCACGCGTTTTTACAGACGACAGGCACACGCCCGTGTATCACCCGGCAGCCAGGCCAAGCGGCTGCCAGCCACTTATGCAAGGTCGATAAGACGCAAGCGTGGAACGCTTTCGGACTGCTGTAAATACACCAGCGGGAGCGTCCGGTCGCAGTCCGACTGCCCACGCTAGGACACCCGACACAGACTCCGCGTCCTGGGTACGTCTGACGTATCTTCAGATTTCGCATCCTAGGTACGTCAGACCTATCTTTAGACACAGCGCCTGATAATAGTAGTGAATAGTGTCACGTTCAGTGCGCGAGTCACTTTATTACACTCGGAGAGCGGAATTCCATTCCCGTTGCGCAGGTAGTTCCCGAGCTAGGCATGCACATCAAGATTATGTTTCACTCTTTCATAAAGCAAGCTTTGCGGGACCCCTCCGCCCTTGTGCACCCATTCGCAGGTCGTGTCGCCTTTCCTCACGTAACTCTCGCAGGTTCAGTGAGTTGGCGAGCCACTGCAGCCCTGGCCTCGCTCGGTACATACAAGAGGCGGCTCACGTCGGTCTTCCAGCAGCACACTGGAGGGACGCAAAGCTAGCAGCCTCCTTGGTGCACGCAAGACGAGGCTGAGCAGAGCTCCAAGCTCTTCTGACGCACATGTGCACTCCAATGAGACCGGTGTCGCACCCCGATTCCTAGAGATGTGGTCGCACTGGCAGTCTTGTTGGTCCCTGGGGGACGTCGAGGAGTGCCAGAAAGCAAAATTCCATTCTTCTTGCGCAGGTAGTTCCCCACCTAGTCACTTCCTTGACGACGTCGCACCCTCTCTGGAAGCAAGCTTCGGGATGCTCTTGTGCACCCATTTGCAGGTCGTGTCGCCTTTGCTCACGTAACTCCCGCAGGTCCAGCGAGTTGCCGAGCCGCTGTAGCCCCGACGTCGTTAGTCGTGCATCAACCACCGCTGCCCATTTTCGCAGAGTGCTTGGGTGTGGTAGCTTGACGTGCTTTCGCAGAAAGCTGTATGCCTTTGCCGAGTAAAAATGGAGCGTGAGGGCAAACTTGCGCACATCCTCTGTACATGCGTTTTTGTTGCGCCTGACTCTTTTTAAGACGAGGTTGCGCATTGTGTTGGTGAATGCATTGTCAAGTATGTCAACTGCTGGCTTAGGAAGTCGTGTACTCAGTTCACGGAGCAGCGTGTTCAGCTTCCTAATCCTGGCCGTCTTCCGATTGATCTTCTTCTTTGCCTGTTTCAACAGTTTCCTCGCCTTCTGCAGCTTTTGCCTACTCGTGGCCAGGACCCTGTGCAGTCGTGGTGACACAGCTGCGTACGAGTGGTCACCGAAGGAAGTGTTGCGTCGCATGAACACAGCTTCAGGGGGAGTCTCTGACGTCGTAGCCTGAGATGGGGAAGTAACCAGCTTTACACTGCTTCCAGAACCAGCAGCAGCTTGGGCCTCTCCTGAGGTTGCCTGATCAGTCGTCGATCCAGGCTGCCTCTCTGGAGGGTGAGACCTGTCAGCAGAACAACGAGCGGTGACATTCAAGACTGCCTGTATTCCACAAGACTGTGTGCCAGGGCATGCATTCTTGGCAGGTTATACTGTGCAGTGTGATATGTGACCACACCTTTTATGCGTTGGCCAGAACTGGCACTGACCCACAAAAAGGGGGTGCTGGGAGTTCTGGCTTATGAATAGGGTTCCATGTTTAGGGTGTTTTTTAATTTGTAAGTATTACCTGGCTCAGTGAGCAAAAAAAGAGCCGTGATCAAAGGGTGCAGCCAAAAGCTGTAACCAAAAGTTGTGTCCAAATGCCGTGACCAATGCGACGCAATCCTAGGGAAAAGAAAATAAAAGAAAAACAAACAGCTGTGCTCACGTTATCATTTCCGTCATGTGACTTAATTATTAATCACGTGATCGAACAAAAAATAAACCTAGAAATAAATTATCCCCTGCCCGGTTTCGAACCTAGGCTCTCATGATCGCAAAACTAGTGTGCTATTCATTGCGTCAACCTTGCTCATTGACGTCAATATAACTCGGCCAAAGGTAATGCTCACGTATTCTCACATAATGAAAGAAAGCTGAGGTGCTCTCGTAGTTTTATTTATTTTTTAAATGGGGGTGATTTTTTGGCGCTTTATTGTTCTCTCGAATTTTGAGTTTTTCAATGTCTATTTTTGATATCGACTAAAACTCGGAGTGTCACGGTACTTATGTGGTAAAAGCAAATGCATATCTGTGGCGTTTCTCGGAGACACAACATGATATGCACTATTCATTGCTAAATGGAGCACATAAAAACAATTTACAAAGAAAAAGAGCAGCCTGGCACACAGTTCAGTTGTGGTTCAACAAAAGTACAGACGTTTATCAAGGTTCCCTGCCGTGGAAAGTGCAATTTCTCTTCAAAGCAAGCTCAATTCGGGTTCTTTCGGTTTTTGCAGATTGCAAGAAAAATCGTTTGGAGGTCATATTTTTATGTATATCAGTATATACTGAAAACACGTAACCCACTTATGACTGAATGACTGTAAAAAGTATACAGCATGCCATGGAATTATTATAATGGTGGTGGTTGAAAGTGTTGCAAAGAACTTGAATGTTTTACTCGAACCTATCAACTTGATCCCAAAGATGCCACTTTTCTAGTGATTCGTTGACCACCACTTTCAGATACAAGAGACACACCTTGGCAAATTGTGCAACTAGTCGCCCGAAGTACCTGAAAACTGGAGCTGGTTACTTCCCCCTCTCAGGCTACGACGTCAGAGACTCCCCCAGAAGCTGTATTCAAGCGACGCAACACTTCCTTCGGTGAACACTCATACACAGCTGTGTCACCACGACTGCACAGGGTCCTGGCCACGAGTAGGCAAAAGCTGCAGAAGGCGAGGAAACTGTTGAAACAGGCAAAGAAGAAGATCAATTGGAAGGCAGCCAGGATTAGGAAGCTGAACACGCTGCTTCGTGAACTGAGGACACGACTTCCTAAGCCAGCAGTTGACATACTTGACAATGCATTCACCAACACAATGCGCAACCTCGTCTTAAAAAGAGTCAGGCGCAACAAAAACGCATGTACAGAGGATGTGCGCAAGTTTGCCCTCACGCTCCATTTTTACTCGGCAAAGGCATACAGCTTTCTGCGAAAGCACGTCAAGCTACCACACCCAAGCACTCTGCGGAAATGGGCAGCGGTGGTTGATGCACGACCAGCGACGCCGAGGCTACAGCGGCTCGGCAACTCGCTGGACCTGCGGGAGTTACGTGAGCAAAGGCGACACGACCTGCAAATGGGTGCACAAGAGCATCCCGAAGCTTGCTTCCAGAGAGGGTGCGACGTCGTCAAGGAAGTGACTAGCTGGGGAACTACCTGCGCAAGAAGGATGGAATTTTGCTTTCTAGCACTCCTCGACGGCCCCCAAGGACCAACAAGACTGCCAGTGCGACCAAATCTCTAGGAATCGGGGTGCGACACCGGTCTCATTGGAGTGCACATGTGCGTCAGAAGAGCTTGGAGCTCTGCTCAGCCTCGTCTTGCGTGCACCAAGGAGGCTGCTAGCTTTGCGTCCCTCCAGTGTGCTGCTGGACGCCCGACGTGAGCCGCCTCTTGTATGTACCGAGCGACGCCGGGGCTGCAATGGCTCGGCAACTCACTGAACCTGCGGGAGTTACGTGAGGAAAGGCGACACGACCTGCGAATGGGTGCACAAGGGCGGAGGGTTCCCGCAAAGCTTGCTTTATGAAAGAGTGAAACATAGTCTTCAAGTGCATGCCTAGCTCGGGAACTACCTGCGCAACGGGAATGGGATTCCGCTCTCCGAGTGTAACAACGTGACTTCCGCACTGAACGTGACCCTATTCACTACTATTATCAGGCGCTGTGTCTAAAGATAGGTCTGACGTACCTAGGATGCGAATGCTAAAGATACGTCAGACGTACCCAGGACGCGGAGTCTGTGTCGGGTGTCCTAGCGTGGGCAGTCGGACTGCGGCCGGACGCTCCCGCTGGTGTATTTACAGCAGTCCGAAAGCGTTCCACGCTTGCGTCTTATCGACCTTGCATAAGTGGCTGGCAGCCGCTTGGCCTGGTTGCCGTGTGATACACGGGCGTGTGCCTGTCGTATGTAAAAACGTGTGGAGTGCCAAGAAAATCAAACATTGTGTCTAACAAACTACTGATTTCAAATTCCCCGACTTTTTCAAGTTTTTCCCTGACTATTTTGATCAAATTCCTTGAGTTTTTGAGTCGAAGGATGACATTTCGGCAATGTCATTCAGCATGGCCGTGCCGACGAGCAACCGCCATGCCGCTTTCACTAGTCGTCTTCCCTTATTTAGCCCGCTTTTTGAATGATTCCCTGACTTTCCCAGATGATCCGAAATTCCCTGGGAGTTCAATGCTTTCCAGGTTGGCAGACACCTTTTGAAATGTCGGCACGCGTTTGCAGGGTTTAGTGATCGGGAAGCTGCTCGAGAACAACATAACTATAAGAGAAGCTGGTACAGTACTGCTTACACGACTGTCGCCCCTTCACAGAAGGCACCCGGCAGGCGGCCGGGAGCCGCCGTCCGCCCGGAGTGACCACCGTCGGTCTTTTTCACGTCACTACGGATCACATAGTGAAGTGGTCCGTAGTTAGCTCAGCACCGAGCAGTTCGGAGATTTCAACACTTCTCTCGCTGCTTCAAATGCGAATCTTGACGGTCGAGCTAAGAAAATTGCCCGGGCACGTCCGCCGTACCGTTAGAACTCCGCGTTTTGGTTACGTCCTAAATACCTTGACTCCGCGTTCCGGATGGGTTCGACGTATCCTTCGACTCAGCGATTATGGAGGAGCTCCCGTGGTTAACGATTGCGGATATTTTAATTAAACTCGAACGACCGAGCGATGTCCGAGGTAGTGATCCGAGTCCGTACGAGAAGCACGGGACCGAATCTGGCTTACTCTGAATTAAATAAAAAAGACAAGCCTCATTCCCTCGACATCACGTTATTCCTACGAGGGAGAGCACACAAAACCCTGAAAAACCGAATTCCGCACACGAAATCCACACACTCCGATCAACGCCCACAAGGCTTCCGACACGCACTGGGCGCTGCCATCTTTTCGTTGACGCCAGAGATTTGGTCTGGTTACGTCATAGATTTGGCCTGGTCACGTGTCTAGTGGTCAAAATTGTACAACATGGCGGCGGTCAATTGGGGGTCACTTTCAGCTGCCAGTTTATCACTCTAAGGCCCTATACGTCGTTGGACACGACGCAAAATTATCTAGATACACGACGTCAGAAGCGCCTATAGTGATCTCCATTTTGGGCCTGGGAGGTTGCTATGGTAACCGTACTGCTAGCGACGCCGGGTGGCAACCTTTATCTAGTTGATATCTCCATTCGTTAATTGGAAACTGGTAAAATATCTAAAAGACGGTTTGCATGGCGGTACGGCACGGGCCTCTGTGAAATGAGACGATTTGCAGCGTGCACGGACAAGGCGAGTGTTTTTCCGCGGCGCCGGGATGGCGGCGGCTTCGTGGGACGAACGTACTACCTTGTACTTTCGGACTTCGCTCCTATGGAACAAAATCCGATTACGCCGACCACGACAGGAAGATTGCCTTGGGACAGGACTGCTGCTCGACTGCCCCATAGTAAGAGGATGCATGCTTAGCACCATACTTTTTCAAGACCCAATCATTCATTCAAGAGGAGATTATCTTACCGACTGGTGAGATAATCTCATCTCGACGTCGACGACGGTATCACCCTTGTTTTGGGCGATGAACAGTCGACGAAGTTAAACCAAGAAGGACAGCATGGTGGTCTACAGAGGATTGTTAACGCCATCAAAAGAGACGGACGCCGTATATGAGGTGTTCTTGCCGACAGGCCAAGCGGTCGTCCGGAAGTGTACCGGCATGCAAAATGTCAATATTTTTATCTGGTGCAACACGCATACCCGTGTTAAAGGGACCATGAAATGATTCTTTAACTTCTTGTTCCTTAGCTTTAAGTCTCAACTCAAAAGAGAACACTAGAATCACGCGGTCGTGACATGCTATAGAGTTCGTTCTCAGGCGAGGAAAGTAAAAAAGAGCCGCGTAATTCATTAAGAAAACATATTCCGAGGTAGGGCGCAGCAATTCCCCTCCTCCCAAATCTCCTCAAAAGTTTCGACGCGACTGCTGAACAGTGTTGTACGGAACGGCGTTCCAAGGAACGGCGTTCCTGGAACGCGTTCCTTTTAGGAGGAACGAAGGAACGCCGCCGTTCCATTTTTCATTGGTGAAACTGAAACGGGAACGCGTTACATTTTTAGTGGAAGGGAAAAAGGAACGGCGTTCCTTTTTTTCGTCCATTGGAGTAATTTGTACTTTATTTCTGAAAGGGAAACTCTAAAAGTATAAAAACAATATTCATCTATACGAGGAGCAGGATTTCGTTAACTTTTTGGTTACATACCTTATGGTTAATTTTGTGTGATACTCGCTTGGTGACAGTCGGGTGAAGGAGAGCTAGTGGACATCGATTCTTTTTTCAGTGCCCGAGACTGCGGTACAGAAAGCCAAACTTTTACTCGAAGGAAAAGCGACAGAAAGAAAGACGCTTGAAACTTAGCTGCTTTCTTTGCTTTTACGAATCCTCGTACACCCAGAAATCTAAGACCGACTGCAGCCATCACTGAACTTCCACAAAGAGACCTTCAGTTACGACAGAGGAGCAGGTTACCCGGTATCGGACGCAGGCTTGTATCGCGAATATTGGTGACATAAAATATACACAAAAATTAATTTTTATTTCTTCTCCCCTTGTTCCCTATCGTCAAACTGAACAACGAGTCCAACCTTGACAGAGAAGGACTTGTACTTTTCAAGACTGACCTTCGAACAGTCCTACCTTCTTCACTTGCTCGTCTTGCGAACAGTAACATCGAGAAGCAACTGTTGTTAAATGACTTTGTTAGATTGAAACGCGCAAAGTAGCTGTGAAACGCTCGTGCAATGGGGGGGTAACAGTACATTTGTCTCGTCTAAATCGCCCACCACAAAATATGGTTAAAAGCAGAGATTTTTAAAGGTGAATATATCAACAAATGAAACACTGCTTCCGCATGTCATCTTCTCTTGATGCCTTTCCATCACTGCATTCAAATTTGTATGTTGCCATTTGATGGGATAGATAAAAAACAACAAAAACCACTTTGCTTGATCTAATTGTATATGGTAATTGTCAAAATATTAATGTAACATATATGTAACTATACGTTCCATTTCTTTAACTGTAACAGGAACAAGTTCCTTCTTCACAGATGGAACTTGTAACGGGAACGCGTTCCAAACATCAGAAGGAACGAGGAACGAGCTTTCGTTTCATTTTTTGAGGAACGTGTACAACACTGCTGCTGAAGCAAAGAAGCTCGACCCGCCGAAAAAATGAAACCGGAAACCAGTCGCTTGCGCACTTTCTCCGCTTGTCGTCTGCTTCAGGAACGTGAAAATGTCGCCGTCGTATGTGCCTGCTTTCCCGCAATGTTTCTCCTCCAGCCACGTGATTTCCCGGCGCGCTGTGAATGGCCAGCGCAAAAGGTGCGGCTCTGCCGCGGCGAAAAAAATTCCAACTTGGTGGGACCGTGCCTCTCAGCCGCTGCTAGGGTGCCTAGATGTCTGTCTGTCTCAGGGTGAAGACATTCATTGTTGCCTGAATATGCCAGCGCGTGACGCTCTCGCGCACCCCGTGCGTGACTTGGGCGGTAAAATGGCGTCTATGCATTAGCCAAGGCTACGCGTTCGAGCTGAGTGACACCGGATTGCGCGCACTTCAAAATGCATAAGAAAAACGATTGGGCGGAAAAATGGCGGAGTTGGCACCACTCAAGCAAACGCGCGCGTGTGTATGAAGGCACTCTAGCCGCTGCGGCTGGCCAGAGCCCCGCGGCGGCAGAAATCGCGCCACTCAAGGGCCAAAATCGCTGTATGTGAAACCCGCTTTATACATCGTGCAAAGGACAGTATGCATGGAGACTTAAACACGAGCCACCCCGAGATCCGCGCTTCAAATGCCCCATGGTAATGTGTTCGGGGAGAAAATCGGGCGCGCGGCATTTGCACCACAGATATTGCGGCGACTCGCGTTTGCAGACTGTCCTTTGTACGATGTATGAGAAGCGTGATCCCGAATTTAAGCAGC